>NC_138663.1:26148559-26476059 GCF_964273445.1 Streptopelia decaocto
TGTTACTGTCTTAAGCGAGTGCATTCCCTCACTCCAAATGTTTCTTGTCCCTCAGAATACCAGAATTCTACTTAAAAGGCTTTCATTTTATTTTTAAAGAAGCATTTTATATAAAAATGTACAGTACTTGTAAAGAGCTACCAACTTGAACTCTTTCTAATTCAAGAATTGTAGTGCCTGAAAGGTTAAATGAAATAACATTTTTTGTCTGGAAGCTATTCAAAATGTCAACTAGACTTACCTTTCTATGGGAAGAGATGAACATTTCCTTTTAATTGTTTTTGTATTGGCTTTAAGTCTTAAAACACAACAAAACAAAACAAAAACAAAACAAACAAAAAGACCCAAAAAACCCCTCACACCAAACACTAATTACAATCAGAAATCAGAGACTTTTTTTTCAGAAAATACAAGTACTTATTTACCTGATACGCAAAGAGGACTGGGAGGGGATCTTGAACCTTCATATCGTATTTCTTTCCATCAACAATTGTACTGCCTGTTTAAACACAAACAAGAAAATACAAAATTATGTCCTGTAAATATCTAGAATTCTTTAATCACAAAAAAATTTGCATCCACTTAGGTTATAGAGTTACAGTACATTGTGTTTTGCCACATAAATTAACGAAGTGAAACTAAACCAAGTTAATAATATGTGGTGTGAAAAAGTTAAATGGACATCTCTACCTGTAATCTTTTGTGAAAAATTCTCTGGGGTCCATTTAAGGCAGTGATAACTTCTAGTTAAAGCAGACAGTTTATATTCAAGCAATGTTATCATCATTCAAGGGAAAGAATTATATATTCTAGGAATTGGAATGCATATACAAAATCTGACAGTGAGGTAAATTATCAAGCCAATATCCAGAGGGAGCATGCTGTAAATAGAAATCATATCTTTAATTCAATGTTCACTAGTATGATAGCCTGCCTCTGAAACCGCTGAAATTGAAAAACTGAAATTGGAAACAAAGTGAAAGGTTTAACCCTAGTCTTAAACAAATGCCTATTCATCCTCCACAATTCAGAGCATTGTGCACCTACCTATCTCCAAGACATAAACCTCTAGTAGGTGAATCACCCAAGTGAAGAACCAGTCTCAGAAGCTTCCCAGTGAAATAAACTCATTTAAGCCTCTCTTCTGCCTTGCCCCGGACAACCTTTCCCATCCAACAGCCCTATTCAGCTACATGAACATTCTTTTTCTCTTCTTAACACTTTCCCTTTCTTCTAATGCATGTACTATGCTTCCTTTAATCTGTGAAGTGATGGTGTTGGCATAGAGTCCACTGAGGATGCCTGACAGGATCTGCAGAGCAGATATGGCACCCCATGGAAATGTTTCCACCTGCTGACCAGGGCTAATAGAGAAGTACAGAAGGTGGGACAAACACAAAGGAGGTAGGAACCCCTGAGTAGAAGTAGTTTTCCTTACTGATGTCCTGGATTCACCCCAGGATGTATTTTACAATTGAACAGCTATATATATTTTATGCTACCTGTCCATACTTATCTACATGCTACTGATATTATTGTTCATTCATTGTAGCAATCTTCTGAGACCTCTGTCAAAACCAAGCCATGCTCATGCTGGGCATGATAGTAGTAAATACTGTGAATGCAAATGTTGTCACAAATTGTTCCAGCAGACTAAAGAAAAGAAGTACTACCGTGAGTGCTTTACAGAAAGGATACTGAGATATGGAGAAATGAAGTGTCTTGATCAAGGCCTGCTGAAATCATTGCAGTGATGAAACAGAGTCAGCTGACTACACACTTCTAGGTGTTCCATGAATTTGTTGTTAGAACTGCACCTTTTGCTAGCTGAATAGGATAATGTAAAAAAGTGGGTTTTTATCAGCTCTATATGAAACATTAATCAGTATAAATAGAAAAACTAGAAGAAAAATTAATTCCTTCAAATAGTAAATAGTTTAATCCCCCAAAAAAATCTACATAAATCTTTTTCTGCAAAATTTTTAATGTTCACTGTATATCAGGCTTTGTTTCATGCCAGTACCTTATGTGTTACTGTAATAAATATCCAAAATGATTATTTATCATTCTGTAGTTTTAACGACCCAGCAGACACTATGTATCAGTACTTTCTAGTGTTATTACTGTGATTTGCATATAACCCCAGGCATTATAAATAATGTTTTTGAAACAACAGCACTTTAGAAATACTACTAATTAAAAGTAAGAATACTGTGTTGCTCAGAGTAAAATATTTTTGTTAACTGAATTATCCTTAAGAAAGAAAGAAAATGCCTTAAGAAGGCAGTGAATGCAAAGGCAGAAAAAGAGAGATTGCTAATTTCAAAGCTACAGATGGACAGCATCCAAAACAAAACAGTCCTGACAATATTTTTGTTTACCATTTGGAGCTGTAGAGTGACATGCAAATTCAGAGCAAGCAGACTTTGTGGATGATTAATTTTCTGGCTTTATGTGTATCAGCTCTTCACTTTGCAAGGGGATGAACAGGTGAACAGGAAATACTATTGAGTGCTTTTCTGGCTGTCTGCCATACTCTGAACGATGGCTAATAACAAAATTACACCAACACTTGGCAGATTGACTTAAAAGTGAAAAAGAAAGTTATAAGGTGAGAAACTGAACATTTTAAGTTTATCTTCATACCTTTACTTAAGCAACTCTAATCATCTAGAAGTTACTGCTTCATTATAATACAAATATTCTGAGTTTTGACTCACTTTCCATAACATATTTTTCTGTTATCTGTATAAATATTTTAATGTCTTCTTATTTCCCCTTATTCAGTGAAAGCTATTTTCACATTTAACAAAGTTTCATAAACAGGTACTTCCGTGCTGAAAATATCACTCTGTGATGCTTTGGCTAAATCACAAATCACACTTTTTCATTTGTGATTGTTTTTAATTGGAAAAGAAGAAACTAGAAAAAAAAATTGAAAGGATGATAAATGTTAGATCCTGTTTTTGACTCCTGCCATTATAAATCTGACAAAATACCAGAAATAATGAATGGATCCATTCAATATCTTCTGGCAGCAAACAATTTTATTCATCAGTAAGAATATTCAAGGATGTTTGAGAAAAGCTCTTCACATTTTAGGTGCAAAATAGCTAACTTTAGTCAAAAAAAGGAATAAAAAAAAAAAAGGACATTTCTCAGATTATCTAGTACAGGGTGTCAAACTCATTTTCACCAGGGGCCACATCAGCCTCGCAGTTTCCTTCAAAGGGCCAAATGTAATTTTAGGGCTGTATAAATGTATCATTTATCTAGTAGAAAGGATTATTTCAGAAAAATGGTCCAATCAGTACCCTAAAAAGCTCTGTTACAGGGGAAATTCATCATCATCATCATTGACTATATTCAAGTCACCCAGGGCTGTCTACAAATTGTTTGATGCACATCTACCATCCAAGAAAAGTATCCCAACTGTAGAAAATGGTTTGATGACATAAAAGCCAGGCTGCAGATCCTGGTATTCCTCAAATAAGAGTTTCAAAATGCAGCAGGGAGTTTTCACATAAAACTGACGTCTCTGTAGTTTGTTATATTAGAGACATCCTCTGTTGAAGCAGCCTTGTGGGATTCTGTGGGTTTTTTGTGTTTCACTGATGTACATACACTCCATATCAAATAAACTTTGTAAAAATGAAAACCAGAAGACATGTACTTGTTTGTCAAATAATCAGTCACGTCACTCACCTTGGGATATGAGAATTAGGTTGAGTCCTAAATGTGTGCTAATATTAACGATTTCTTTTTTAACTGGATTGTAATAAATAATTCTGGTATAGATGATTTGCAAGGAGTGAAATCTATTTCACATCCTGGTTATTTCCCTATCAGAAACCACAAGAGCTACCTACCTGCTTGTCAGCAAAGTAAATAGCTTGACTATAAGCACACAGGAAGTATAATCATGAGGATATGATGCTTCTACAGAGAAAGTGAAATTACAATTTAGAACTAAATTGTGTTGTTTCTGTGCAGGCAGTAAGACTGTCATGCTTTTCTTGTAGCAGTAAGGCACCTTACTTTAAAAATCCCCCCTGCCCATATGGCACTGTAAAACTGCTCAGTGATACACTGCAATGTACAGTTCTACAGTTATTTGACCCTTTTAATGAAATAACATATTTGAGTGTAAGCCCTGTAGCCTAGAAAAACTCCCAGGCAACCTGTGCTCGTGAAGAAGAATGGGATTAGCTCTGGGCAACATGAGAATCCTAAATGGCCAGATGCCATAATGGACCAGACTGGCCATCACGTTCTGGTGAAAAGCAGAGAGAGCTCGGGGCCCCATGGGCATTTCAGTTACACCAAAGCCTGAAGCTCTGTGTTAAATGGTGGTTAAGTTTTGAATTTGTGAGAGATAAAATATTTTGTCTGTTGTTCTGAGCAGCCCATTTATTCCCTTTTGTACATTTTATGTACTGCTGATGTCTTTCTGAAAGCGCCAGCAGCAAGAAGGCAATGAGGAGGGATGAATGGTACAGAGGCAGGTGATGGGTTGTATGGATGAGCAAGTGAAGCCCTGGTGAAGAGACCTGAAATGCTAGAGCTGAATGTGTCCAATTCTCATCTGTTCTTGCTCCTAAAACAGCACAGCTCTAAGGGTAGGTAAGATGGCTCAGCTCAGAAAACTAGAAAAGGAAGTGGTTGCCCTGGAATGGACTATTTAATAGCTGCTGACAGCCACAAGAATTAAGGTTAGATTCTCACCAAGACACCTAGAGGGATCTTATATTATACACACTGCTAATGTAGAAATTGCTGTCTTTTTCCAACTTTATTGTTTCTCTTTATTCATCTGTCCTTTATCCCCTTAAATTTCTCTTCACATAAATCCTTGGACTCATTATTTGCAAATGGAAAAGGATTAACATATTTTAAATATGCCCCTTTTATCAAGTTTGAAGAGTGGCTGGAAGAATTCATCTGCCTTTTTCTGGACTAATGAAATAAGAAACAGTTATTTCCAGAAACCATATCACACCACCTAATATTAATGTATCTTGTCAGTAATATCCCTTTCTGGTTAATACAGCAACAGCTACATCTTCTGCAGAGCTCAGGGTATTTTCAGCTTCCCTGTAGATCATGTAAATGAAGAAGATGTGCTGATAGAATTTTCTCTGCATTTTTGGAGATGTACTGATAAGGTAGCCTGTGCTTTTGTTCTAGCCCCCGTATGGATTGTCATCATTCCATGTACATTTTTTTTCATTGGGAGTGGGGAAAAATTGAAGTGGGCAGATACTTCAGCTTGTATTTGGAAACAATGTAAGCCTTAATATTTTTATCTAATTTGGAATATTCAGAGAGTGTAAGTGCCTGTCAAAATATTTCCCAAAGCCTGTATATGGACAAGGTTCAGTACCTTTACACCTGTACTTACAAAAAGCCTCGTGTTCTGTCAGATATTCATCTTTTGCGTTTGGGCAATACTTTCTCTCTTGCCTGCTGTCTCCTGATTATGCAAAAAGTGAGAGGTTTGAAGTAATAGATATGCAGAAAGGAGCCTGGGGCTTTCAGTCTGCCAGGTAGTGAGGTAGCAGCTGTTGAAAGACTGTTAAGGAAAATCAGGTTCAGTCACCAAATCAGGTTACTTGAAGAAACAGTTGGGCTAATTCCAGGTAAGTAAGGAACCTTTAATTTTACTTCTTACCCTCCTGATCTATTGATTCATATGTTTTAAGAATAAGAGGTATCACAATGATGATCTAATCTGGCCTCTTAAATGACACAGGGCAATGAATGGCACCGGGCAACTTCTATATTAATAATCTCTTTTTGATTTACACCATATTTTTAAGAAAGCTATCCATTCTTAGATCTCCAAATGACAAAGAACCCACCTCATCCTTTGCTGAATCTTTCCAGTGATTAATTATTCTCACTATTAAAATTTCTGCTTTATTCCTAATTCAAATTTGTCCAACCTCATCTACTAACCACTGGATCTCATTACACCTTTCTCTATTAGATTAAAAAGGCATCTACTATCAGAAGTGTCTTTCCCATAGAGCTACTTAAATATAATAATGAAGCCACCTTTTATCCTTCTCTTAGATAAACTAAATAAATTCAGTTCAGTTAATGTGCCTCCATCCTGCCTTCATGAAAAAGAGCAGTGATACTCTTTGGCAGGCTTTCACAAAATATACAACATTAATTCATGAGATTTTTTTTTCCAAATGCATTTTGTATGGCTGTGCATTATTTTCTTTCAGTTATTGACTTCCATCAGAAATAACAATACAATTTCTCATTTTTTAGCTTATAGTGGCACAAGCTCAGCTCCACAAAAGCACTTAAGTGTGGTAATGCTGGTTCTTCCCAAAAATAACTTCTAGTCAGACATCTTCAGGAGCAGAATTCGCTTGTCATTGCAAGTCAGGCTTCTGAGATCCTGATGTTATTCAAGGGGAGAGCTGGAGATGTAGAACTGGGACTCACAGACACAAGCAATCTGAGTAGGAAGGTACCCAAAAAAGAGACACATGTTTCTATAGATCTGCTTCTCCAAAGTTTACAAACCTATCTGCAATTTGGATTCTTAGCCTAAAGCATCTTCTGGGTTTAGACGTGTAAGTCATACATTAGGGGAAGACTTTGAAGTATATAAAACCCAATTCTGTCTTGCAAAAAGAAAAAGAAAAACCAATCTACCATGCTAGAGACAAAGATATCATCCATTCTCCTTTAAGAAGGATGAAGATAAACATTCAGGCTTCACAGAGACAAAGAAAATGAAATTGAGTCTGTACATGAATGATGAGGGCACTCATCTGGGAGAGAACAGTCATTGCCTTGTTTATGAATGCTGTTCAATAAAGGCTTAATACAAAATACCTTAGCAGGCCTAGAAACAGGGACTCTTTTCAGAGCTGACTGCCCTTATTAAGAAATTATACAGTCTTTCTCTAATCCCATGTTTTCCTATTGATGACACATTTTATATATAGTATTATAAAATATAATTGTACAATGTATAATTATAAAATAAGTTATTAAATATAAAGAATAAAAATTACATATTTTTTATATATCAATGTAAACTCCACCATGTCCTACTTTAAGCACATCAAATGCTTCAGTGCATCTGGACCATGTGATTTAAAGCCAAAGTAAGGTATATTTCCACCATCTCTAGTTTATTTTCTTGCAGTATTGAACTTTTGTTCATTAATTTAAGAAGTCACTTATGAGTGAATGCAATGAAAATGAAGGTGGCTCATCTCCTAGTTGAAAGTCTTGTTAACAACTCTATTTCATTCTTTTGAGGCATATCTTTGCCCAGAGAAGCTCTACAACCTTTACAAACCATATATGATGCATGCTATCCCCTTCAAGTGCCTCTGGAGACCATAAGGGTGCTTAGTTCCTGGTAGAAGCACTATCAAAATTTCTGTCACAGCTGTACAAAGCAAAGCACGAATAATCCAATTCTAAATTTTACAAAGCTTTTCTATTTGACAATGAAGGCTTTTTGTGGGTTTTTTCTGAAAACGCTGCAGTTCCATAAGTCTTCAGCTGAAACTGAAATAAAAGATTTTACTATGGCTAGACAATACTTTTCTGTCTTCTGAATCAAATTTTTCACATAATCAAAAGTCTGGAGATTCAAGTAATGCCAGATAGACCATAATTATTCTTCTGTCCTTTGTTCTACTTCTTTATATAAGCATAGCCTGTTGGACTAAATCTCTCTGACCAAGTGCAAGCAAGTCAAGGCAACTCCCAGTGTCAATACAGGCTGGGGGATGAAAAGATTGAGAGCAGCGCTGCCAAGAAGGACTTGGGGACACCAGTGGATGAAAGATTGGACATGAGCCAGCAATGTGCGCTTGTAGCCCAAAAGGCCAATCCTGTCTTGGGCTACATCAAAAGGAGTGTGGCCAGCAGGTTGAGGGAGGTGATTCTGCCCCTCTACTCTGCTCTGGTGAGACCCCACCTGCAGTCCTGCGTCCAGCTCTGGAGCCCTCAGTACAGGAAAGACATGGACCTGCTGGAGAGGGTATAGAGGAGGCCACAAAAATGATCAGAGGGATTGAACACCTCTCTAGATTCAAGCAAGACATGAGGAAGACATCTTTTACAGTGAGTGTGGTAAAATACTGGAAGAAGTTGCTTAGAGAGGTGGTAGATGCCCCATCCATGGAAATATTCAAAGTCAGGCTGGACAGGGCTCTGAGCAAGCTGATCTAGTTGAAGATGTCCCTGCTCATTGCAGGCGGGTTGGACTAGCTGACCTTTGAAGGTCACTTCACACCCAAAATATTTTACGATTCTGCAAAGCGTGGACATGTCTTTTTTTCAAAGACAAAAAATATTAAATATTTATTTATTAAAAATTGTTTGGTTTTCCCAATTCCTTTTACATTAAATATTTACTACTTCTAACAAGCATTTTTATTTGTTTTGCCATCTCTGCATATTGTATAAGTGAAACATTGTCAAATGTGTACTTCATATCACTCTTCCTTTAAGATTATAACTGTGGACAAGAAATTTTGTTAGGGATGTAATCTGTGAAGTAGCTAATTTAAACTAAATGTTTAAGATTCTTTTTGGCTACATGTTGATTTCAATCAAGAGACGGTTTCCAAGAAATGTTTTCCATTGAAATGTCAGATTTCCTGATTTCTCATACTGACAAATGACAGCTAGAGACTTGGGACATCAAGAGAAGGCCTAACTTTGAGTCTGTAAAGCTTTACAGTGCATTGCTGGAACAGAGCTGAAGCTTGGAATGAGCCACATTAGGAACACCTCCACCTGGAGTCTCTATTTCCACCAATAATAGTTCTAAATTTCCATAGGGAATAGTTTTGAGCATTGAGCCCACTGATTTGCCTCCAAATTCCTTGATTTGGCTGCAAAGCCAGCCAAACAAACATGGCAGCAAAAGCCATTTGAGGAGATCCTCTGCAGGGCCAGATATATGTACAACAACTTCATCCAGGATGAGATTATCCAGCAGGGGTGGAAGAAAATGGTGCTGCACCTTAGGTATTCAACTAAGTTACATTTGTGTTTTCTGTTACAATCTAACCCTATTTCTAGACATAAGTCTATGCTTTGATATTCTTGTTTGGTGAGTGGTTGTTTTCTTCTTCTGGATATATCCTTGACCAAGCCCTTGCCTAATCCAAGTAAGTGGTCATTTCTCTTCTGGGTACCCTCGAGTGAAAGAGGCATCTAGTTTTGTGTCTTGTGAGTGAATGCGTGCCTGCTGTGGATCTTCATTACTCTTATGTGGTCATACCCCAATAATCTCCTCAATTGGTATCCGAATCTGTGTTTTAAGTCACTGGAGTGCTAAACGATTTGTATAAACCCTGTTTCTAGTTGGCTTATTTGCTATACTTTTCCAGCTAGAATGAAGTCTGGTTTGGAATTTGTTGTCCCTAAATTGAGTTTTGACACTGTTCTTTGCCTTTTTCAATCTTTCACCAAATACATAGCTAGGAAAAAAATTCTAGATTAGTGGTTTTGAATTATTTATGAAAAAAATTCATGTGTCTAAAAAAAAGAAGAAAGGTCTCTCTCCATCATTGCAAGGATTGTGACTTACCTGAACTTTCTTCTGAAGTACAGTCCAGGTATGAGCTACCAGAAACCCAGTAAGGTCCCTTAAGTTAGGAACAGCCTATTACTACAGGAAAAAAAGAGAATAAATCTCTTTTTCTATTCCCCTTGAAAAAGTAATTCCCAGAGAGCTGGTTGTAGGTTTCCTTTCAAGACTTCTTTACTAACTGTCGTTTTCAGACTCGACAACCATATTTACATTAGCCATTTGTACATTAGTTTTGCTCTTAAATTTGTTTCTAAACCTTCTTTTATTTGAAAAGGTCTTTAGGTCAAAAGTTCCTTCTTCTGCACTTGTGTTTATAGCACATGGGGAGTGGGTAAAAGGGAACTTCATTTGAAAGAAGGGGATTTTTTTCTCATTCCAATAAAATTATGTAGTCTCAGGTGAAGAACAAGGGATGAGAAAGCCACAATTCTTCATATGGTTTATAGTGAAAGAGAAATATGGAGCTGGGCTCTCAATATAGTCTTAGAATTTGCAGAACTGAGAAAGAGAATACATGGAACTAACCCTCAGGGCAAGCACTGGGAGGCTTGAAGGGCAGTTACCCTCTTTGACTTTTGGGTACCACACACCATCACTAACAGGCCCTTAAGGAAGCAATATAATGAGTAAAAGAGGAGAAAAATCTAGCACATCCAAGCCGACAAGGTTGAGCTGCTCTAGTGTTAAGGAAACAGAGACAAGGGGTCTCATGCTGTGGAAAGAAGTCAGTGGGCACCTAGCAGTAGCTGAAAATGGATTCAGAGGCTCTGTACTGCCTAAGTCACCACAGCATGGGGAGGATAGTAGGGTAGGTAACAACAGCATCTAGCTGATGCCTGTGACATGCAGTTAAACATAGGTGACAAATTGTTCCAAGGAGAAGGTACTGGATTTCTGAAACATGCAGGCATCACACATAGACAGGCTGACTTAGTGTTCATGAAGATCCCATGGTGATGAATGAGACATTGCAACATTATGGAATAATGTTTTATCTGACTGTAATATTCCTAAACCCTATTCAATGGACTACAGATTGATATGTATGCAAGCAGCACTAGAATACTTGAGCATGTCTTTCCTTCTGAAGACCAGTGTGCTTTGCAGGTGTTGCAAAGTGTGTCCAGTTTGTGGGGACCTGACTGCATAGTATTTTGTACATGACACATTACAAAGAATTTACACATATGACACAATTGTGCTCAGTCTGAAACATCCAGTTTCCACCTATTTTTGCACCCAGAAATGTTTGAGATGCCATTTCTTTGTGTTTCAACAAACATTTGTGCTGAAAAACAAGTATGATCTCTGTTATGTCCAGCAGTCAAGGTGTTTCCACCAGCAAGACAATTTTGGGAGCACCAGCGAGCCTCAGTAGAATTTTAAGTAGATTTTGAAAGTAACAGCAGCCTATGGGACTTTTGCAGGTTTTTTATTAAGTAGACAGTGGCTACTGAGGAGTCTGAGGCAAGTGCCTGTGCTGGCAATATTGTCCACAATATGAAAAGCCACTTTGTCCTGCAGTCAGTATTGGTCACACAGTAGTGAATGTATTTTTACTGTATTGACATTTGTTGAGACTGTTCCCTCTCTGTTCCTTTTTCACTTTCTATGGAGAAACTTAGTGCCTGTTTTCATAGCTTAGATACTAGTGCTGACATGCAGTCTTCACAAAGTTTATTGCCAGAGCCAAGATAGAAATTGTGCTTGTGTATGAGAAGAAATAACTTGCATTTTCTTTAAAGTCTAGGCTACATATACAGTGCCTTTATGTTGCATTTATCTAGTGTATAAAGTCAATCTACAAAGCCTAGACCTAGGCACTTGTCCCATACTTTGCTTCTGTCAGAGAAGGGTAGACCCCTGACTTCAGGTATGTTTTTAATAGGAGAACTTAATGAAAAGAGGTTTTCTAAGAGTCATTTTTCTAAATGTCATAGATTTTCCACAGACTGTATTGTCACCTTCTTCAGGGAAGAAAAAGAAGATTGTCCTTTCAGATTATCATCTTGCCCTTTCTCTAAGATGCTCACATTAAGATGAATGAAATTATTGCCTAAGAAAGCCCTTTGAAGCCTGGTAGAAACAAAGCATCTTCTAAGCAATTCTCTAATTCACAGTCTCACTTTTTCTACTATAGCTTCAATTAGTCCAGTTATGATATTCAACAGTAATGGATTCAATTAGATAGCTGGATGACCGTGTCTTGTAAGTAATTATGAAAGTTTTCAGCTAAACGAACTAGTGTACTGATTTTTAAAGAGTGAATGAAGATGTATATGCCAGATTAATTCTCATGTATTACCCTAAAATCTTCAATCTGCATCATTTACTTGGACTGTTCATGTATTAACCATTGCCCTAACAGTCTCCCTATTATTGTTCAGATTATTTTCTTCCCATACCTTATTGTATACTCTATTTTTTTAAATGCTTCATAACATACAGTGTCTGTGGAAGTAAATGTGCTAAGCTATCAGTGAGTAAATGACTTTGGAAATTAGTTGGAGGTTAATTCTTTGCCTCATTGGCCCCCCAAAGTAGCCAAACTGTAATTGATTTTGATGGCATTCACAAAGTGCCTTGGCCTGTTGAATAATGAAGGAGCACTTACAGAGACGGTCACTGAATATAGCAACAATTATGCAGGGTATCAATGAGACATCATTAAAAGTTTAATGCTTCCGCACTCAATCAACTTTGCCCTACCTTTAACAGCTTTGTTGCTTTAGGAAATCTGCAGTTTCAAGTGTCAGTGGGTTGTATATGTTTTACATCTATCAATTCAGATAAATGTTCACTCAGGGTAAGCATGTCTGGTCCTGACACACTTAAGGAGCTGTTAAAGCATAAGAAAAAAAATTATAGACAATTATTTGTGCTGGGAAAATGTCAGGTCCTGCAGGTCTGTGCTGTATGGAGCATTTATCTGTCACATGGTCACAGTGCCCTAATGACAGCATCATCTCACTTGGTTGTTTGATTACTCACAGGTAACACAAGAAAGGTCAGATGATTTTTTACACTTAACAGATTCAACCAATCAACTATCAAGCAACTATTCTTTGGGTTTTTTAGCTGTTTTATGTAATTTGTTTCATAACTGACAGTGGTAATTATATCTGTGTCTTAACAGTAATTTATTGAACTTTTTATGCTTGTGTTAAACAGTTACTCAAGCAGAAGCCATAAGGAGTTTAAGAAGCTAATGAACCTTGACTATACTGTCACTGTCATCATTTGTACACACTTGCTAACCAACTCAGTCATTGTCTGAGGAAAAGGGAGAAAAAAAAAAAAAAAAAAAGCCTAATTTAATGAACTTAAATGCAGCAGTCTACTAAGCAGCAATGAACCAGCACAGGGCATTAAGGTCGCGGTGGTGGTATTTAAAGATATCACAAAATGCAGGATGAGGTGGATCTTTAAAAGCAGACACAATATCATAGAATCATAGAAAGGTTTGCATTGGAAGGGATATTAGAGATCATCTAGTTCCAATCCCCCTGCCATGGGAAGGGTCACCACTAGACCACACTCCTCAAAGCCCCATCCAACCTGGTCTTGGATATTTCCACGGATGGGGCATCCACAACTTCTCTGGGCAACCTGTTCCAGAGCCTCACCACCCTCATGGTAAATAATTTCTTCCTTATATCTAATCCGAATCTACCCTCTTTAGGTTAAAACCATTACCCTTCGTTCTACCACTACCTGCTCTTGTAAAAAATCCCTCTCCTTCTTTCTTGTAGGTCCCTTCTATGTACTGGAAGGCTGATATAAGGTCTCTCTCACTTTATTATGAGAAATATCTGCAGTTAGAAGATATTTCCTTTCTCCAATAATGTTACACCAATATTCTAGTCTGAATGTGTTCTTCTGTTAAATGCATGAATAGTTGAAAAAAAAGGGACAAATTCCTTGTTTCTCTTTTTTTTTTTTTCATATGAAGATCCTGTATCTCACTCTATAGCAGTAAGTTTCCTCTTTTCTTACTATTTTTTTGGGCTGGCAGATGCAAATTCTTTTGTGCCTACTTCTTCACACTTACTGCAGAGGTAGCTTGGGTGCTCAGTTTAACCAGACAATCCACTTAGTCAAATGCCTAATTTTAGCTCTGGGCTGACCATCCCAAACTTTATGTCCCTTGCTTCATTAGCTTCACAAATGCTTCAACTTTTGGACACCTTAGTGTCTTTAATAACCTTTGACATACAGAAGTCAAAGATTTTTGAAAATCCAAATACATTGTGTACCTGGTTCCTCTTTGTCCACATTCTGTGATACTTTTGAAGAACTCCACTAGATTAGTAAGGCAGGATTCCCTTTTATGTATTAACTCAACCATCCTGCCTCTTTCCCCAGACACCATGTTTATCCATATTCTTTATTATAGACTATGTCATCTAACCAGAGGCAGAAGTCAGACTCACCAGGATGTAGTAAAGAAGATTCTAGCTAGACTACTTTCTGTGGCTGGTAGTTATGCTGACAGCTCACCAATACTCTGACACACTTGCTGCTTGTGATGACAGGTTACACTTTTGGACAGCTTCTCTGCAATTTCACATGTGAGTGCCATCCTAGTGAATATCATCCAATCCTGCTGCTAAGACCTTATACAAAAATATGCTTGGTCTCATACCTTCTGCATGTTTATTTCAAACTAATCTAACCCTTCTGACCTATTACCAAAAGAAAAATTATCAAGTGCGGGATTCTCCCCTGACTTCTTCACCTGTAAAGAAAAAAAAGTAAAGAATTTACTGAGCTTCTTTGCTGTGATATTATCATCCCTGAGTGCTCTTCCCGTACTTCTGTCATTAGTTAGCTCCACAATTTCCTATCCGGCTTCCTGCTTTTATTGCTTTTAAGGAACCTTTACCGTTAGCTCAAGCATCCTTTGAAAATTGTTCAAATTCTTTAGCGCTCTTGATTTCCTATTTATATCTGACCTGTCAGAAGTCTGACCTTCCAGCAATTTTCCTTCATAACTTTGTCTTATGTTCAATCTGTGCCTTGTACCATGATCAGCTGAATGGGGCAACTTGGCCCTTTGGAATCTTCATACAGGTTACAAACAAACAAACAAACAACCTGTTGGTTTTACTTGAAGCATTGTAATACACAATATTAATGTGTGGCATTCCACTATATAATTAGCTTAATCAGAAATGGATATTAACAGTAGAAGGAATCAACTCCAAATCAGACATGGGAATTAAAAAATTAGGTCTCTGAGGGGGATTTTGAGAAACCTCCATATCTAAAATTATGGCTGTGAAAGGGCTTATTGAGAGATTTGTGTTATGGATCCCCCTTGCGACCAGGCTGTGCTGAGGACAGAATGACCTGTGTTTGCTCTTGAACATTCTTTGTCTGAGTCAGTCCAAGGCAATGGGCCCTTTACCTAAGTTAACACCTTCAAAGTTTATGTCATCAATTAACAATCTCTGCCGGTGAGTACCTCCATCTGTTGTAGAAGACTAACAACTTGTTCATGCTCTGTCTTATAAATGTTTGTGATATATTTGATATAGAAAGTTACAGAACATCATTAACATTTGTTGCCATAGGGTACGGTTATAGTTTTGTAGCATGTGTCCTACTTTAGTTTTTGTTCTGTGGACCATTTTTTTCTAAGTTTTTCTAACAGGTCATGCTATTCCACCCCAGAGATATATAAATATTGAAGTTTAGTGGAGCATAAGTTTTCGTACATTGCTCTATCTTTCACTGAGTTTTCTTTTAAAAATTTTTATTTCTGCAATTTTTTGCACTAAAATATTTTCAAACTACTGTCCAGTATGAAAGCTGAACATTAGGAATGTTTAACTATGTTTTACTCAGATCAAATCAAAAGCAGTTGTATCTATTATAAAGGGAAAGTGGAAGAGATGTAAATTAACAGAACATCTGGAATTTCCCCCCATAATTCATCTGCTATTCCCAGATGTAATTGTAAAAAGGCAAACACTGAACAGAATATGTTACAGCCACACTTGAAATTACATTAAATTAGAGCAATTGTGTCACTGCATAGCTGATATTTTCTCTTTCTAATGTCTTCTATAACAGTTCTACTAGCAACGCATATTTAGTTAAGAAGCTTTCAGTTTGAGGTACTAATGTAATCTGCCATGATTAAATTCCAAAATACTGGGCTGCAGCTTTACTTACAAAGCAGTGCGTGTTTGAATATGGTACTTTCTCTTGCCCTAGCAGTTGGATCTGGTGGGGTTTTTTTCTCAAGAACAAGTAAATTCATGCAATACTATTAGAGTTGTATAACAACAAATTTAATTAATGCAAGGAAAAATCACTATAGTACTCTGTTAAAGTTAGGGTGGCTCTGTGAAAGCTGATTACCTGTCCTCAAGTGCTGAAAATTTACTTAAAATTTACTAACAAAAAGATGCAGTATTTTGTGGCATCAACAAACTGTTCTGGAAAAAGGAAAAAAAAGAAATAAAAAAAGAAGAATGTATTAAGGCATATTAGATATGTCTATTTGGAGCTGTGATATCCCCAACAAAAACCCTGCTTTTACCCAGATGCTCTCATTAAACTATAGCTCTATAATGAAAGGAACAGTAGCACCTATGTGGCAGAGATTTAGTTGTGGCAATGTGTTCTAGGACATTCCACCATAACACCAATTATCCTAACTTTTACTTGACAGTCATGACCCAGCCATACTGAGTCAAAATGAAGGTTCCTCTAGCTCAGGTTTATACCTCTTGGTAATAGCTATGAAAAAGGACAGTCCTTCTACATTCTGTGGGCTTCAGACAGGCTGGTTGCTCATGTGTTCAGGGAGAGAGAATAAGAAATAACCTTACACCAAATGAAGAATGTGCTAGGTGCCTGATTGCTGAAGAAATAAGCTCTTTTGCAGTTATTCTTTGTACTTTGCTGTTTAATATCAGGGATGGTGGGAAAACAAACAGGAGAAAAGTAAAAGATGAGGATCCTATCCTCATCTAAGACCTGAAGCTCTTTCCACATTCTGGAAACCAAGCCCTGAAAAATACCTCATTTGTGAGGAAAGGGGGAAACAGAATTTCACTCGTCATCCACTTTCGATAATTCCTTTTTTGTGTCTGTTGTTTGGGCATCTCCATCCGCTGGGTAAGGAACACACTTCTCTTTCTCCTTTCCTACACTGTGGGGAATGCACAGGGCCTCTTTCTGGTGACATGGCCCAGATAACAGATAATGGCAGAAACAGCAGTATAAATGGGGCATATGAAGTTGGAGCAGCCTTCTTTCTCCACGGTCCTCCTGAAACAACCTTTACATTGAGTTGCAGGTGACAATCACTTCCGTGGTAAATTGGAGGGCAATCCTTGCAAAGATTACCCAGTCAGACAGAGAGACTGTGGACCTCAGTCACCTCTCTGGTATATATTATCAAGGTAAGTTCAGTCAAGCATTACTGGCGACTGGGGACCCTTCTTCCATTCCTGTGTGTCCTGACACATACGATGACACTTTATATACCCTCAAAATACAGTAGGTGCTGTGGGGACTTTTCATTTGCTATAATCTTTCAGTATCCTAATTTTAGACCTATGGCTCTTACCTTGCCCTTGTTTTATTAGTTAACTTCTTCCCTTTGGATTATTCCATGTAACCCTTTTCCAGTTTGGAAAGGCTTCTGATCTTGACTCAACTGTGAGACCACAGTTCCTTACTTCTTTTTCTCTGCTTTGTTCTGCAGTTGGCTTCATTTTACTTCCCAACAACCAGTAAAGCTTGAATGGATCACCTTTTCCACTTTATTTTTCTGTTTCATTATTTTTTTTAGGATATTACTTGCATTAAGATGGAAGGCATTAGGATGCCTTGACGCTGTGTTTGAGACCAGGGGTGTTTAAACACATCTATCCACATTTCCTAGCCAATACAGTTATATCACCCACACTGAATCATTTCTGCTCCTGGTCCTTCTGAAGATTATTATACCATACACTGCTTATTGTATCAGGTATGATTTAGCAATGCATTCTGTCACACTGACATTTCCTAGATTTTTTTTTCTGGCCTGAGCCCTCAGACCTCTCACCACTCACCTCCCATTTATCTCCATGTACCTCTCATTCTGTTTTCATTTTCCTGCCTCCCTTGCTACAACCCAGACCTCTCTTTCCTTATTCCCTTCATTTTCTTGCCTTTTAACCACTGTCCTGTCAAAGGAACAATCAGTGTCTTTCAAAACATGCTTGAAGTCTTTTAAATTTATCTGTAGATATCATGTGATAGCTCCCCCCCACTTCCCACTCTCCTCATCCCTCACATCCTCCTTTGTGAGGATGGTACCAACACTTCTGCAAGTCCTACAAAGAGTTCTGTTAAGGGGTAGCTGTTGTGTACAGCTGGAGGCCAGGTTTGTAGACAAAGTGTGCCCCTCAGAGCCACTGGAGCCTGTGGAGATAAAAACCCTTCTCACCAAAAGTGTGAACAAGTCATTGGTTTCAGCAATTAGTGATGTATGAAGTTAAACTCTTCCCTTCATAATGTTTCTAATATTGCTTTTCAAAAAAAAAAAAACCTGAAGGAATAATCTGGGATAAATGCTGAGTGACTAGGATCAGTCAGAGGGCAGGCACAGCCCCAGGGAAGGCCAACTTGCACAAAATAATTTAGGGTGAAAGAGCTCAAAGAGATATGATGGCAGGTGGGAATGTGTGTGCATGTTGAGAAAGGAGGGTTCACAGTTTTTCTTCTGATAATCCCACTGAAATCTCTACCTCATCCAGTACCTCTAATTTCACAGCAGTGCAAGCAAGCCAAGAGATTTTAAAGCATTTTAAAAATACATCTTTTTTCATAATAAGAAAAGTTTCCCAGCCTCAGTAATAGTAGGGAAGCTATAATATAAAATCCTTTCCATACAATTTTCACTGCTTCACTGGTTATCTTTTCTATACTGAAATGTTGCAGTGAAAGTTACTTATAGCCAGGTAACTAACTGGCATAAGAGCCTGCATAAATCCTGTTTGTGTTGGATGAATCATGGCCAGTTCTTTAGTCAACAACTGTGCATCCAAATTTATAGAGCTACTGTCCTGTGTGGTCCACAAATTTGAAATAGAAGTCAGGTTTACACAGCACAGAAATTGTAACACATTTAGGCTCCTGGGAAATTTTCCATGACCAAAATATGATTTTGCCTCTCTAATTGGAATGTAGCTATATTCAAGATCACAGTGCAATAAAGACAAAAAAGGGACTAGCTTTAAGCTATTCATCTTACATACTAGGCACACTCAAACTAATTTGCTCAGTCAAGAAGAAGGAAAAATAGTCCATGTAGAAGTTCATGTTATCATGGCTATAGTCCTTCAATACAGTGGCAAATGTAAAGGTAGCTCAGGGATCTTTATATTCCCACGATGTCTACTGGGTAGGCTTGATCTAATTGAAGAGGCTACCTTTTTATTTTGAGCATAGTTGATTGTCTAAAGTCACAGATACAGCATGTCCAGTTTGCTGTGTTCATGTGGAATATTCCCATTAACATCACATCACAGCTGATATAAGTAAAGATCATCATGTATGAATGTTTATAGAATAAGAACCAATGTAAGAACTGAAGGTATGCCTTACAACTGAACACTTGAAGTCCACCAAGGGATGGCTAATTCCGTTCTGATACTGGCTTCAAAGATATCACTTCATATGGCTGGATTTTGTATTTCCTTACTTGAATCTTCCCATGCTTGCTGCTTTTCTCAGAGATGAAACTACAGAAAACCAGCAGTGAAAGAAACTGAATTTTATTAGAGACAAGCATACATTTCCCTCTTCACTGTAACCCTTAAACAGAAAGCACCAGCAGCTGACGAGGAACAACATATTTCACAGACTCTTACAAAAGTTCGCCACTTCGGGATCAGAATTGCTGAAGTCTCCCAAGTGCTTTTGAGTTGGAAGTTAGCATTTTCACTATTGCATTTTGAGAAATTACCACATGATGGGAAAAAGTCATTAATTTAATTACAATACCTCCTATGGTGCTGCTTGCAATCAATGTTGTGTTTGTCAAATTGTCCGTAGAAACTTTTTGTAATTTGTGCATTGGCACATATGACATTTTATGCAAATACAACAGCAATAAACTGCTTACAAGTCAGCTACAGTGTTTCTAACAGAACATTGAATTCTTTTCATTAAATCTACTAAGCAATGTAATATTTACTTCACATACTGCTGCAGCATTGTGTGTTGTTTTCTTGACATCCACTAATTATTGCTATTCATGTGAAATTATTTCTTTTTAAAATATATAAATGTTTTGGTGTTACATCTAATACACTAAAAGGTTAAACAATCATATTTTGTCATGAACTGAGCTCATTTTCACACACATATTAGAGCTTTTCTTACATTTGAAGATGGAAGTGGTCACATAGTTTCCAATAACACAGTGAAATGTTTCAGAAAGTCAGACTTCAGTTTATAAGCCAGTGCTGTAAAGGCAGTTCCTCCAATACTCTAATAAAAATTCATAAATATATATTCTGGTGATATTGATTGTCCAGCAGTAAAAAAATCCATTTAATAACCACTATATTCCTATATAGCAATTATATGCAGAAGTATATGTATAGTCATTTCCATATTCATTAATATTATAAAATCTATTTTTGTATTGAAAATATGAGAATTAAAATGTTCATAATGTTTGTAAAAATTCACTATTTAAGTATGCTCATTTAGCAAGGAAAAAAAAAAAGAAAGGAAGAAAAACTTAAAATACCAGTTCATAAAACTTACAGGCAACACAAAGGTTATCGAAGAGCTAAACAGAGGTGGAATGCAGAGCAGAATAAATTTTTGGTAAACAGGACACAGTTTCACAAGTACAAGGAAGCAAACACCTGGGAACCAAGTATGTGAATCAGTCACTCTGAGGGCTGGGCACTGCTTGTTGGAAATCCATGATTCTGAACACATCTGGTGAAACTGTGTTTATAAACAACTAAACATGGTCTCTCAGTTCGGAGTATCAGCTAAAATATTTAACAAGAGACTTAAATAAATAAATAGACATATCTGTTAGAAGGATGATTAAAAGATCTTTCCATTGTATGTTTTCTGGATAAATCTGCTCTGCACAGTTGTCCTCTTCCAGTGCCCCCATGACAGTGTTACAGACTGTGTTGCGGTTTTAACTTTGGGCAGGAGACAAGGAAGAATTCTTTCTAACAAAGACAGAGAGCAACACACAGATGAAAGCCATACGAGGAGGACTCTTGTGGGAGAAAGGAGGTGTTGGAGACAATTCCCATTGCCAAGACTAGGGGAAAGAAGCACTGTCTGTTTCTTTATTAGCCAGCGATAATTTAGTAGCAAATGAATAGGCAACCAGTCACTGCAGACCAGGTATTTGCCTTTTTTTTTGATATGTTCCCATCAGCCTGTCATTCTGTCAGTCAGTGTGTCTCTCCCTGGGTATACACAATGGTAGAATTTTAATGGTATAAGTAATTTCATGGGACTATTTAAGTACCTCTGGTCTGTTAACCAAGTGTTTTGTTTCTGTATTCTAGCATATAAATTCCAACATAGTTTCACTTTAGGTTGTGAGATCCTGCTTAGGATTCCAAAGTAATTTTTGGTAGCACTTGATTTACTCCTTGCCAGTATTTATGAGTGGTGAGAAAAATAATTATGAAAAACCTCCCACAGAGAAGCTCCAAACACAAGGAAGGAGCTAGGCGTGATGTCAAGAAAATGAAGGTATTCTTGATATAGATTAGAAGTCGCTCATTATTTTTTGTTCTCCCAGAAAATGAGTGGCCTTTAGGGACATGAATTCCAGGAAAACAAATTTTGTTTTATTTAGCAAGATTTCTACAGAATTAAAAAATTGTGTCTGCCAGTTAAATACTAAGGAGCCAGTTGGCAAATTAGAGAATTTTAGTGCCTGTTGTTTTTTTATTTCAAATGTTTAATTTAACAAATGCTTTGGAACATCTTTATTAAACAAAGTATTAGCAAAAAATAACAGGTACTTAAGAGTCCCCAAATCACTCTATCTTGCAAAACTGCTGAGAGAGAAACTGTTTAGTTGATTATTATGCTTCAGACATAAATTGTATTGAGATGTATGGTTGTTCATAGCTAGATACAATGACTGTATGTATTTCAAAATACATGCAATTTTCATTTCATTACTATTACAATTTCTTTGCTTTACTTTCTTTAGTGAATGAGGATTATTTCAAGATTACTTAGGCTTTTATACATAAGTAACTTTACATTCCCAAAGGTGAAATTTTGTAGACAGAAGCTCTTATGGATGTCTCTGTCTGAATTTCCATAAGACACGATGCACATGCATAGAAATGAATATCACTTCTTTGCAGGAGGGCAATGGATTCATTCCATTAGCCCTCTCAAGCTGGAAGAAAGAGAACGATGAAAGTTGCTTCAGTCCTGAGGCTGCAGTAGCCACAGCAGCAGCTGTTACACAATGTGCTCTAAGCATGAATGCAATAGGTCAGGCACATGGCTGACTAGTCCTTGGATAGGCTGCAAAGTGTAATGCCTCAGCACTTCATGACTCTCATGTGCCAAGGGCGCATCTCCGCTTGAATGTTGGACATGAGCTGCAGTCACTTATGGCAGTGTTCTTGCCTCATATTGCACCAATTCCTTATGGAAACGTCTCCTTAACTGCACACTGTTCATTTACAGATTGTTGTTGCACAGCTCAGGACAGACTGGCTGGAGGTAACTGCACAGCAAGTGTATAATAGAGAATTGACTGGTGAGACAAGGAAGGGAAAAAACTATTTCACTTCACTGTCACTCTTCCTTTCTCCTTTCATCATACTCTGCTCCATTTATCCAATTTCCTTTCCCTGGAATCCTATGATCTTATCCATTTTTACTGTCTAGGGAGGTAAAACACTGGAAACAGATGCATGACCTGGGTTAAAGCACAGGTCTCAGTCTCTGGAACTCCATGAATGAAAGCAAAGATGAGGAAGCAGCACAGTAAAATGTATGGCAGCTAAAAGCTGGGTAGGATAAAAGACATAGCTGCAATTCTAGCAAAATGATTGCTTCGTCTTAAACCTCTGGGATCTTTTACAGAATCCAGTTTAAGTTTAGAAAAAAATCTAATTATGAGGCTCTTAACACTCCTAAGTAGAAGCTAAGCTCAGCTCTAAACCATGACAGCCAAAGTGCCTTTGCTGCCATGTCACTAATTGGTCATTTGGAGTACTGGGGTTGCCAGGATTGACACAGTGAAAATGAAAGGCAATTGGTGAGTCACTGATAATTAAGTAGGGAGAAACTAAAGGAAAACCTGTTTTGCCGCTGGTTTGGCAGTTTCAGAACATTAGCCTGGCCCTGCAGGAGAAAGTAAAAGGCCACTCTGAGTCAGCAATACTTTTTTGGTGTATGTTTCCACAGAAACACGGTGCAAACAGAGAACTGTTAACAGATGTGCTGAGCTGACTCAAGGAGACTTTGGCTCTCCATGTCAACACAAGACAGCAATATTTCATCATATCGAAGAACTTTCATTTCACACCTGACTGAAAGCCAAAATATGAAGTCCCAAACCAGATGCCATTTTTCGATTATGTCAGTCTGAGTAGTCAGTGTGCAATAAAATTGCCTGTGTCAGAAATGGCTGTGCTACATATGTTTAACTGGTGCTATTAAACGACTTTCTAGCCTGCCATTGTGGCATAGCAAAACTGAGAAGAAATCATTGGAAAGTGTGAATCTGGTAATCTGAGAACGTGCTGGCCTTATTAGCTATAAGAAAAAGACACTGATCCCTGAGAAATTTCTGCTAACTGTCGAACATCACCAGACATGACAGCCTTTCCTTGGCTCTGGGGTACTATCCACACTGTAAACTATTTGCCTGAGGTTCTGCAGATAATGGAGATGGAACAAACACTGCAGTAAATGAACCTGTCTGTCTCACAGGGTGACATCAGTCTGGATCTCCACACAAAGTACAAGTGTTATTATGGAAATTGCATCTTGACACTTTGATACAAGAAACACTTCCCCAATAGTTGGAATATGTTATCTAAAATTATTTATCTTGGGTGGGAAAGAAACAAACATACCAGTGGAAAAGTTAGTAGAAGAATGACTGCACTTGTTCTCTTTAGTCATTAGATAAATGCATTTTAAATGACAGCATAATGAAAAACAAACACTAGATAACAGGTCAGGGACCACTTCGCAAAAATATTTTTTGACATAGGTAGTCTTCGCTCATTCTAAGGTGTGCCCCTGAAAATCAGGGGTAAATAGTGTATAAATAACACTCCGGTTTGAATTAAAATATAGCATAGCCAACATTTCCCACAGTCGAAGTCTCAGTTCTGCTTCACGGAAGACCCGTTCAAGAGTTCCTCAAAGAAAACTTTCTCAGTTGCTCATACTCATGTGTAAAAATTACTGGAAAATGTTCTTTCTCACCCTCACTAATCCACGTTTCCTGTAAGTCTGATAACTAATAAGGCACATGCAGAAATTCATGGGCAATTCCTGTGCACTATTTCCCTGTCCTCTGCACCTGAGTCAAACTGCCAACCACACCTTATTCCTCAGGGAGAAAAGGCGCTGATTTTAAGGATCAGGATCCAAGTGACACTTCTCTGGTTCACCATCTGTCTATTAATTATCAGCTTGCTTTCACTCAGGTAACCAGACTCCATCTATTCCTGTTGTTGCAAGATAACAAACATTCAGAAGCCAAATGTGAGAATTTCAATGGTGTAGAAGACCCTGGGTTATAAGGGTCTGAAAGCTGAGAGAAGACAAAGAATTGCTTACTGGATATGGTGCAGGTGAGTCACACTTCTGAAAAGCTAAACATTATTTAGAAAGCATGGTATAAAGCCTGTAAAATGGTGCAAGTGGATGAATTATGGAAGCTCTTTGGTCCTGCAGGGAACAGCAGGGAAGCATCAGACATTGCTACAGGACTTGTCAGTGCCTCACATTAGGCAAGAAAGAAAGGGAAATTACTGGCATTTAACCTTCATTTTCATTTAAAGAATGAAAACTGTTATTACAAGGGAGAAGTTTTCTTAATAATGTATAATTATATTTTTATTGTGGATCTGCCTGGGAAAGTTGAAGAATTAAGGACTGTATTTCAAAATTTTACAGACAACATAAGGAAAAATTGCTAATTCATACCTTTGGGAAATGGTATACCTTTTTTCACTAACTATATCTGTGATTTAAAGTAACTGAAATGATACTAATGAACTCTGTCCTTCAGTGGGAATAGGATCAAGGTTTTCAAATGAAGAAGGAAAATAACATATCCAGAAGATAATTTAAAAATAAATATTTTTATAAAATATATCACATATATTTGTATACTGCTCTTATATCTGTCATTGTACCTTGTATTTTTTTTTACTTTGTTGTTGTTTTATTGATTTCTGCATCATCAGGTTTAAGAAGAAAGAAGTAAAGACATTATTAGATAGCATGTGTTCTTTTGATCAATGTTGAATATTGTCACCTGTCATTCTAGGTATTTACTTTATTTCTTCTTGTTCGGTGAACAAAATAACTCGAGGATTTGTGTCCAGAAAATGGTTGTGGTGTCTGAGCCCAGGGTCTTCTTACAAACAAAGATATTTCTGTCAGGGAAATAGGCTCCTATGGTTCCCTCTAAAATCAGTGAAAGGAAGCATGGCTATCCAGAGTGATTCAGATCTCAAATGTGCAATCCTTCTCCCAGTGAGACTGTGCCCTGTCTAGTTAATCTGTAGGGATTTTAGTAAAACTACAACCTAAATGTTTTACTTACATTTCTGAAGTTAGGTGGTGACATGAATCTAGGCTTAAGTTCACTGCAACAGAAATCAAGACATCGCATAACCCACCAGATAATTGTCAACATATTGGCTGAAGAACTGTATTCAACAAGCAAGGAAGAGGTGGAATTCAGAAATATGCCCAAACTTCCACTTAAGATAGCTTTTTTGTTGTCACTGGAAATGTCTGTTTCCACTGAGAGTTAATATTCTTCAGTTTTTGAAATGGGCCCTTCTGTCTTTCATTGTCTTATTTCAAAACTCTGAGAAGATAGTTATATCCCTCCTTTTCTTCTTTTCCTTTTTTTTTTTCATCTAACTCTACAATCTTTCATCTTCCATCACTGACAGCTGCTACAGGTTGTAAAAGAACTGAATAAATTTTACCTTACCTTAATATATTCAAGTGTAATTGTCTTATTTTTCAGGCAAACTACAGCAACCAGTAACTGAGTAATTAAACTGGAGAGAAGGTTTCAAGCACTTACATTGAATTTGTTCCTTTTTGCATTGGGGTCATTGGGCCAGAGAGAGAGAAGCAAAGCATCAAAAGAGCTATGTCTGTAAGTATAGTTTGCACACGTAAGTTAGATACTTTTCTGCCCCCAAAACAGGGAGACTTCATCTATATTTAATAGAAGGATCAGTTCCTAGCTCCACTAAACCCTTGCTGTCTCCTGAACAGAGCCTGAGAATTATCAATAAGAGATAATGTTCCTTAATAAAAGTAATCATATACCACCTCCCACTAGCAGACTGATGACCAGCCAGTCTCCAAGTAGCAGCCACCCTGGAAGCAAGAAAAACCCCTCAGTCCCTTTTATTGCTGAGCATGACATTACATGGTAGGAATATCCCTTGGTTGATTCAAGTCAGCTGTTCCAGCTGTGCCACTTCTCAATTTCCTGACCACCATTTCAGTCTACTTGGGGTAGAGAAGCGGTAGAGTAGGAGAAAGAGAAAGACTTGACCCAGTACAAGCAATGCAGCAGTAGCCAAAATAGTAGTTTGTTATCATTATTGATGTATTTGACATCAAAGTACCCATACATTACTTGACCATTAAAAAAGCACCACAATTCTGCTTTTTTTCCTCAGCTGAGTTTTCCAGACTCCTGGACTAAATACATTTGGTTTTTTGTTTGTTTTCTTTGGTCCACTGACTAGCTATGTATCCTCTGCTAATAAATGGGGCATAACAGTAAGTTATTAATATTAACAGAGTTGTCATAAGTCACCTTAAGGCCTCATTCAATAAAGAAAGTAGTATGCTTTGTATCAGGCCATTAATAAGAAAAAAAAATATAATAGGCAAGATTTAGAAGTATTTAATTCTTCCTAAAACATAACTGAGGAACTGATTACCTTCAGAAATAAATTTCTTTATAAGCAACTAAGTCACCAAAGTGGTCAAAATATCTCCAGTGGAGGCCTGCTAACCCCTCCTCCTCAAGTTGTTCCATTTTCCATGACCTGCTTCTATATTCATGGTGTGTGGGAGGTAAAACAAGAGAGAATAAACAGGGAGACACCTACAGAAGGCAATCAGATGTTGTCCAGCAACTCTGAATTTGCTTTTTTTTCTACCTTCTTGGACTACAGTGGTAAGTGAAGCAACAGATTCTCAAACCAACACAAACAGCAACTGGTTCTCAAATCAGAAGTCTGCTTAGATCTCAGAATACCTACAAAAGCAAAAGGAAATCTATGCAAATTATGCTTATCTCCAAACACTTCCCAGCAACTAGTGTACAACACACTAGCATGATTCTTCAATAATAATTTGTTCTGTGTGCCTTTGTTTCAAGGGATTCAATTATCCTGAACTTATCTTAATTAGGACTTCAGGTTACAACATGACAAGAGGAATTATCCCAGTGTTTCTGTTGTCGGCTATTCACTCCATCAGCTATAAAGAATTTGATGATCTACCAGGAAGACTTTTTGGTAAAAAATGCATAAAAACTGTTTCACCATTTTACGGGGGAAAACAAACAAACAAACAAACAAACAAACAAACAAACAACATCTATAAATAGGTTTTGGCTTACATGAAGTTTTCCATGTTCGTCAATTTTAGTATAAGTTAAAATCAAGCAGTTCAAATTTTCATCTTGGTTTTAAATTTTCCTGTGTATTTTCAAGTCATTCAATAAAATCTGTGTAAGACCTCTGGTTGCCATAAGCAGCAGTTTCTTCATAAACCTTAGAAATACTATTATAACAGCTGTTCAATCACATGCATAGCATTCTCTACCTAGTATCATTAAAATGAGACCACAAACCCTGTTGAAACTACTTTAACATAAGCATAGCAGTCACTGTTCCAATAAAGGTAAATAATGATTGATTTAATAGCATCAAAGATGAAATAATGCAAAAAAATAGATGTATGAATTTTATTTACAAACCTCCATAGATTCTAAGAAGAATTATACTTAATGCAGTTAAATTTCATTATAATACTCTCTGCCCATTTGTACAACTTCTCCAGAGAGAGCTACCTCAGGTTTTTGTAATCTTCATTCCTTCAATCCTAAAAAATTTCTGGAGGGATGCATTTAAATGAATAAATCAATTAAAATTTATAGAGAGCAATGTTCATGAATGTGATGGATGTAAGAATAATGAATAAGGGATAAATAATTTATGGCACTTCATTTTGTCACACACTGTCAAACCGTGACAAAAACAGATTTCCCTATTTCCATGCAGACACAAATCACAACATGGCAAGACAGAAACAAACAAGCAGCTCAGGCAAGACATAGCGATATTTCTGCTGGTGAAAATAATTTTAAATACTCTAACGAATAGCAGAGGCAGCCATTCGAATAATATTTCATTCATTCCTCATTATTTGATCTCCCGTTTTTCATTTGATTTCACTTAGAGTAATAGATTTTATGGCCAGAGGAATGTTGTTAGTGTGGGCTTATCTACTAAACAGCACTATTCAAGGAACTTCTTCCCCTTCTTCTAGTGAGCCATCAATGATATCTGCCTTTCTACTGTAGTGTTTCTCCAAGAAAACATTCACATTGACATTGGACATTAATTCTGCTTGTTTCTGAAGCTGTTAAATAAAAGCCAGTTTTCAACCTGAAGCTCTGTAACTGTTTTGGCGTGAACTTGTACCAAAACTAAGAGTGAAGATTTCTAGTGCAAGTTAGCTCACATTGTAACCAGCTCAGGTTTGTACCAACAGGTAATACTGTTCCATGGCTCTCTACTGAATCAACCATCTGCCTGGGTGGCAGGTAGAAAGAGCATGTTTATGCCTATGCAGATAAACCCTTAACCGGATTTCAGTCTTTGGTGGAGCATGCAATTGAACATAAGTCATTAATTCTTTGCACAATTAAAAACATACCTCTTAGATCTCTATCCTCAGTGTGTACTTTCTCAGTTTCAAGTCACTGAGCTTCTCTATACCTTTTTCAGTGAGTTTACTTTCAAAAATCTATTGTGTATATATATATATATATATGGTTCCTTTAATTTAGCCTTCAGTGTACTAAAAAGACCAAGTGTCTTTAGCATCTCATATTAGCTATCATCAGCTGGTTGGCTGACTCCCTGCTTTCCTCAGACAGTGATTCCAGTTTCCATCACACACATTTACAAAATGTGGTCCCCTGCAGCCCCATCCATTCTGTGATTCTGTGATTCTGTGATAGTAACAGTTTTAATAGAACTACTGCCTTACTTTCCTTCCAACTACTTAATCTAGTCCAATTAGGTAGTGATTTCAACATTCAGGACATGTGAAAGAACACCATTAAGTTCAGCAAATATCAACTATGCCCAGTTTATTAACATTTGTATTTTTATATTCCTTGTAGAAGCTTTTGTCATGATACATAAAAAGTAACAACAAAATTGTTTCTTTATACAAGCCTTAACAGTTTGAGCTGTATATGTTCATGTTACTTTGTGATTAAGAATAATTTGTTTCTGTGTCAGTCTGTGAGTGCCTGAGCTTGTATTTATGTCTGTATATTCAAAGCTGAAACACCTTACAGGAAAATTATTCCTTTTAATCTATAATCACAGTTTATATCAGATATAAACAGAGGTTAGCAGACTAAGCATTTACATACTTTAGGTAAATAGCCCTACAGGAAAGGTTATAGAAATACATTTAGGAAAAGTGAGTTTGTAAATTTTCTGAACCCGTTCTAGAAATTATTTGACAAAAAGACAACTTAAACATTCATCCCTTTTGCAAAACAGGTTAGCTATTTAGTAATATCTTTTTTTCTAAGACATCCATTGAACGAGCAGCTGAAGATTTCCCAAGATCATTTGTATTTTATTTTTCATAAGATATTTACATAGTGTATGTATTTATGCTTTGTGTATTCTCAGCCTGAGAAAGTATTTAATTAACCAAGTAAAATACTGAAGTACCAGTTGTAGTAAGGCTGAATCACACAGAAAAATGTATCAGAGGCAGAAAAATGGTTGTTGTGCACATCAAAAGACTTGTACTAGATTTTGATTAACTTGATAAATTGAGTGTATTCCTAGTATGTAAAAGGAGTCTTGAATAGAAATGCCATTCACTTGTTTATGATATCAAAAATAATCAGCAAAAAATATATAATATATTGTTATGACAGCATTTAATACCTTCAACAAAAGTCAAAATAATACAAGATTGAATGTGGTACTCAGGTCATTGTTAAATGACAGATGCTAAGTTACTTCACTAACTGAAAGTCTTGAAGCTGTTCAGATAACCTAGCAAAGGTATAAGAACCTGAGTACAATAGACTTTAACATTCTTAATACTACATGAATCGAAACTCTTTTATACATACATTATTTATCATGTGACAAAATATTACTGCCCCTGAAAGATGAGTATAAAAAGTAGCATTTTGGAACTCTTACAATGCAAAATAAAAGCTTTAAATTAATATATCACTCGTTGTGGGAGTGGATGTTTAAGATTTTGCTACAGCTTTGCTGTTTGGGAAATAATTGAAGAAGTTATTGATTTAAAATCATCTTTTATGCTTTTAAAAAGAGACTCACAAGCTTGTAGAGAATGTAGGATGAACACTTTCTACATACTAGAAATCACAGTAAAGCTGTTCACAGAATTAAATTTTCATATTTTTAAGGTCAGATGGAATTTGATTTAGAAAGTTTATTCACTTGACTCAGACTGTATGACATGTCAAAACATAATGTTTCATCTGGTAATGTTTTAAGTAAAGTAATGAAATTATGGTCTTTGAAACAAAGTTGCCAGTAGCTGGACAATAAAAGGAAAGTTAAAGAAAGACACTAAACAGCGAACCTGAAATGAAGACAGTGAGGGAGTGTAAGGAGGCCACGAACAATCTTTCTGTCTTATATTTTGCTGCTTTTATAGAGGCAACAAAACTTCAAGGTGCTGACTATAAACGGCTGTCAAAAATATTAAGACAGAGCAATAGATCTATGCACAAATCATCTGCTTTGGAGAAAAACATGACAAAATGTCTCATGCCTAATAAAATTTGGTTTAGGTTTCTGAAATTATAGTAAATTCACACTTGTGTTTCTTCCTCTTCGTTATTTGAAATGCCAGAACAAGGTAGTGTGTAGCACACCATGTAAAAATTTTCCTGCGGTCATAATGGATTTTTATCTGAAGAGAAATTGATTGGACTATCAAGACTGTGAAATATATTGTAAGCAATACAACAACAATTGTGCCTAAATTAATTAAAGTTGTAAGTTAGTCAGACTACTTCCTATCCAGAACTTTTAGAATCTGATTCTTATACTAAGTGTCTAAACTAAAACTACACAGCTACAACACCTAAGCAGCAATCCTAATTTGGACATTGTAGATAATATTCTGTATTATTGTCTAGACAACCCTAGTTCATAAGCGGTTTCACATACTGAAATTCTTTGTTCCAAGGACTCATTTGCCTTAGAATCTCCAGTGTTGCTAAATTATACTTTTTCAGTAGGAAAATTGAAATTAATGCATCATCAAATGCAAAGTCCTTGAATCTTCATACAGGTTTTATCTACAAAGTCAGAGTGGCACTTGCACAGTTGTTGCTTTCATTATTTTTCTCTTTCTGATCGTAACTGCTGTTTCTCAAAACAGAATTAAAGGTCTCTGCAGGAAATAAAAACAATGATTAGTTGTTTTTTTTTAAATCAGTCAGTTGATGTGTGAGAGCATACAGGCTGTCTGGAATCACCTGACTAGATCTTCAAAGTTAGCCAAATCCAGCATCATTAGGCTCCTCAAAGGGACCCCACTAAACAAAAAAAAAGTCTGTGATTTCCAGTACTGAATTCTCAGTTGTGATCTTAGATGGTTTACAAAGATGGTGCTGTCTAAATGTCAAGGCAACTGTGTTTAATTAGGATAAATACATTAAAATCAAGATTAAAGCTTGTTTCTTTCAGGAAATAGAAAGATATCAGACAGTGGATTTTTTTTTTTATTTTTTTAGCATGAAAGGTGCTTAACAAGAAGGCAACAGTAGCTGTTCTGGTACAGTTTAGGTCAACTCTGATCTAAAAACCACACTCAGTATTCAGATCTGAATGCCAAATGACTTTTTTTCTGGGACGTCCGCTGTACCGAGTCCTGTACAACCAGCAGGGTTTATTAAAAACATCAATAATGACAATGTGAAGGTTCATACGAGGTTGACATGGTGGTGAATGTCCCACAATATATTTCCAAAAGTAAGTCATGAAAATAATGACATGGACCGAAGCTGGAATAATATTTCTGTTGCACCACTGTCATACACATTTTTTTAAAAAAGGAAAATTACTGCGAAGTGTCATATAGTTAGTCTGCATATGCCTAGTACAGTTTTATCCAGGCATTCATTATAGATCTTCTATGATTTTCTCAACTCTGGAGCGATCAATGTAAATGCAAACCTGTTCAAAGTTATTTGTACACTTGGATTAGTTCTACAGAGCCGCTAAAATTCCTTTGCTCTGCAATTTGAGGTTGAGCAGGGACTATATTGTGGATGGGTTTCTATTAGATGGAGATGTGTTATTGAACTAGTCACGCCCAAAGGAATTTCAAGGCCACCTCAGAAAGCTGAAAACAGGACGTGCTGTGGGAGCAAAACAGTTCTGCAACAACAAGGCAGCAACATGACGTAAATCAACAGACCTATCAGCAGTGAGACTCCAGCACGTGGACAGCTCATGAACATAGATGATATCAAATCAATTATCGCATGCTTGGAGCATGGACACATGATTGGCAAATAACTGCATATATAAGGAGGCTTGTTTCTGTAATAAATGGCTTTCTGTGATTCACATTGAATCAGAGTGCTGAGTCCTTTATTCGCTCCAGCACTGTATCTTCAAGTTTAAGGATCATTTCTATTTCCACCAGGTGTTCACATATTGAATTCTTGATTAACGCTTACTTTGCCCATGTAAAGAATGTATTTTTCTTTTTCTAAGCAAATAGATTAATTTGAATGATCCTACATTTAAACTAATAAAATGTTGCAAGGATAGGTATGAGACTACCTTCAAGTGCATTTTCCTCACATACTTCTCCCACAGTGCACATACATTTCAGTTGTTCTACCAAGTGGCCAATACTGCAGAGAGGCAAATAAAATTGCTGTGAAGTATAGATACAGCCCCAATTCCTCCACTGGAAGTCTCTTGTGGAGACCAAGAGTGGCACCTGAAGCAACCAACCCAGAGACTGAGAAGCCAATGTTGATGACAGAAGGTACCTGTGAAGAAAAAAAACACCACAATATCAGTATCTTCCACAAAACTAATCTGCAAGGAACTATTCTAGCAATCTCCCGAGTACTAGAATTGTAAAAAAAAATTCCTTATATTTCATTTGTTACTATGAGATAGAATAGCCTCTTTGAAATGTCTTTTTTTTTTTCTTTCCCTTCATCAGCAATGTCATAAAACAACTCCAGTGATTTGTTGTCATCTGTGCTAGATATGGAAAGACACACTTTATCATCAAAGCATAGTTTCTTAATACATTGTATTGAAGGTAACAAACCTTCTATGGAGGATAAACAGATTAAATATATATATAATTAAGTACTTCTATATAATGTAAAGAGTATTTAATTCCCTCTGTTTTAATTTCGTATTTCTTCAAAACGTCTGTATTAAAAAACAAATTCATTTAGTAAGTGGAAATGAGAACACCGAGAAAAAGAAAGTGTGTCCTGGTTTCAGCTGAGACAGATAATTTTCTTCCTCATAGCTGGTATAGTGCTGTGGTTTGGATTTAGAATGACAATGATGTTGATAATGCACTAGTGTTTAAGTGGTTGCTAAGTGGTCAAGAACTTTTCAGCTTCTTATGATGTGCCAGGTGCACAGAAAACTGAGGGGGAGCACAGCCAGGACAGCTGACCCCAACTGACCAAAGGGCTTTTCCATACCTTGTGATGTCATGCTTAATGTATATTTGGGGGGAAGAAGAAGGAAGGAGGTGACATTCAGAGTGATGGCATTTGTTTTCCCAAGTAACCATTACACATGATGGAGCCCTGCTGTTCTGGAGATGGACACCTGCCTGCCCATGGGAAGCAGTGAAAGAATCCCCTGTTTTGCTTCACTTGCACAGCTTTTGCTTTACCTATTAAACTGTCTTTATCTCAACCCATGAGTTTTTTCACTTTTACTTTTCTGATTCTCTTCTCCATCCCACCTGGGTAGGCAATGAGCAAGTGGCTGGGTGGTACTTATTGTCAACTGGGGTTAAACAATGACAAATCGTCTTAATTCTTGTATAGAAGGGCTTTTCGTATAAATGTATCAGACAATTTATGGAGGGTTTATATCTAGAAATTATTCCTTCCATATCCTTTGAAACTGACTTTGTAAAAAGTGAGGCAGACTTCAAAAATATTCTTGATATAAGATTTAATCTCATTCTATACTAACGTTTTTCTCCATAAAGGGATAATTCCGGAGGAGGTGACAAGAAATACCTCTAATTGTGTGAAAATGACATAGAATGAGGGTTATTAATCTTTGATGATCATCTATTCAAATGGAGCAGCCTTGGTGGTGAAATACCTGTTCCTTTTGCCAAAGCAAGCCAGGTCTTCAAAGTTTTATTCTAGAGGGACATAACTAAGCAACAGATCACCAGATGAGAGACTTTGATCACTGGAGGAGATTGCTAAGGGAATGATCAGAGAAAGAGGAAGGGATTCACAGACATAAAGGAGGCTGGAGCAGAAAAAATGAACCGGAGAATATTCTTTCATGGTAGAAAAGTCATTTCTAAAACAACTGGAGTGATGTGAGTAATGGACTTTTATGTGGGGTCTTCAACATAAAACTGAACAAAAGAAAAATGTTTTCCCAGTTGACCTGAAAAATAATACTTCATTTTTTTTCAGCAAAAAATAAGCCAACAAAAACTCCAGAACCCAGCATTATTTTGAATCTCCCAAGACTTCCATACATTTTCATATTAAACACAAAACTTATTATGTGTGTGATTTCTTAACACCTTTTCTACACTTTTACAAACTAGGCAGATTTTGTAATGAGTAGTTCACGATCTTTCTGTTTTTAATGGACAAAAAGTGTTTCTGGATACACATTGGTGAATAGCTTCTCTGTCTTTCAGCTGCGTATTTTCAGTTCCTAGGAAGGCTGGCAGCATCACAGAGTCAGCGTCTCCTGAGCAATGGAGAGTCTGGCAGCAGAAGCTGCAGATCAGAAAGCTAAGCCAGGGCAAAGCAACTCTTACCTTTTTCTCCCATTTGCATCTCAGTTCCAGTTGGATCTGGGAGCCCAGTTCACAGCTGTGCTTGCCTAGAGAGAGAAAACAATGTGTGCTGGAGGGCCTCTTGCTACAGTGCTGCAATAAAAATGAAAAGGCAATTAAGCACTTTCCCTTTTTCCCTCTATCTGCTTGTATTAAATCATCTCCACCAGATTTGACTTAGACAGCAGACTCATAAAACCAAACTTTTTGCCTCTGGAACAGGAAACTTTGCATGAACTGGTGGATATTTTCAACACAATTTTACATGGAGAGTAAAATCATCCACCCTCAAGGGCTGGACATCAACCCTCATTATCAAACACATGCTGAACAAATTATTTTTATTGAGAATTTCCCTTAAAAAAATGTATGAGAAAAAAAGATTTTACAAGGAAGAACCTGACTTTTGAGAAAACATGATCTTCTGCAGCCTACAGTAAAAAAAAGTAATTTTGTATTAAAAACTATACAATTCCATTGAAACTAATTTTACTTATTAATATAAATAATTATGGAGGACAACAGTTCTCTGTGTCAGGAAATGGTTTAAGCATTTTACATTATATAATGATTACACTGTCTGAGAAACACAAACTCGGAAACCATCCTGACATTTTCCTCTATCATAATGAATTCTGCTTATTTTCATACTTTTTGTCCATTTTTTCTCCTCAGCATTGTAGCACTCTCAGCTGAGATGTTCAGAAGTTTTGTGGTATTTGTTTCCTCAGAAGCAGGTGCTGGACAGAGGCACAAGTATTATCAATCTCAGGATAAGCTTGCAACTTTTGAAAAGTGTAGTCTTACAGGCAGACAAATCCAAACATTTCCAAAAATCAAAATTAATATTGTTGTCATTCTGTTTGGTCTTTCTTTTAAACAGTTGCAAAACAAATTAAAAGATCACAGCATTCATCAGTCACCTAGTTTGCAAACGTGAGCTTCAGGACACCAGGTGCAGCATAAACTAGTGACAAAGTCTTTTGAAATCTCCTTGGAGTGACCCTGGGACAACCAAATGTTGCAGTCTCCTTTCTACCTCTAATCTGGCTTTCACTTTGAAGACTGATGCAGCAACAGCTCAGCATATTTTCAAATCTTCCACTCAAACTTGCTGTACAGCATTACAATTTGTGTTACCATAATCTGATCCAAATGCAGCTTTTTTTATGACTGTCACTGATTTACAAAAAGAGAAACATGCAATACAAAGATGAGATCTTTTCCTTTGACTGTTCCTTATTTTATTTCCCACAGCATATTCCCCAAGCCTTTCATTTGTAAAGAGTCTTGTATCTCCTAGTTCTCTGTTACATCTCTGCTTTTTCTCATTTATTTTGTAGTTATTTCTCTCCTTATCTCTACAGCTTCTCAAGACTGCAATATCTCATTAAAACAAAATTGAAACTGTTAACCTCCCTATTCTCAGTAGTTTCTCAAGGTCTTTGAAGGACATAACAATGCAATCACGTAGCTGTCAACTTCTAGAAAGCTAGATTAACTTTTAGGAATGTTGAATATTTAAAACAGAACTAGGCAATGCAATTCTTACCTTGTCTCCATCATGCTCTAAACAGTCCCAGAATACAGACTGTGTTCTAGACTCAGGGACAAAGCTAGAAAAGAAACCTTGAAGTGAACACAAGTAAGAAAACAACACTGGCTTTACTTTTCCATTCAGCACAGTCCCAAATGAAGGTTAATTTGATAGTTGTATTCGCAGATTACTTATAACACAGACTGTGGTTTACATACCATATTCCCTTGAAAACGAGGATGCTAAGTTGAATGTCAGCAAAACTGAGTCTCTGGAAGAGATTAAGCCACTTGTTCTCCCCCGTGTTGTATAAGGCCCATTCCCAGGTTGCACCTCTGACAGAATAAACATACTCCTCTGTGCTGGTTTGCTGATCAATTACAGAAGTACTGGTGACCCTGTCAGAAATCGGGCTGTTTTTCAGTATCATCTTTTGAGACTCTTTATTCCATGGCTTCACATGATGCAGTTTTTGAGACCTCACCTGAAGTACTGCAGTCAGCTCTGGAGCCCTCAGTACAGGAAAAGACATGGACCTGTTGGAGAGGATCCAGAGGAGGAGGAGGGTCACAAAAAAGATCAGAGGAATGGATCACCTCTTCTATGAGGGCACGCTGAGAGAGTTGAGCTTGTGCAGCCTGGAGAAGAAAAGGCTCTGAGGAGACCTTATTGTTGCTGTTCAGTACCTAAAGGAGCCTGTAAGAAAGATGGAGACAGACTTTTAAGAAGAATGTGTCACAACAGGACAAGAGGAGAGATTCAGGCTAGACATGAGGAAGAAATTTTTTACAAGGTCAGAAAACATTGGCACAGGTTGCCCACAGAGGTGGTAGATGCCCCATCCCTGGAGACATTCAGGCCAGGCTGTACGGGGCTCTGAGCAACCTGATCTAGTTGAAGGTGTCCCTGCTCATTGCAGGGGAGTTAGACTATCTGACCTTTAAGGTCCCTTCCAACCCAAACTATTCTATGATCCTATGATTCCATAACATTTTTCACTGAATTGCGTAAAGATGTGCAAAGTTTACCCTGAGGTTTGTTTCTTGTGTCTCCAGGCAGAATTAATCACAGGGCAAAAAACATTAAACAGTCACTATCAGTGAGGGAGAGCATCAGGCAGAGACTGACTAGGACAAAGAAGAGAATGAGAAATTCTCTCCCTAACAAAATACTGAAACAAATATTAGGAAAGAAGATCTTTGAGCATTCAAAGGTTAACAACAAAGTCAAGAATAATAGCCAGTGTAAATGTTTGAAGTATAAAAATGGAAAGTAAATTTTGATGACTTTGAATAAGATTATAATATCAGTTAACAAAGGGAACTAAATGAGCCGAGTAAAACTTGAGTTTGCTAGAGCTTTTTTACACAGTGTGTCACAAAAATAGACTTATTGAATTGAACAAAATGAGTCTGGAGGAGCATATTGTAATATGAGTTGTGGTTTGAAGATGGTTAATGTAAGATAATTTTAAACATAAGAACATTGGTTTAGGTGACCTCTGAAATTTGTATTAGGTCCAGTCTGATTTAACATTTCTATTCATGTTCTCAAAGAAGAGGATAGACAGCATACTAATCACTCTTACAGATGTTAATTAACTAAGAGAAGTTGCAAATACAGTGAAGGAGGAAATACATAAAGAAATATAACACATTTAAGAGTATTAGTGAAATGCAAAGAAAACAAAATTCCTCTAGGGACAAGCTCTCCCTTGGAAAAATATTTGTATTCAACTAAAATAAAATTTCCCTTCCTAGAGTAATAAAAAATAGAAAAAATAAGTTTTGAGAAGATAATGCTGTAACAAATACATTGTCCAGGGTGCTTGGCTAACACCGTCTCACTGAGAACCCATTTCAGATGTCAGCTGCTAAATGGACCTCGATCTTCTCACATCACTGCTCCAGAATCTTCTCTCCTAAAACTGAACTAGTTAGTGATAGATATCCTGACCCAAGCAAAGTTTGTTACAGATTTCCAACTACTTTTATGTGCAACACTCCTACAGGCACTCAAACCAGAGGCCTCAGTGAGCTGACAAACAATATCTAATTGACCCCCTGCATGGCTTGCAGTGTTTCTTTGTCCTATGGTGCCCGTTGAAGCACGAGAACTACTACTGGTAGAAGATAAGATGATTTGTTTTGACAATGTAAAATTAGAGGTCTAGCTGTCTTCACCTATTGACTGACTTAGTCCTTAACTAAACTATTCTCCAATGCTTAGCTTACTGTGAGGAATTCCACTGTCTTCTGCCTGGAAGGACTGTGCTCAAATAAGTCAGGTGTTTTAATACATAGAAACATACCTTTCATATAAGACTTACAGCCTTTCACTCACATTACACAACCACACAAAAAGGATTAATGGCTTTGATTCGTTATTGATTCTTGTCTCTAATGTGACTCTTCATCCAGTCTCTGACTGTTGCTATGAAACTAATCTTCACTGCAAGCCATTTAAACTCACACCCACTGAATTATGCCCTTCTGACAGATATTGTGACAAGGTAGGCCAGAGCTAACTCAAATAAATCTGGTGTGTAAGGTACTCCAGTCTCACATTTTTCAGGTCCCAAATGGAAGTAGTGTGTCTTCTATCACATTTGTTTGTATCACTATCCTGATATTTGTAAACAAATTTCTACCTTGGAAATCTCCCTACCTGGCTGGGAGACGGTCTGGAAATGTGTTCTTGCTGTTGCGGTTTAAAATCCTCTATGCTGTCCTGATCTGCTCTGGCTAACATCATCCACATTTCACCTAAAAGCCAACTTTTTAAAAATCAAATCAATACATTGATTGCCTAGATCTGGCCTGTAATCCATTAAAATTTGACAAATATTTCAAAGTAGGCAGTTGCAATCAGCAAAGTGCATTGAAATTTATATTCAGTTTACAAATCATAAGCTATACAGAAAAATAAAATCTGTTTTCCTGGGTAAAGGGGATACTCCAGCTTCCTTTTGGCAACTGTAACAAGTGGTGCCTGATGCATTTCAACATATTTAAATAAAGGATCTTTTTATATCCACACATTGCAGCTGAACTTTCCTTCCCTGCTGGAGCATACTGATACTTAGCTTATTTTAGCAAGTGTGATACATTTATTTGTGTTATTTGAAAAACTATAAAATATCTTTCTTGTAAGCATCGACAGGTGATCTTATTTTTGTACGTACTGTTTTCCTGCCTCAGGAATAGGGTCTACATAATTAACAACCTCAGTTTCTTAGTCCTTATTTTTAGATATTTATCTCTCATACTCATTGGAGATCTTTGTAGACATGTACTTTAAACCTGTTTATTTCATCACTTAGATTGAACACAAATGCAATTATTTGAATCTTCTTACAGCCAAATCTTTTTTTTTTTTCTTTCTTGTCTGTTAAGTCACTACAATGCATGTGAAAGCAATGTGCTCGAACATCCTACCTTGTTGTCTTCTGTTTCAGCTACACCATTTTCCTTTTATGGACATTACCTTTGTTAGATTATATTTAACCATGTAGATATGGTTCAGTCCACTATTCACATTTTTCTGGTCATGCTTATCTACCTTTTCCACTGGACTAAAAGTTAGTTTATGTAAACTCTGGTAATATTTTTACCACCAAAATTAATTATATTTTTCTATAACACAAAGTGAGCACAGATCAGATGGAAGTTTAAGGAGATTTCTCAAAGTATAAGTGTTTATAAATATGTTCCCTGTTTGTCTAGGGGTCTCTATCAGACGTTCATCAATCAAGCATAAAAACTATTTGGCATCAACCATATCTCAGAACACTTCCCCATTCTGCTTAGTAAAATGTATTTTCATACATTAATGTACATTACTTTGTCTAAAATGTAAACAAATAGTTCCTTTCTGCTTTTCCTAAAGTGACCAAACCCAAGAACCTTGCAATATAACTCTTGGAGACATAGCTCAGTTGTGATTCTCCTTTAATTTCTCCCTCCGGATAAGTCAAGGTTGCTTAAATGCACAGATGATGGGACAAATTGGGTCTTCCACTTCTATTCTGCCACATCATTAGCACAAGTTTCTCTTGAAAGACACTACCAAGCCTTTTCTCAGCTCATGACTCCTTTTTCTGAATATACTTTCATGATTTATATGCCTACTTTGCTTTTTCCCTTTTTTAGGGTAGGCTCATTTTCCTCAATCCCAAATTTTGCCTATTTGCCTTTTTACTACATTTTCATGTTTTCCAGTGTTAATGTTTGCTGTAATACCCATGTACACAGTCCATTTATCTTCTGCCACAAAGATTATATGAAAAGATTGACCAAAGCTATAGTTTTTTTTCGATCTTACGCATACTTTTTGGTGGTTGCAACTCTTAAGCTATATAACACTTCAAGTCGTGCTCTGTTTCAAAATGGATTATGGCTTAGTGGTATGCTTGTTAGAATTTGCTGAGCAACAACAATCATGAAAGGCTAGTTCAAGGTTAATTTTAAGTCTAAGGTTTTGTTCCTAATCTGGCTTCAGATTTATGAAAACATTTCTGCGACAACCTTCTAAAATGTTTCATTTATTTGTGTTCTCTTTTTAAAAATATATAACCCAAAAGTTTCATTTTTACCTAGAGTGTGTGGTTGTTCACATTTCAATAGGAAATGTGTGCAAGAAAACAAAAAAAAAAAAAAAGAAAAAGTGGTTCTTGTAAATGCGGTTATAAAAAATGAAACCACCTTCATATTATCTTCCACATCACTAATATGAAGAACCTGTTTGAAATGTTCTACTTATCTTCTTCATTTCTAGGAATTTTATCTTTGATGGATCCAGAACTGATGAAACATTTTCTTCATTCAAGTTAATTTACAGGTACTCATGGTGGCTTGTAGTGCTCAGGAATTATTCTGCACATAAGTTTATTTGAAATAAATTCTTTAGTGCAGACAGTGTAAATTAGAACAGCATAAAACAATTTGAATTTCTGCAGTTCTTCCCCAAATTGCATTGAGAATCACAAAGGCTGTTTTGATTTGCTGATGTATTGTATCTGCAAAATGCTATGGAATAAGGAAAAGGAAAAATGAAAGTAGAGGGAGTCATTCTGTCAAGTGATTGATCTTTCTACTTTTACTATAAGTTACAGGGAAGAAGTAACCAAAACAATCTGTAGAGCTGCTTTTAAAACTAAAAAGCTCCTATCACAGTCAGCATTATCCTTTTCACCCAGCCATGGAATTTATCAGCATGCCCTTGTCTCCTACAGACTTTGCGAAGAAAACAGCTTTCTTTATCCTCCATTTAGGGTACTACTAAGGAGATCTAATGATTTAAGACTACTTAGAAAAATAGGCAATAAAATCCTATTTTTAAAGGTAACAATCCACTTTCCTAAAAAAATGACCTATCACAGTTTATTGCATTAGAATTTGAGGTGCTGGATTCTTTTCTGTAACACAGAATCCAGCAATCAATGACAGTACTTTAGATATTGAATGTATCATAGGAGAAGAAGATGAAATATTTTTATGAAATAAAAATTTTAGACAGTAAAATGTCTATGAATTAATGGTTTTCGCTCCAAAATAGTATTTCCCTAGCTTTACCACATCACTAACCAGAAGTTGAAGGAGTGGTGCTTGAGGGAGTAGGCGACACAGCCCTCAGGTGAGCTATGCTGTGAACAAGTGCTATGTCAGCTGTTCTACAGTAGTGGTCAGGGTGGTACCACCTAAGGATGCCACCCCACAATCTAGCTGTGTTAGCTCACGACCCAGCACTATGGTGAACGCGAGACAGCTCACCTATTTGATACCAAACTACCTCAGTGTTTCTCTGCTGCAAGAACTTCCCATTGCTGTGTCATTGCTGATGACTTCCAAATAATTTGAATATAGCCTTGGTCATAGCCTATAACCTTGGCCTTGGCCATAGCTTTGCCTCTGATTCCTCTTGTATGAAATGTGCTCATTTAAGTAAGCTTGAGCACTAGCTAACAGAAAAAAATACTGAACAATAAGTTAAATTAGAACATTCTCTCTTTAGTTCCAGATTTATTTAATCTATGACTGAAAATGTTCCTGTTTTGTTCTAGTTAGGGGTTAGTAAACATTTCAGGGACAGTCCCAGTTCTGGATGAAATATTGATATAATTTTGGTCCAAGTTAATTTTGTTTCCTTGGGACCAAATTCTTTAGTTTGGAACGTAGTACTCAGAAACAAAAAATAACAACAGATCAGAGAAATATGTATAGTAGGAAAACCTTTCTCTCTTGAGAAAAAGAACAACAACAACAAATGCAACTAGCCTCACAAATGCAGTTCCCACAGTAAACGTCATTCTTTTAAAGGCTTCTTTGTTATCTATGATTCAGTCTTGGAATTAATTATTACAAGTTTTATTACTACAATATTTTAAGGCTAAAAATAAAATGGGAGACTGTGTTACCGTTTGTATTGCCTGAACTTTTTGGTGTCTTATTAATGAAGTATTACTAGAACAAAAATTGTAGTAATTCTAGTAACTTCAGAACAAAATAGAATAACTACTTTCTCCTGTGTCATGACACTCTGCAAAAGCAAACCAGTCTGTTTTTATAGCTTATGTTTGTTTTAATTTGGTTTCTATTAAACAGCTGCAAATATGTCAATAACAGTGTAAACTTCTCCTGTTAAGACTTATTTCCATGGTCAATGTCAGCAGCGATATTATTCTGGGAATAATTCTAGCAAAATGACACTATGTATATTTCACACTTTCAGCATTGTGGCTTCTATAAAGATCCTACTGATGAAGGGTACCATGCGAGCAATATCAGTGTTGGTCACATATGGAGAAAAGAGAGTGAAATTTAACTTTCACATTTGGCACATTCAGTAGGATTCATCTGATTTGAAAAGGAGGTAGACAGGTGAAGCAGCCATTAATAAAGGTGCTTCACTATGTTAAAAGATCTTTGAAGCATATACTTGAAATTTCAGATCTGCCTATGACTCCAAATTCTGTAATTATTTTTTAAACTTTATGGTAATATAGCTATTAATCTGCAGTAACAACACAACAATTAAAATACAATAACACCCCAAAACCTAGGTGTATTCCCTTGTTACCTGTGCATCTGCAGAAGGTTTTTATTGATCTTGCCCACATTAAGACTTGTTTGGATAACATCCAGCTCCCTGGAGTTCTAGTTAAGGATTCCATTGCTCTGTTGGATCTGATTTCACAGGGTGAGGTTAAAGTGGCAATTGCCTCTTTAAATTATCAATGAACCCCAGAGAACAATGTCTTGGGGCTTATTAACTTTTTCATGTTAATATCTGTCAGCAAAAAGAAAAAAAATGAAATACTGAAATTATAGTTTTGAAGATAAGTTTAATGGCCTTTGAATAAATAGAAATAAAATAGACGTGAGGAGCACCAAACCAGTTTCCACACTATACGTTAATCACAGTTCTTAGTGTGATATTTAGAAGCTAATAAGGGGTGGCTATATTTAAGTGACTAACAGATTTATGTGCAGAAGAATACTGACAAATTAACATTGTTCAGAAGACTAGATGGAGATAAGGTTGAAATACCCCAGATTACGCTGAGAAAAAAAGACCAACCCTGAGTTTTTTGTTTTACCGAACAATATACAAAACTTCTTGGTACTCTAAGTTCTTCTAACCTACCAAGTAAGTTGTGGTTGATCAAGAAATCTCTTAACATCATTTGAACGAGACTCCAGCCTAATGATACACATAGTAATGGAGGTGTACGCTACTCACAGATGAATTTGTGGAAAAGCAATCCAGTAAAATTTATTTAAAACACAAAACTGATACCTGTCTTTGCTGTTCTTGAGCCCCACATTCCTGGTGTTCAGTAAAGTCCCAAATAAGCTTTTTGTGTGTTTTATGTTTATTCAATTCTTACATTGTTTGCAAGGTACCTTCTAGCAGTCCCCATCAGAAGTGGGATACCTAGCTGCATAGGCTTTTGATCTGAGCTCATATGGCCAGTCTTGGGTTAATTTGAGTCTAGAGGCAACTACAATTCCACTGGGACTGTTGGAACTTGCAAGATACCATAGGAAGAAGAATAGGAGAGATATTTTTGGCGACAGAGTGTTTAATTGATGATTTTAAGAAAGTTTCCACAAACCAGAGCAGCTCCCAAGACAAAAATATAAAATGTTTTTTGTCAGCTGAAAAAAAACTGTTAAATGTATGATCATTCTGAACAAGGTGCAATTTTATGTTCTCTTCATAGTATTCATCCTTTTTGGACACTTCTTTTTAAATTTTAGGATATTTTTTAAAATTCTGTATGAGGAAGAGATGGTGAGATATCTTTTTGAAAAGCTGCATTGATTTTCCTTGCTTCATGAATCACTATAATGAATCCCACATGTGCATAAGCCATTTTGCTGGTATTCTTGCTGCTTGCTCTATGCCAGCACAGGCAAATACCAGCAAGTCTGCAGCCACATCTTTGTGCACAGAGCTGCACAGATACCTGCCATCAATGAACTGACATTCATCTCTGCCTGCTGGGGATTTATTTAGCTTTCAGCTCTGTGTACAAATGAACGAGGAATTACCCCTTGACGTTTTCAGTTCATCTACTCTATTGCATCTTATTTGGATTATTTTTGTGTTTTTATATATATATTAATATATCTAACCAAATCTTCCACACACACACCCTTTTTTTCTCTTGTAATTTTGCCTTTATCTTCTATTTCAGTTTCTTATGACTCACATCATTTTCATTACATTGCCGGTTCTGAAAACAGTGAGAAATCTGTCAAGAAAGGATGTAAATTAGATGTAATAGAGGAATATTTGAGATTTATTTTAGCAATCTGTGTGATATTAAAGAGATAAGGAGGCAAAAGAGAACGTTTGTTTAATATATACAGAGAGACAATGCTAGGTAAAGTGGAGAACAATACATAAAGACAATCTATTCCCCCAAATATAGTCTGCTCAGATTAGCATGTTCAATCAAAACTATACTACCTATAACATTGTGCCAGATGTGACATTTTTAAAAATGGAAAGGCAGGATTTGTTCATGAAAATCCTCTGCAGTTATTGACATTATTGTTTATTCAGGACAATTTATATGCTTGGTTCTTTTTTAAAGAAAGTAAAAAGCACAAATCTTAGCTGGAAGATTTTATGATGCTGAGCCCTTCTCCACTAAATCAAGTGGGTAGACTTCTGCCAGACAGAGGCACACTGATGTTAATGTATCTCCACATGAGGCCAGGAATTTACTGCTATACACAACTTGCAAACTCAGGCCTTTCTTAAAAAAAAAAAAAAAAAAAAAAAAAAAAAAAAACACCATAATGAACGGAATAAACCATCACATTTGTTTCAAATAAATCAAAAAGAACACAGTTTCTCACACATACATTTTGACATCTATTCATCTTAAAATATGTTGTTTTCAAAAAAGAGATATACTTGTTAGCTACAGCTGCATATTGCATTCAGTTACCACATTCTATTCACTTCTTGCAAATTCAGTTGTGATACTCATACTGTTTAGAGGGTGCTTGTAGTTCAGGGGTTTGAAAGAGGCCAATTTCTTTCATATGAGAATGTTAATCACTCACAACTGTGTTAACACAACAGTCACCAGAGCACAGCCTAACCCAGAGTCCAGAAGAGTTCCTCACAGGGAGAAATAACGCAGGAAATAGACAAAAGTCTGGCAAAAACTGTAGCTGGGAGAAAAGGATAGAGGAGAGCATGTGGAATAGAACAAGTCAGCAAGCACATGTGGAATGATTTGGCAGCAAACACCTAACATGTGGAATCAGATGGCAGGTCCATTACCAACACTGACAACACAGGAACAAACGAGTCATTAAGAAACATATTACGTGTGTGGGCTTGAAAAGCAAAATTTTGGCTAAGGAGAATGTGGGTTTGGAGTTACAAAGCTGTACATGTTCAGTAAAACAAGGATTAGGCATGAGTGAAAATAATTCATTTGAAAGTCTTGAGTAATATCTAATATTACACGGTTACAACTCTCAAATAAGCTTCTCTTTACCAAAGAAGGAAAGAAAGAAAGAAAACAAGCAAACAAATAAACAAACAAAAAACCAACAAACAAACAAACACTGAACTTATGTCAACTCTTCCAGCTATGGTTCTAAGGGACACTCTCTGGTTCCTGATAATAATGCAAGCGTGTCAATATAATACTGAATTAGGCTGAAAACATACTGGAGAAGGAAAGCCAGTAGTAGGATACAGAGAACAAAGAGATAGTAACACAACAATAATGTCTGTTTTGTGGAAGAGACAAGATCCTCCCCTTCTGAAGCCAACAGAGATATCAGTAGATTTAAAGCAACCCATGTAATACTGATATCTTTTCTGCAGCTCTGCTGTAAATTATGTATTGCTACATCTGAAGAATAGGGAAGTTCTTAGATACATATGAAATAGGAATATTTGCATTTTGTTTCAGTTTGGCTTTACAGTTACAAGGAATTAAAATTACTAGATCTGTGTCACGCTGACTCAGCAACATGCCAAGATTAGAAAGCTTGTTAATATTTTATTGTAAAGCAATCCTACTAGACTCCGTCATTTGTTTGCTTCTGGATGGGTTTTTTCATTTTTCATACTGTATTGTATACTGACAAAGAAGCTCCTGAACAAAACAGAAATCATCAGACTTTAAGGTACTCTCTCTAACCATGGTAAAGGCACTTTTCTGACTCCCTATTATGAATTTATCGTAGTTTTCTGTTCAAGAATATGATCAAGAGTTCAGAGTGCTTGATACCTACATTGTGTAACCTAGTTATAAAAATAGTTGCAAACTGTGTATTTGAAAGTCCTACGTTAGGCATTATAACTACCATGCTATACAGAGTTCAGATCTGGAGGCTCACAGTAATATTAACTCTACATTTCTCCAATCTCTATTTACATGCTTTGTTGTCACAACAGCTGTGTCAGTCATTGCTGATACACAGTCTAAATAAAGCAAAAGTGACTATCATTCACTGTATATTACATGATACACCTCACTCAGCTTGTCATGTAAGAGTTAGATATCTTGTTCAAGCCAGTTATCTTTGCCAATACAGGGAAATAAGCATACTAGTAGAATGGGTGCAACTCTTTTAAGCAACTGTTTTGGTAACACGAACTGTCATCTGATAATGCTTATCTTCCTCCAGCAGTTGTGCTGGAAACTGAAGAGACTGACTTGGACTTAACTCCCAATTACTGTTAATTAAAATTAGCCAAAATAAGTTCCACTACTATTGACAGCAAATGCAATCAAAACAAAATCTCTGGATTTCCCATTTATCAAGCTACTAAAGAGCAGTTCTTGTCTTTTAACACCCTCACTCAAAATTAAAAAAAAAAAAAAAACAAAAAAAAAGAAAAATTTCTTCAATTTTGATGTTTTATGTTGATTCTCTGTGGATCGCCAGTGTAGACGTTGTCTCTCTGTGGAAATAAAGTAACTAGAATAAACATACCACAAACATGCAGGCACCATTCTCAAATCAGCAGTCTCACCCATGCTATTCTGATGGCTTCTAAGGTAAAACAGGCTGAAAGACAGACTGGTACACGAATGTGTTTTTCTACAGTGTACACAAGCAAGGTCAAGCAAATATTACAAATAATATTGCATAGGCTGTTACCTCAATTTAACAAAAAAGTTATTTTCTCTAGCTCAAAAAAATTTAATAGATTTATACTTTTTCTAACACTTGCATTTTCATCTTTGTAATGGTTCTTTACTATTGCTCTTCAAAACACTAATGCAGTTCCTCTAGGAGAAAGCTGCTTAGAAAACCAGGGATAAATTCTTAGAGGCAATAAGACTGTAAACAGACTTTGAACCTTTATGAATTGCACATCTAATTCTCCCATGTAGCACTCTAAATTTTGCTCCTACCTATCATGCCATAACATGCCATGCAGGTTTTAGGATTATGCAGCCGTCAAGACTGTGTTAAAAAAATAAATAAAGTCCTTCCCATGTGATAGCTCAAATACAGAATTTTCAATTATTTCCTTTGAGCTTTGGAGACTTAGGAAATAGTTCATGCTAAACAATATCCTTACAGTGAAGAGCTAATCGTTATCTTTCAGTTCACCAGATCATTTACATTTTACTCTTTAGAACTCTTATTTCTCTTAGCTGCTAAGAAATTTGTAAACATCCCCAATGAAAGTACCACACCCCCACCAAGCCTAACCCATCATTTTCACAGGAGATATGAGTAAATGTATAGCTGTACTTGTGCTTATTCTACTTTCTAATTTATATTCAAATCCTTTTCTCCCTTCAAAAGATATTTTTAATCAGAAATTTGTACAGTAGAATAATTAAATCAAAGAGATAATTTTGGTAAAACTAAAGGTAGGCATGCATTTAATAACTTCCAGAAGTACTCCAAGAGGTTTACAGGAAAGCTCTTCTCCACAAAGTAAAAACTCAACTCTAAAACAGAGTGCTTCCCTGAGAATACGTTGTGCAGAAAGTGGATTTAAAGTGGGAAACCTATATACAATGTATATTAGCATTAAATTGTTGCTTTTGTGTGCAGTGACAAATGAATATTGTTTTTTCAATGCAAAGTTTCTCTTATTAGATAATCTGAGAAACATGTAAATGGTCTGCAGACATATAGAAGGTAAAGGCCTTGGGCAGCTGAAGAGAATCAGCTTCACAATACAGTCATTATGATTCACATTAGGTTCAGGTTATTGCTTGTGTTGATTTTCTCATGGACATCCTTTCCTCTTATTTCTGTCAGCTGAGTGCATACAGTGTTTTTCTGGCTGACATTAACAAGCCAGGTCAGGACAAGAGTTGTCAAGCTTATGTTGCCTGACAATCTTAATTTCTCAGCTCCTTGACATACTGATTTTTTTCCTGCTCTGACAAGTACATTTCTGTATTTTCTATCAGAACTTTTTGTACCTGAGATGTTTAAAATTAAAACATTCAATATTTAAGAATCTTATTTGAAACCTCCTTCAAGCATTGTGTTTACCCAAGATATAAATCCAGGTGGTTTTGATTTTAAATCAATTTGGGGCTTTTAACTGGTGCTATTTTTTAAAGTAATTTTTCATCATTGAGGAATCATCTCATCAAATCTGTCACTGTGGTAGAAGTGTTTTCTCGGTGCATTTTACCCTCCTTTCTCCTTTTAATACAGCCATATCTGGCCACTGATCATATTATTTTCCAGACAACCCATAACTCATATGAGGAAAGAAGAAATAAATACAGCTGCTAGATTTTCTGTGCACTGTTAAGAACAATTATAGTGATTGGAATCAGGGCAGGAAATAAAAAGTTTAAGTCTCCTTAAAAGGATACCTTTACAACAATATGAGCTTTTCAAATAAATATTCTTAGGGAAGAAGAAGAACTTAGTGTGGAGAAAGGAGGACGGAGGACTGAACTCTGCACAGAGATACCTTCCCCACACTGTAGTTAAGTGTTCTTTTTCTACTGCAGAGCATTTGAACTAATGTACAGCCTTGAAGTTTTTGTTTCTGACACTTAAACTTGGTATAATCAGTTCTGGACACATGCATGTGAACTGAACTTTCAGGCCCACAATTTATTTCTAAGGTTATTGATAACATAACCAACAAAACCCTTGTGAACATGAATGTACTATGAATGACCTTCCAAGAAGCTTCAAGCTTCAAAACAATAGCAAATACGAATACCTGACACTGCAGAGGTGTATCTGCCTTCAGAATGCTCTCTATCAGAGCTGTAACCATTGTGTCAGTATCTATCCCACGATAGGAGTGATGACAGGTCTGAACTTGTATAACACAGCTTGCCAGAAAACACCAAAATTCAACCAGTATATTTGCACTGTTTTCAGCTTGATTTACTTGGAAAGCAATAAAGAAATGTGCAAGCTTCAGCCCTGAAACTGTCCCTGTGAAGAAGCAGCAATTGCTTTCTCCCACTTAAAACAAATAGCTGGTATTTTGCTGGGAATCTTTAATAGTTTTACAGAACAGATTTAGTAAGTCCTAATTACTGTCCTTTGTATAATCCTATCTGATTTCTTTAAGCTTCCTTCTCAGAAAATAAAGATGCATTAGAGCTTTGCTGGAGAATCTGAGTATTTATTCTGTCCTTTTACTTGAAAAGCAAGCAAGCATTTTATTGCTATGTTACTGACTACCAACTAAATATTAACTGGAAAAACAGCTCTATAAACAAATATCCATGCATTCTCTAGAGTTAACAAAGTCCATTCTTCAATAAACTAAAAGCAATAACTTTGCAATTGTTACTGTCTCTGTGAAATCTATTTACCTCTTTCTTAAAAAAAAAAATAAAATTATCATGTATTATCAAAGGCAAAATAGGTTATTATACCATGAAATTTGTTGGCTAATCAATGGTAATTATTTTGTAATTCTTACATAGGTACTTTTTCACTTTTCATGTACTATGATGAGGAGATCTATATCTTCAGCTTTATCAGATGCAATTTAGTTAGTCTTGGTGTGGCTATGCTTCCTCCATTACAGTATAAACCTAATTTCTGAAAATTCTTTACCTGATAAGCAGTTCAGGAAAAAAAATAGTTGTCCCCAGCTGTTACATAAAAAGAAAGCAATTATTACTTTCCTAAGGAAATCAGGGAAAAAAAAAAAAAAAGGAACAATAAAAACTCATCTCCTACAGACTCAAATATCTTACTGAGAATGAAGCTTAGTAAAAAACTCAGTGGACTCTTATTACTTGCATTGCAGTAACAGATGTGTGCATCTCTTTATTTTTAAGATTCCTTTATATTAAGCACACATGGGAGAAATGGTGATCCTTACCATCAAAGAAGCTGACATTTAATACAAACTGCTACAGGAATTTCAACAGGCTGGAAGAAACAAGATGAAAAGACACAAAAATAGGAGCAAAGGTATTGTACAACATGATGGTGAGTGATACAACAGCGTCATTAGTACAAACTGAAACAAGGAGAAAAGGTCCCTTAGCATAGGTCTCTGTAACATATTTACTATTTTAGGCACTGATGTTTCTGCTGCCCAGAGGGTCTCACCTCATTTTCTGCACTTTGCCTAGTGACAACAATGAAGACAGTCACCTCAAAGGAATCTTTTCAGGCTATCTAGCCCAAATGATGAAGCAAAAGAGTGAGACTAAGAGCTGAAAACAAACAAACAAGAAAATAAGCAAAAGCCCCTACAAATAAAAAACGCGATCAATTAAGTTTTTCTACAGTTAAGGGCCTATGAGTGGTAAAACACATGGATATTGATTGCTGTACTTCTAGTGCTCTGAATCATAATCAAATCCAGACACATGAGTAAGTAGGAAATTATATCAACAACTTCAGTGAAAATTCCCTTAATGGTGACTTTTATACTACAGTATTCCAGTGCCAAACAGTTCTAATTTAAAGCACTTACCAAATCCCCAGCATTGCTGTCAGTATAGGAAGGCACAATTAAAGTCACTGAAACAATGTTACTTCTGTCCCCACATCAGTGCCACTTTGTGCACACAGAACATCTGGCATTTATGATACATAATTAGAAAGGGACACAGAAACCCACAATATGCTTTAAAAGGAAACTTAGCTGAAGCATTAACTATGGAAGGAGTCCATACTTCATTTCTTCAAAGAGCCAGTCAAATATTAATTAATTCTCAGGATCCCGAGAGACAGTCAAGTGATGGAGTCACTTTGCACAGAAAGCTTGCTGGAAGTAGTGTAGACTATGCTGTATTTTTCAATATTTTTTCCTTGGACTTTATCCTCAGAAAATAAAACATTATAGGAGTATCCTGAAAGGATGTCCTTCGACTTCGAAAAACATACATGACAGAAATGTACAGGTCTTATGTTGGAAAATGTTATTTCTCATCCTCCCTTTCACTCCTTCCAAATTTGAGCAATAATGTTTTACTGGATTAAATACAGAAGAAGGAAAGCTTGACTGTAATTTTTGTCTTAATAAAATACAGGCTAGTGTTCAGAAGATGACGTATCTGTATCCTTTTTTTAGTCCTTTCTTAGGACTTTTAGTGGCAGAATACTGATCATATCTTTCTATCTTTAAGTAGTTGCCCTGAAACTTCCCTCATTCAATACATGTCTAAGGATACTCACCCGGGAGTATCATATGCTAATTGTGGCTATATTTATCACACTCTTTTCTAAAGAATGCACCAGAGCTCATTGTTTCTGCACACACACAAAGAACTTCAGTTAATCCTGATTTTGATCTCTTGCCAGCTGCAGGGTTGATTTACAATAGGAAGTCAAAAACAGGTCCCTTTTGCAGAGGAATAGCATAGAGATACACTTACAGGGCAGATTACTAAATTCGCTGGGTCCTAGCACACTATATAATTAGATGTTCTGAAATATTAGTTGCAGCTTGGATGAACATCAGCTTTTCCACTTTTAACTGTGTAAAAGACATGCTTCTACATTTACTCCAAGGTAGTGGTGTTATGTGCCCTCTACAGTTCATGGGAGGAAATTCATCACATTTAAAGGCTGATGGGATGGGGGCAAATCTAATATTGTCTACCGCTCTGTCCTGTCTTGGGAGTAACCCTGGAAAATGGTGTCTAAAACCCACCTACCTTATCTTTCAATGGTTATGACTGGTGAGGTGAATTTCACCTTTGGGAGCAACTCTTCCATAAATAGGCAGCTGTAGATACTAAACCAGAATATAATAAGGAGAATGGACCAGAATGAAGAGGTTTCCGGTACCCTCTGCTAGTTCTTGCAGAATCTGTGATAAATCTCTCCAAAACTTTCTCACAGAAGAAAATATATTTCTCTCCATATAAACGTTCCTGTCTCTGGGAGTTAAGCATGCTACTGGTCTTAGCTGAGGAAGAAAGGCAGCTAACCTGAGGCAGCTCAGAAGATAGTTCCAAATCTGTCTTTTTGGACAAATTTACAAAAGAAATCAGAATCCAAACAATATGGGGATAACACTTGTTCAACTTTGCATCATAATAAGAACAAAAGATATAATATAAAACAAGAAAGAGCCTTTTAATTACTTTCCATTTGGGGGTGGGGGAAGGGGGAAAAAAAGCAACTATGCTGCACTGTGGTTTCAGAGAGTTTATGATGCACTTACTTGGATTTTATGTTACATATTCTTCATCTGGGAAATCAAGTTATGTGTTCATAAATGCTGTAGAACATAACCCAGAAAAGACAGGAGATCTTTACACACAGTTATAGAAAAAAAAAACACCAGCTGGACAAGCACTGAAATTCTTCATAAATGTGTCACTCTAAATAGAAGTCACACAATTTTATCCACCTGGTTTATCTTTAAACTAATAAAGACCACTACCATGGGAAAATAAGGTTCCTAGATACTATGAATACGTGAGTAAATGTGGATTAGGAAGCTTTAATTAGCCTTAGACACACCCAAGGGTTGAGGGTTGGAACCTCAGTGCCTTCTGCTTCCTAAGTTGGTTGTGGCTTTTCCTCTGGTTGTTAATTTATTTCCATCTTGCATAATATTATAATTAAAAACTAGAGCAATCACTAATGCACATTATAGTTTAAAAGCTTGTCTGACAGTTATTTGATCCCAACATTGGTTACAGTACTACCAGGTTAATTATTTGGGACTTTGTTTTCCATTCACTTTAAAGTGCCATTTTCCTTTAGACTATATTGTCTGGGAGATGGTCTAACTTGAGCTGACATTATTTAAAGAGAAATTTATAAGATTACTTACAAGACAGTGCACTAAAAAATATATTTATTTTCTGGTTACTCTTGTTCTAATTCAAATATGAATATCTTCTATATTTCCTGCTCATAGACATTCCCTTTTACTTAATTTCTCATTTCTGTACCCTTCTAAATCTTGTCTTCTCAGACAGCTAACCTACTACATTAAAATTTCAGAAGAGAGACATCAGATAATCTTTCTTTGTAATCACAATTTTGATTTTTATAAGACCTACCATGAGAGCTGAGCAAACATAGGACATCTAGCTGTCAAAAGCAACTTTGTTTTAAATGTGGACACTATACTGGGTCTGCTTAGGAAGTGCTGTGTTTTGCATCTGTGACTGAAATAGTGTTGATAACACAGCAATATTTTATCTCTGACTGAAGAGTATCTGTGCTTGCACAGTATCAATACCTTCTCTATTTCTCACTTTGCTCCCTCAGCGAGTAGGCTGGAGGTGAGCAAGAGGTTGGGAGGGAGGACTGTTGGTTAATAATTTTATCAATTATAAAACCTAGAGTAAGAGATTATAACCTTTAAAAAAGGGGCATAACCTACCTTACAACCAAGGAAACTGTTTATAAAGGGAAAATTTAGCAATTTATAAAGTTTTACTTAATGACTACACATATATATAATGTGGTTTTTCTATCTGGGATGTAGTTTAAGCTATGTATTTTGAATAGAGGTACTATTACTGCATTTTTACATTCTTTATCAAGGAGCTTATCTTGATATTACCTACAATTCATTTGCAACTGATGAATTTTTATTCAAATTTATCTTGTTTATTGTTCTGCTTCTTCGTGCTTTCTCATGGTATTGATTTCAACAAGAGGCTTTGTGTGTCTTCAGGTTGTGTTCGTTCATGGCCATTTAAGTTATCACAAACCTGTAATCATCAACTTCAATGTGTTTTCCCCTGCCATTGAAGAACTGATTTATTATCTAGCTCCACGTTTGTTGAATTGTATCAATTTACACATGAGCTAAATACCATTTTTGCACATCAATGCATTGGGTATTTGTGCATTCATTGATATATGGTTTTAGTGGGGAGAAGACAGAGGAGTTCTGTACATGTAGTGCAAGTGAAAGCACTTAATTCAACAATTATTTGAGGTTATGTGCATGTAAATATGGATAAATAAGATTCATTAAATACCCATAGCAGCTAATTCATTGCTTAATACACTTTTAGTTCAGTATAGGTGCAGCTGGGCCAGTGGAACACCTGTTAAAGGTATACATTTACATTCAGCATCATCATCTCCATTAATTTTAGATATCTAAAAAATGGTGATACCATAGTAAGATAGTCTTCTAATCCCCCTTTGTAGCATCTGGAGAGAATTGGGAAATCTGAAAGGATGATTCATCCCACTCAAAGATAAAATTATTACAGGTGATACAGATGCCCCTAGCAAAGCCGTAGGCTAGAAGCCAGAAGGCTGAAGTTAGTGAAAATAGATCACATCTCAAGTCATCTCTTCAGTTTCTTCAATTCTGTTTCTTCAGTGGCTAAACACGGTGTTGTCAGAACTGTCAAATAAAGTTCTTCAAGTTTAGACAGTGGAAATACAGAATTGATATGTTATAAATTAGGCTGTATCTGTGACCAGAGGTTGTCCTTAGTCATGACACTAATCGTGACTGTAATCATGAACTCACTATTAAATTCCTACCCCCTTCATTTTCCCAGGCAGCAAACAGCCAGACATATGAGGTGGAATTGTTCATTGGCTCAAGTTGGAGTATTCACATACTTAAAGATAAGCACTCGCCTGAGTGCTTTGTTGGATCAAGGCCAAAGCATTCTCCAGGTTTCCTGGTGGCTTCTTTGTCTTTACTCCAGCTTTCCTGAATGGACTTTAAGGTTTGGGGAGGGAGGGAGAAGGTCACATTCTTCACTAAACATACATTCTGCATCTTCTAAGAGTAGGTCACTTGAAGTATCTACAGATCCTTCTTACTGTCCAGTCTTCCTTTTTGTCCTTCATTTCCCATAGTATTAAAACACATTTTCTTCTTCTTAAGAAATAAAGAGATGTAGTAATAAAACATGATAATGACTTGACATAACAGCCATTGAAATAAATGGGTGTTTCCCTATTGACTTCACCAGGTTTTGAATTGGGTTCTAAAACGTTAAATTTAAGGAATAGCAATCAAATAATTCTATTTATAATAGAATATAATATATTATTTCTACTGAAGACAATGGCACAATAACTGTTTTCTTGTCTAAAATGAATTATTCTTAGCCTCTGTCATATAAACAATTTCAATAATCAGCATGTACATATACAGATATACAAAACACACAAATGCATGTAGTAATTAAAAATTAAATTATGATTCAACAGATGTAATGAGATGTAAGTATTAATAACCTCATTAAAAAGTCTGATGAATACAAAAGCTCTCCCATTATAATTACTCTCAGAAAGAAAAGAAGTATTGTTAATCTGCTGAGCAGCTTATGACACAGAAAATTATAAATAATAGAAACATTGCACAAATTAATTCTAAATTAGAAGGACAGAATAGTTTATATTTAATAATAGGAAGACCATTTTTATCAGAGAATAGGCATGATGTTCTGTTGGAGACTGTTTTAATTATTAGACTCCTTTTCTCTCCCATGGTCCTCAACTTTTTTAAAAAGAAGTAATCTCTCTGTAATAACAGACCTAAATGAAGCGAGATGCTGGCCAGCAGCATCCTACAAACACCACGTCATCTGAATACTAATGAAAGTTCTCCTTTCAAAAAGTTTTGAGGCTGTGAAAGACTAGTGGAAGACTTTTCAAAATGCAGAGTAAAAGGGAATACAATTGCTTGGACAATTTTAGGCAATAGACTTTGTGGTACCCATATTGGCTTGTTATGTATCATTAGTGAATATTGTCATGGTTAAGCTAATTCTGGAGACAAGTTGTTTTTTTATTAGTCTGAGCTACTCCTCATATATAAAGACACAGCCGCTGGAATAGAAAACTAAAAAGGCTAGGCTAATATTATTTATTATATTTGGCAAAGAAAATTAATCATTGCTGTATCATGCACTACCAGCATACTCTGCATTTGGCACTTTCAGTAGGTGACATTAATATTTGTATCCCCACTATCACCTTCCCTTGTCTTTTAAGGCAGTAAATCTGGCACATATTAAATATATTTTACACGTGAACTGCAGGCAATAGCATAAAATACAAGTATATCTTTGCCTCAATTAGCATCATTATTTTTGTTTAGTTATTGGTTCCCTGAAGAGTCAAACTGAGACAATTGCTTATATTAATCATGGCAAGAAATGCTAAGACAGCTCATAGGAGAACCATCTTTTACTTATTGGCTTTTTGTACAAGCTGTATCGGCAAAGTCATTTCACAAGTTTAATGGATGACTCTGGCTTGTAAAATGTATTGGTCAAGGTAGGTCATATAGTGTAGTATTTACAGAAATGGAACCAGACAGGTTCAGTGACTAAAGTAGTTAAATAATAATGACAAAAAGGCTGAGTGTTTATCCTTGCTTTTTATGCCCTCGATAAATATTTTTGTGCCACAGGAAATTTAATGCTATAATGCAGTCAAAAGATCAGGCTTTAATTACTACAATCCCTTCTGGTCAAAAGTTGCATTATGTTGTAATTTGTAATTTATAAACCCCTTCATCACAAGTTTAATGCACCTGATGAAGGTTGAAGTTGTGCCATCATAAAAGGTGGAATCATTTGTGCCCCAAAACAGGAAATGTGAAGTGTCTGTAGCAGTAGGAGTAAAAGGGTTAGTTAGGAAAAATATCTTTGTTTTAAAGTAAAAATCATTCATAGTAGAAGCTTTCAGTTAGCAATCAGCTATCAGAATTGAATCCAGCAGTCTGTTTTTGTCTCAAGGATGATTCAGGCTTTCTAGTGCAGACATGAGCTTGTGAACATAAGTTTACTGGCATGAAAACAAAATGCTGAAATTCACATATTGTCATGTTAAGGTAAGAGCTTAACAATAAAAGGTACTGACAGAACCTTCTGGTTTTTGTTTGGATTAACTATTCACACTTTCCGTTTTGAATTAGGATTCGGTTCTTCACCATTAGTGAGGGTCATTGAGTGCCCACTAATCCTGAACACTTTGCTGTCTCACCTGAGGGGTTTAGCTTTAGTCTGTCATTGATTTAAAGTCCACTTATGTCTTTGGATTTTTTTTATATGGACAAGTGCAGAGAGATATATGTTTGTTCTTACCTGTGGATTGATCTTCCAGGAACCAGACAGCTCAGTCACACATTCTCACAGCACCACATGAAAGCTACCGAAATCTTTAGAGACTGGTGCATTAGTGCACCTGCATGTCCTCCCAACTGATTCCAATTTTTCTGCAGTAAATTCATAGTGCATACAGTGCCTTGTGTTTGTCTTCTTTACCCATGTAAATAAACTGTCTGTATCAGCACACTTCCTAACCCTGTTCCATCCTGACATGCTGTGTTCCTCACCTGCTTCCCAGAAGGACAGAACTTCCCTGAAGGGGAAATGCAGCCAGTGCACCCATGTAGATATGACCAGTGACAACTGGGACTCTCACACAGTGATGAGCTGGGAATAGGGTGCCAGAGCTAGCTGCTGCCAGTGAACAAAATGCCCAAGGAGTATTCCTTTGAGGTAAAAGTCTTCCCCTCACCATTCCTGACCAGTGTAAATATACTTAGAAAAACAAGACTTTTTCATGCAACTTGGAAGAAAATACTAATATACAAACCATATTTTTTTCATCACTTACAGTAATGCATTTTGAGCACCAAGCAGAAAAGCACACCAGACACTTCAGATAATGTTCATTACACTGTAGAGTAAGTTATCACATCGACAACTAATGAAATAAAGCTCTGGAGTTTATGGGAAAGAAAGCTGTGCTTGTGATAAAAATGAATGAACAGAATAATGTCATATTAAGATGCTCTTCCAGCGCAGAATTTACTTCACAACAAAGTGAAAAGACTCTGCCAACAAGGCTTTCAAAATTAAATAAATCTACTTAAATTTGCTGTTCTAATTGTAACAGGTCAGTATTTCAAAGAAATCCTGGAGATAAGCAATCTGGCAGGAAAATTAGAGAAGTAGATGTGGGGAGGGGAGTGACAGAAGAGTTTGGGCCTGAATTACTCTTGGCATTTACAGGTTATGAGTAATGTTAATAAAAATTATGGCTGCAACAATGATGACTCTCCGTTATAATACAAACTGTCAGGAGCAGCCTCTTCAGTGACCTCTGATAATATGATTCTGCTGTTGGATGCTTGAGAACTTGCTGAGGAAGCAAGTTAGAGCTGCAGAAATGGCAAGCCATTCCTCATTCCCTAAACAGGAATCTGGCACTGAACCAGAGATTCAAAAACTACAATACTGTGCAAAAATAAATAAGAAAATAAGAAAAACTTCTATTTTTCCTACATGAAATGAATACTTCCATTCTGTGGAATGTAAGGATCATGATAGCACATAACCACAGAGTTTGAGTGTAACAGATCAATGACTATTCTTTTGGCTGTGTAAAAATGTCTTTTTTCCACAGAAAAACTACTGAATGAACAAAATGATTGGAAAAAGCAATGCTATTTACATGCTTGAAGGGAACACAGTAATTTATTGCTCATATCTTTTGTTATACTTTCTTCAGCAATAGTACTCTATATTTCATTTTCAGCCCACCCGTAGAAGTATGAATGCAGCAATTATCTACAAGCATTTTCTAGAGAAATACAACATATAATTACAATGCAAAAAGTCACTAAATTTGCAGTTCTGCTGGAGTTTGGTTTTATAATTTCAATAACACTTTAAAAATGAAAAAAGACAGATGATTACCTTATCCACTAATCCGGAAGAAAATGGTTTTTATCACAGTAATACACTGTAAAAAGTAACCAATCATTAACACTCCACCAGTCTAGTTACTAGAATCTGTAACTACTAATTTCCTGGGGTTTCTGCCTAATAGAAATGGTATTCATCATTTTATCTGTTCTCAAAGTACAGCAAAGTAGTAGAAGAAGCTACGTTTATTGTAAAAGAGTCAGTTCCCTGCCATAAACAGGCTGTTTACTGGCTATTACAGTAAATAAAATATCTAAGCATTGTTTAAAAAACTTATTTTAATCTTGTAAATTTTGTACTATTTCTTTTCCTTCTCCTCTTTTCCTCACAAAAACCTTGAGAAAAGTATTTTTAGTTCTAAATGAATGTGGGGAATAAGGCGTGTGGATAACAACTGACATGGCTTAATCATAATTTGCATCCCATCCACTTCTTTCACATAAAACTTGTCTCTCTTTGTTACACTGAAACTATTCAACAACATTTTGCATTTAGAACTAAAGAAGACACTCAGATGTAACTGAAATGTTTTTGGTTTTGTTTTTTTCCAGTACTCTTGGTAAATTTCAATTATTTTGTCTTGAAATCTGCCTGATATTTAAAAGCAATTTTTTAAAAAATGTTCAAAGTTAAATTTAAAAACCACTTTGGATTAAACAGAACATTTTAAGTCCTTAAAAGTTTCCATTAGATTTTGAAATCAGGAGCCTTTCTCATGTACAATGTGAAACAATAAAATAACAAAACCCACCACTTAGTAACATTTGTCACATCTGTAATTTCCTGAACTAGCCAACGTACACTCACCAGATACCATTATCATAGCTTATTTCAAGTTTTGTCTCTTCTTGTCTTGCTGATAAATCAAAAAAACATTATTTTGCTGCGAGAATCTATATAGAAATTGTGAATGTTCAAAGAACATTTATTTGGATGTAGGAAGGAAACTTAACTAAGGTCATGGAAGCTTTCCTAAACAGTCCATTGGCCATTTAACACAATCACATTTTATGTGTCTGTCCCAAACTCTTTTTCTAACTTTGAAATGCTATAGTTCCTTGCTTAGCTCCTGGTGATAAATATTCTGACAGCTGGAAGCGAGACTATATAATTAATCGCCAAGCCTGGAGTTCAACATGCATAAAGACAAATCCCAGTGAAGAACCATTGCTCAGGCATAGCACTTAAAATCCTTTTGACTACTTTTTTTTTCCTGAAGAGCAAGAGTTTCCATCTTTCTCCTGGAAGTTAGTGTCTTTATTACCATTAGTACTATCAGTCATACTTCAGGGTCTAAAATCCCACCAAAAAAAAACCACAAACAAACAAACAAAAAAAACTTCATTCAACTACAGAAGGTACTGTTAGAGCCCCAAATAATGTATGTTCTCCCTAATCAAAATGAACAAGACAGTCACCACGAGTAAAAATAGAACAGAATGATAGCAGTCAGGTCACAGCACTTCTGAGTTTGAAGTCTGAAGTCTGTTATCCTTGGAAAAATAATTCTCATGAAGCTAAGCAGAAAGAAATGTGACGGGAAACAGTGTGAAGTTAATAAGGCAGGGATGAGAAGGTAAGTGGGGCAGAAGAAAACCTGAGGTGAGGATGAAGTCGATGAAGAGATCAAGTCAGGATTGCAGAAGTTTTTAAAATGCAAACATTTTATGTATGCATTTCTTTTAAGCCTATTATTATAGGTTTACAAGTCAAATCACTTCCATTCTTTCATAGAATCATAGAATAGTAGAATTGTTTAGGTTGGAAAAGACCTTTAAGATCATGCAGTCCAACCATTAACCTAACACTGCCAAGTCCACCACTAAAGCATGTCCCTAAGCACCACATCTGCACATCTTTTAAATACCTCCAGGAATACTGGCTTAACCACTTCCCTGGGCTGCCTGTTCCAATACTTGACAATCCTTTCTGTGAAAAAATTTTTCCTAATACCCAAACTAAACTTCCACTGGCACAACTTGAGGCCATTTCCTCTTGTCCTATTGCTTGTTACATGGGAGAAGAGCCTGACGCTCATCTTCCTACAACCTCCTTTCGGGTAGTTGTAGACAGCAATAAGGTCTCCCCTCAGCCTCCTTTTCTCCAGGCTAAACAGCCCCAGTTCCCTCCACCACTGCCCATAAGACTTGTTCTCTAGACCCTTTACCAGCCTCGTTGCCCTTCTCTGAACTATCTCCAGCACCTTAATGCCCTTCTTGTAATGAGGGTCCCAAAACTGAACACAGTATTTGAGGTGTGTCCTCACCAGTGTTGAGTACAGGCAGACGATCACCTCCCTAGTCCTGCTGGCCACACTATTCCTGATACAAGCCAGGATGCTGTTGGCCTTCTTGGCCACTTGGGCACACTGCTGGCTCATGTTCCGCTGGCTGTCAATCAACACCCCCCAGGTCCTTTTTTGCCTGGCAGCTTTCCAGACACTCTTCCCCAGGCCTGTAGTGCTGTGTGGGGTCATTGTGACCCAAATGACATGACACTTGGCCTTGTTACAACTTAATTGGCCTCAGCCCAGCAATTCAGCCTTTCCAGGTCCTTCTGCAGAGCCTTCCTTCCCTCCAGCACGTCAACACTCCCACCAAACTTGATATTGTCTGCAAACTTACTGAGAGTGCTCTCAGTCCCCTCATTCAGATCACTGATACCAAACAGAACTGAACCCAAAACTGAGCCCTAGGGAAAACCACTAGTGACTGGCCACCAACTGGATTTAACTCCATTCACTTACTCATCAGGATTGCATTCAAGGACCAATTTCCAAGTATAAATAACTGGGATTGGACTAGATGATCTTTCAAGGTCCCTTCCAATCCCCAACATTCTGTGATTCTGTGATTCTCTGATTCTTTCCTGACTGACTACAGGCAGTTGGTCACATATTTTCTTTGATCTCAGGTTAGACTCATCTACTACTATTGAGCCCGTGAAGGAGAGGACTCATTGCCAGAAAGGCTAGCTGTCAGAGAGAAGACTAGTCTGCTGGCAAGCTTTCAGGCCTTATAGGATTTCAGCTGAAGGCAATAACTCCCACCTGCAAGTTCACGCTACAGTCTTTAGTACCCCACTTTAGCTCCATTACCTGGCACAAATCCTAGACTGAGATTGTCCATGACACCATCACACAACCTAAGCACAAGGTAGTAAGAGACCTAGAAAACTGTGCGTTGTCCATGTGTGTGCACATGCACACATATAACAAACATCTAAACAGATAATGGAAGCAGTGTAACTGTTCCCATGTGAGAAATATACAGTTGACTCAGCTTTTTTGAAAACTTTAGTGAATTACAAAATGTGACATTATTTTTCAGATTAGTCATGAACACGGGAAGCATTTTTTTGGAGTTAAAAATCTACAAGGTAGCTGAGAAATAAGTATCTTGTTTTCCCATGCATTTTCACTGGGATTTAAACAGCCATCTATATTTAAATAAGTTGCCTTAGACTGCCTTTGAAGTCAATGGAGAGAAGTTGGCATTTCTAGGGCACAATTTATCTCATCTAAAAATAGATGTCTAAAGCAGGTCAGATGAATTGTGCCCTTGCAGTGCCTTTTACTCCCTACTGACTATAAAAAGCACGACTAGCTCAGATGTACACATCCACACTGTAGACATTTACAGGTAGGTGATAAATTCCATGCTATGTGATTTATGATGACCTGACTTTGATGGCCAAGTAGGAATGAGTCCCAACTGATTTTTTCCCAGTGACAAAGATGGATCATTTATAGTATTTCCCTGCAAAGTGGAGACCACTATGTCTTCTAAGGGACTGAACTCATGGTGTAGCTTAAAGTGCTGGAACACTTAAACAGACATTCAGCCCTTACTTATTCACAGAATTAGTGGAAATGTGGTTATCTCTGAAATCAACCCACACTTTCAAAACCTTCCTTGGCAGATTTGACTGAATAAACTCAGATTCAAAAGTTATGAGGGTAAGACCAACAGAGACACATACAGTTAGCACTGCTATGCAAGTGTCTGAGGGAAACCATGATAAAATTTTTTTTAAAAAATTAGGAAAATAGATTCTTACCTTCCATTTAGCCATAATTAATTAGTTGAAATGAGATATGATAAGAGTGTAAATAAAACCACTCATGTCAAACTATGTCGTTGCTTCCTCATTTTCTTCCCACTCATTTTATGCAACTAATTCAGTCTTTTATTTGTGATAAAAATATATCTCCTACTGACCCCACTGAAACCAAGCTAGTATTAATTATGGAAAAGAAATATGGAAAAGACTTACATTATTCAGCAGTGCATCTCAGTGCACATTTTTGTCTGATAAACTGTAAGATATCTGTGGTTCAGGGACTATCCTTTATTTATTGTTACCTTTCTAAGTGTATCATCTCTGCATCTATCATGTATAAGTGATAGAAAGAGTAGTGTTATTTGCACAGAGAGAATAATAAAATCACTGTAGTTTAAGCAAATGTCCTCTTAAGTGGAGAAATATCTTTTTAAGTAATGGTCATTCTGAATTTTAATATTTTACGCTTTCCAAATTTATACTGCATGACTGAACTTTGATTTGTAGCATTCCAGGCTCTGGGTACATTACACAAGAATGAATGCTATTTGAAAATAACTATTAGGTCAAGTGCCTATTATTTCCCTTGCTTCTTTGTTGAGCTGCTGAGAGAAGCAGTAATATTTTTCTACCAATATAACCATAAAGGAGAAAAACCTATATGTTCTCAAAAGAGTCAGACTCCAGAACCATTGAATGCATTGGAAAATCTCACATTGAATTCAATTTGCTTTGGTTTTGGCCCTTGTAGAGACCACCCACTTTAAGAATGAGATAGAAATAAATTATTTGTGTTTCTAATTGCACTTATAAGGGGATTTTCTACTTAAATTGTTATGCTGTAATTCTGTTGTTCTATGATATCCAGTTTCTCTGTGATAGCCTAGTCCTTTTTAATATAAACTCTTGGAAGGAAACTGAAAAAAAATTTTTTTGAAGTTACATTTTCTCATTTCAAAGACCAGAAGTTATCTGTTGTATTATTTTGAGTTAAATTACTTTACTGTGATACCCTGACTGTAGAGTAGGAAGAATTGCAATAAGACCAACTTTGGTCTAAAATACCTGTAAGGCAATAATTCTCACTTTTGTCCCATTTATTTAACCTCACACATTATGGAATCACTGTACAGACTCTTTTCTTACAGAAATTTTTAAATGTTTTCTGATGTTGAACAGGGATTACTGATGCCTCTATAGTCTCCAAATCTATCCTCTGACTTTTATAGGCCTTGCTATCCTATGATCCTTTAGTGAAATAAACAATTAAAGCAAGCAAGATACCTAAGAGTACACTGGGGAGCACAAGAGGTATGTGGTACAAATAGGTCAGAGTCACAGTTACATCAGTTTTAGATATATATATAAAGATATGTTAGATATAGAGAAAGATTTGCTCTCTTAACAGGCTCAGACCAAGTCTCTATCTCAGGTTTGGACTGTTTGCCATACATTTGCTAAAAGCATTGCTAGTATAAATTAAATGTCACAAAGAACATCCTGTATCCTACTAAGACATTAAAACCTTGCTTCATATTCAGGTCCATAGTGCTGATCATGACACAGTTTGTTTTGTACTCAATTTGAAATGTTACAACTGGCTTTCCTGGTTTAGAATTATACCCTGTAAATATGAAACTGAATTCATAAGTAGGAAATTTATCAAACAGAAAGAAAGAAAAGAGGATCTGACACTTGATGATTAAATATACTCTTCTCAGGACTGGAAGAGGGGTTCAGAAAGTAATTGTTGATTGTTAATTTAAAAATGGCCTGAAGAGGAAACATAAAAAAATACTCTAATTAACTTTGCCACTTAGAGAAGCTGTGCATTTTTTACTTTAAAATAGTTGTAGTTGTCCTATTCCAAAGATGCACATAATTAAACATTAATTTAATTTTAATTGGGTCCCTAGTGAACACCCTATGCTATTTTGTCTTTCAAAGTTTTGGGTAGTTTCAAACACAAAGCTTGTACTGGCAAATAAGCGAGGGCATGATGTTTCCTTTGATTGACAGCTATGCCAGTAACTCTCTTTTAGTAAGACAGGGATGATTTGGTTGGTATAGATAATTTTGCTCAGTGTGGGTGACAGCCTCAGGTATAAGTAGTCCAAATAAGTGCTTGAAGACCCATGCTTTTAAGAAATCTTAGAGGTACAGTAATACAATGCTTCCCTACATCAGGTTATCACATATCAACTGCTCTGAGGTATCTGTCCAGTAACAAAGAAGAGGTAACTAAGTCTTCTATTAAAGTGTAAGTAACTTAGAATTATCTTTTGTATTTTCTTCAAAAACAAATTTACTCATAGAAATTAATTTATAATCTAAGTTTATCCTGTGTATAAATATCAGCAGTGCCTACAACGCTGTTTCTGAAGAAGTTTCTTTGCAAGAAGCTTACAGAGTAAAAAGTGTGGAGCTGGGGATCTGGTTTACAATCATGACTGGGGCAGTCTGAGACTGAGGGAAGTGAGTTGCAAAGAGTTTCAGGGGTAAAATGGCAACACAGCAACCAGGAAACATCATGCAACCAGCAACATCATGCAACCAGGAAAAGTAAAGACTTGCCTGTTTTAGTGAACAGACAAGATTCTTTCTTGGAGCCTTCTACAGTGACAAGCAATTGGCTTGAAAGAGAGAGAGAAAGAGAGAAGGAGAGAGAGAAAGAGAGAGGGAGGAAGGGAGGGAGAGGGGAAGGAAGGAAGGAAGGAAGGAAGGAAGGAAGGAAGGAAGGAAGGAAGGAAGGAAGGAAGGAAGGAAGGAAGGAAGGAAGGAAGGAAGGAAGGAAGGAAGGAAGGAAGGAAGGAAGGAAGGAAGGAAGGAAGGAAGGAAGGAAGGAAGGAAGGAAGGAAGGAAGGAAGGAAGGAAGGAAGGAAGGAAGGAAAATAAAATTACAAATATAAGTATTTCTTCTTCTCAGAAAATGTCTGTCCTTTTAAGAGCTGTCACTATGACTTGGCACAGAATGAGTGAGGTTTTGCAACTGATACAGTACAAACACATCCCTCCCTTCTGGGACAAAGGAAGTATTTATATAAGTTGTGCTGATTTCATGTAACATTAATGGGGCAATTCTTTAATCAAATAAATTAGTCTTCTCTATACAAGCAAACAGATACACTGAAGTCAAATCAAATATTTTATCATTCCACAAGACAAGCACTTCAATTTCATATCAGAAACTAAGCTGGCACACAGCAATGATATTAGCAACAAAAAGAAATGCAAACAAGAGCTAACAACCAAAACCAAAGAAATCCAATTTATGATTCAAAATATTAATTTTAATCTTACCTTTATGGTGTGGTGAGTATTTAGGAACACATTCTAACGTTCTAGCTAAGCATTACACCTGCATAAACACAAAGGTCTTTGTGGTTGATAGACTCATAGTGATGAAAAGGGACATTGAATCAGATATGAAGGCTTTAATTCAGTAAGGCTTTTAAGTGTTTGTAAATGTTAAGCACGTGTTTAGATCGCTTTAATAAATAGGAGTAGAGTTAATCATGTATGCAAGTAGCCCCATCATTTGAACCCTAAATGTGAACATGCTGATGACTTCTGTACAGGAAGATTCAATTTTTGGCTATAGAGAATGTAAGTTCATCAATTAATAAATCTTTTTGGCTTTCTTTTATTGTCTCAATGCTTCTTTTTTTCATTACCCAGTCAGTAGAGTTCCACCTTGTAATGCTTCATATCAGCCTGTGGATACCAAAGATGCATAATATATGGTATAAGCATTTTTCTTCCAGCAGTGAGTAGTCTCATTCTTTAATCAAACTGACTTTTTGTATTAAAAAGCTTAACTCAGCTTTTGCTCTTAGAAAATTTATTTTACTTGGCATGACTACATTTATTTTAAAGTATGTGTGTGCATACATGCACGGCTCAGTGCCTAGTAACTGTATTATATAGCGAGGAAGATCTCATCACAATTCCTTGCTTCTTGAGATTTGTCACAATGCAATAAAAATTCACTCAACTCTGAAAACAAGGCTTCTGTGCTTTAACGTACTTTATTTCATTCAGAGGAAAAAAATAGTTTGGTTTCAGTAGTGAAATTGAAAGAAAACAAAGAGAGAAAGACAGAAAGTAAGAAAAAAATCTTCCCAGAGAGCCTGTATTGTTTTTGTCTTTTTAAAATCAATTCTTCAGACCATTACTTACTACCAAAGGACACTAATGCCCAGATATAACCACAGGAAAATGCAGTTTAAAGAGCTTCTGGCATTTATAATACATACTTCTAATTGTTGCACAGTGTTGTCTTTTTTTTTTTCATTTTACTTTAAATCAAGATACTCTCCTTATTTTTCTGAGTTGGATATAATTTTTGCACTGTTACAAGTATTATATTTTGGGGGTTCAAATTAAGTTTATATGAACTATGTCCTATGTCTTTGTATTCTCCAACATTTTAATGCATGGTACTACAGCTGTGTGTCAAAAAAAATGGTAGCTAAAGAAACTCAGGAACCAAGAGCTTGAAGAGCTTAAACACATAAATGTAGATCAAGAAGAATGTGTTATTTTTGAATTATTCCTTTTCTGTGTCAGCATGAAGCTGAGGACAGTTAAACTTTGAAAAGACTGTTATTTTCATGTTGGAGTAAGAAATAGATGGACAAGCATTTTGTATGACAGAGAGATAATATCAGGTCCTAGCTGGGAACTTGATGTGGACCATGAACCTAAGATGCCTACATATCACAAAAGGAAGTTGTTATTATGAATAATTGTCTGTTATGAGATGAATGTTCTTAGGATTTTCAGTTGAAACCATGCTACTCTATATATTTAGTTAAGGACTCACTGCAGCCAAGACATGAATCTGCATTTTCCATCTCTCATTTGATTCTATTCCCACTTGGTTTGTTTGATCATTGGGGAATGGTAAGAGTTCTCATTTTTTTTTGTCTGCTACATTATAATTACAGTGAGGAATAGCATAGGGGAAAATTCTGCCACCTCTATTTCAACAGGGATTTTTCTTCTGAACTAAAATTCTCTTTTGGACATTGATGGCTGAAATCCATTCACTAGAGAATACGTAAGCACACCGAAGAGAGACTATTTCATCAGAGCTTGAGGCCATCGGAGGCTAGACAGAAACATACGCATAGTGTCAATGTCATAATAAAACAGAAGTCTGTCCTACACATAAAATTGCCAGTAATTCAGATAAGGATAGAAATCCCATGGATAGTAAATACAGACCATCCTCTAGAACAGTTCAAGATGGTGATCCTCTTAATAGCTGCAACTGTTTCTTGAGTGCAACTCAACTTCTATGGAGATCTTTACACATCATTCTTTCTCCATGGTTTATTTCTGCATATGCAGGGAATGCTATGTACCTTTCATTGCTCCTAATTTAAATGTGGTAGTTTTTATTGCGATAGAGAGTTGTCAATGTTGCTGCTGTCAGAACTCACAGGCATCCTAGGAGGAGCTGGTTAATAAATGAGGAAATGACATATGTTGAAAATTGGTATTTGTCTAAACAGAGACAGTATTTTTTTGCTATCCACAGAGTATCCACACGTTTCATATGCAATATGAGTGACATGGAATGAAGCTTGTATGATTTTTCTGCCAGGACAAAACTGGTAGGGTTATTTAACTGCTAAGAAGATTTGAGAATGAAGTCCAGCTATTTTTAGGTCACATTCTTATTACTTCCTCGCTGATCTTACTCTTGAGGCTCAGCATTCCATCATTCACAATGCAAAAATTGCATTTAATTTAGAGTCGGAGTGCAGGTAAAAGGCAAGAGGTTCAGGAAGCGGACAGTATGTAAGCTTTGAGTCTTTTCTGAGAGGTGAGACATCTGTTTCAGCTGAGAGCAACACAGCTGAAGAGAAACAATGTGTTAGATACCACTCAGGCGAGACAAGTTATTGTCACATCTTGGTTGATAAAGGTGTTTATATGAAGTCCTTGTCTGCTGGATAGGAGCAAGTGTTCAGAAATGACAGGTTGCAGCTCTGTCTCACAACTGTAAGGCAGTTCTTCCTGAGGCAGAAGTGCTTTCAAAGAGCTAGAGGATCTGAACTTGGACAAAGCTGCTAGCAGACATGTAGCGGTGCAACGGGACAGCTTATTAAACTGCTTCTCAGCTACACCCAGCTATAGAAGTGACGTAACAAGTCTAAAGTATTTTTGGCAGCTAAAGCAGTAAATGTTATGAGTGAGCTATGTGACTGCAGCCATGTATCTCTGCAGACATAGCCTTAGATACTCCTACAGACAGAAAGGACTAGGAAGAACCATGCAAATTCACTCAAAATACCTCAGAAATTATCAACTATATTTCAGTATATCTGGAAAAAGGGAGGTTAACTCTAACAAACTCTGTTTACCTTGTAACTTTGACAAGTAAATAAATTCACTCTGTTTCACTCATTCTACAATACTTTTTTTCGGAGGGCTTGCCTTACCAATTCATTGTAACATTGCTCCACTTTCACTTGATTCCTAGTAAAAATGTATATTCCTTCTTGTTATAAACAAATTGCTTTAAAATGTTTCTGAGATGATCAGCCAGCATTTGTCCTCTTTCTTCTCATTCTGTCAGTAAGTTTCCTAATTAACTCTATTCACATAAATAAAAAATTTCCTAAAGTGTGAAGCTTTGGATCAGCCTTTTGTCATGAAGAGAACCATGACTGAACATGTTTCCTTCCACCTCTGAGAACTTGTGTCTAAATAATAGATTGAATGAATAGATAAATTCAGTCTGCATCTGCAATCTTTACGTTAATTGCATTTTGCTGTGGTTATATTTTTGTTTTAAAGAGATTCAGGCCTGAAGATTCACAGGAGTGGAAATCAGAACAGATGTGGTGACAGAAGTCAGTAGGAGAGATCATTGCACATTTAGTATCAAGTTGCAGCCAGCATTAACATCATCACTTTTACGAACACTATAGGGACAAATGCTCAAATACCTATCTGGATAATGCAGAATGCCTCTTCAGAGCTCCTTGGGGTTTTGAAAGATTAGTTACAGTACAATCATGTGACAACCCAAAAACTAATTTTGTTTCTCTTACAAAGTTTTATATTATTTTAGCTGATGTATTACACTGATAAATCTCATTCGTATTGCATTCTATAGTGTGGTATACTGTTGTAAAGACATTATTGCAGTCCCCTATTTGTTTTGGCATGATGGATTGAAAAATTGTTTGCATTGTACAGGTCTGTTCATTTAACAGGTATTCATTTAAATGGGTAATAACATACAAGAGTTGTGTAATGAGACGGAAAATTGCTAACCACATATTAGGTGATTACTGTGTTTTTTGTCCAAATCAATTTTGGCAGAAAATAATAAATCAAGAAAATGGACTTGGAACCTACATTTCAGATTGGTAATCAGTAGGTCACTCTTGTGAAAATGTTTTCCCATTTGTTCTTGTTTAATGGGGAAAGACACCATTGCCTTATTTAATAGCAATTTCAAAGTGAGATACAAGAACCATATAAAAGGGATATGTAACTGGGCTAAAATTTCCCCCAGACACAAAGTCATGTCTTCTCTCTTTTTTTCTCTATTGAATATTCTCTATTGAGATTTTTTTTTCTGGTCACCTCCTAAGACAAGTAGACTCCATAATGGCCAAGAAAAATAGGAACAGAAGCAGAAACTTTATATGTCATTAGAAGACTAGGAAGACAGCTGAAGTGTGGATTTACCAGAGGATTGGGTTATACTTTCCCCAGGCTTGCAATGGTCTCCCAGTGTGGCTCTCCCTCAGCCCTTCGGCCAGAGTTCACGTCAGAAACAACCTTTGGTCGCTCCCCCAGAACACACATTCTGGCAGCAATCTGGGAGGAGGGAACCACAAGATTTACAAAGCTGTTGGACCCTTCCCTTGTCTGAAGCCCCACTGGGGGCCACTATCTTCTCAAGGTGGGAAATCTCATTTTCCCCATCCTTTGGGACTGCTGTCACCCTATAACATATATATACATATACATACATATATATATATATATATATACACACAACTTCATGTTCATCTACACACAAACCAAAGTTCTGAAATGTCTGTATAGCATGTCCATGCAGTGATTATCTGTGCCTTGTGTGCACAGAACAATAGTTCTGATGTAATCAGGCTATAGTGGAGGACAAGTAAATTGCCATGGTAGAATCCAAGTAAGGGCCTGTTAAGCCTGTGCTTCCTGCTGTGTGAATCAATGTTTAGAGCTCTAAGATAAGGTATAGGAGCTAAAAGCTATCTCCCAATAAGCTAACAAATAGTAACAAGGAGACATACAGTGTCTGCCTAGGTACTTCTTGTCTCTCACATACTGTGAGGAGATCTAGATTATTGCAAAGCAAAGTGAAAATAAAAATTAAGCCATTTCTGAATAATTTAGTTTAAGTCTGGCCTAAAAGAATGACATCTGTTCACATGGTCATTTACAGCTCAAAAGCTTTCTTGGAAACTGCTTCTTTCCCCAGCCCCAGAGCTACTGTTACAGCTATGATGTACTACCAGACTGTGTAGCAATTTCATTGCTAATAAATTAAGTATGCTTCTGACCTTTTTCCAGCTCTGAAGCCAGCTAACCTAGAAAAGCTGGCACCCATACCGTTAAACAGTCTTCCCACACTGACCACACTGACAACATCCAAAATGACTACTGGGAATTGTTAGTCAGCTGTGATAACCCCAAAACTGCAACCAAGAATTATTTAGGAGACAGGTAGTTTGCCCTGGCCAAAACTGAAAAAAAAGATTGTACTAGTAGCTGAGTAGTATAAACAACCGAATACCAGTACGGTTAACGTTGCCCGACACTGTTTAATTTAGTAGTATAAACATAGTAAGACTGTACACACTGATTTAATATATATTAAAATGTCAGATATATGAACAGGTTTTCATGTAATCAAGAACAGCACTAATGATAACCATGGCAAAGCAGAATTAACATTTTGTTCTGTCATGCACTGCGATGATATGCCTTAGTCTTATAAACAAGTTTTTGTAAACAAGAGGGTCCCACACTATATTTGTGGGAAACAAGAGCTACTATAAAGCAAACAGGAAGTAATAATTGCATTAATGATTACTTGCAATGCAATTATTACCTACACCTGAGCAAGATTAAGGCCTACCCTTATCACTGCACAAAGCCTTGACATTACTAACACATTACCCCACATCCCCTACTCTGAGGAACTATCAGTTCTCTAGTTCTATTTTTGCAATTGCCAGTGCATTATTTATGGTCCAATATAGTTAATCTGGTGTGAGGCCCCTGACTTGAAATAAACTCTGTGTGGGAGGATGCCTGCATTTGCCCAAAGCCTTATTAAATCCTCTAAAGCTTCACAGGAGCACAAGACTCAGACTAAATGCAGCTCACTCCAAGCTCAGGGATGCAGTATAGTCTCAGAATTGCATTTAAATAGAATTGTTTTTCTGTGCCTGTGTTTTAAGAATTTTGTTTATCATAATACTTCTGTAAGTCAAAACAAAACAAGTCTTGTTCTGATTCTCGCTTTCAGAGTGACTGTAAATATTGCCTTTCCTCCAAAAATCATACCTTCTAAGCGTCTCTATTCCTTATGTAAATTGAAGTGGACAGGAAGGTCAGTTAGCAGTGAAATAACATTATTTAAAAATAAATCCCCATCATGCATTGGAGCTATCCATTAGGGAAACATTAGTGAGATACAAATTTATATTTCCCAGCTTGCAGCTTCAGACTGTCTATTTTAATTTTGTTCATATGCCACTGGTTATCTGCAGTGGATTTAATATTCCACAATACCACATTTTATGTGATCTCTCTGGTCCTCTTTGTCTTGCTTTCCATTTACTACTCTATGCTATTATTTGGTTGCATGAAGGAGCTTGGCTATTACTCTGTTGTTCCATTTCTGCTGCCAGAATAGTTTTGATCAATACAGCTTGCAAAAAATTAGATCATAAAATGCAGTGCATTTAACAGAACTGTTTTCTTCAGTTGTTCTAAGAACTTTCATTTCAAATACAGGAACTATAAATGGTCCACACTCCACTTCTGGCTTTTTAGTATATTTTTGAAGACTATTAAATATAAAATACACATGAACAGTTAGTTCATCCTTGAAAAAACACATTGAGTTTTAAGTTTTTTAATGTTACTGTATAAATATCTATTTCAAGATATTTTCAGTTCCAACATGAAACGTACAAGATAATGGTGCAGAGCTAATAGGATGATTTAGTACCTACCTCTAGCTACAGTATTTCTCCATCAATAAAAGGGCAACGATATACAAGGGAGTTGTGGCAGTCTCACTTTCTGTAGACTCTACAGGGTAAGAAGCTTTTATGTTGCATATAACAGAGTTCACATTTCTATTATTGAAATTATTATCTCATAACACCACACCAGGGTGTCTTTCTAATGACATTTTTATGCAAAATGTTTGATTCAGCAACAAGACCTATACACACCTTTAAAACAATTTATGCATAGTTAAATGAACAATTGTTCCTAGCACACAGTCAGTAACATAATCATTTTAATCTTAATAACTATGATATGAAACTCATAAGCAGTGATTATAAACTGTGTGGGCTGCTTTCCATTCACTTTGGAGATTTCCATAATAAAGCTCTGCCTGGAATTGGAGCAGTTCTCTACTCCTAAGGGCTACAGGCTAGAGAGTCTCATTTTTGTAAGTATTTGAAAGGAAAATTCTTATTTTCTGTCCAATAAAGTAGGCCTGAGCAGTTAACAGAATCAGAACTAAAAGAATAAAATGTACCAGCAGAAAGGCTAACTTGAGATGTTACCACTAGTTTTGCTCAAGCAAGAAAAGATTTACCAGCAGAGAAAATAAGAAGTAAATAATGCTTAAACACACAGAGATGACCTTCAGGTCTAAAAATCAGTTTCTTAATAGTTTTATCCAGATGACTTCTCTAATGTGTTCAGTTTGGAATGGAATGAAATCCTTGTAGATTAGAGAGATATTTGGGTAAATAGAAAACACCTTAATCTCCAAACATGGAATAATGAAGCCTAGATTTCTGTCCTACACTTTATGCCACCATAAGAGTGGTTTTCTAGAAAGAAAGGCAATATGGCTTAGATCTCTGTCGCTTTGATTGAAATTGGCTGTTGGTTCAAAACCTTTTAGAAAAGGAAATAGTATAGGGAATAATAAGCAGAAGGATGAACAAACACAGCATACAATCACAGAGATCTTATTTGCCAAAAAAATCAGTCTAAAAAGCACATTAATGCCTCTTACATTACCAGCATTACACTACACCAAGCTAAGTATAGATTAAGACTGATAACTAGCCACATCTTTTTCTCTTCTGAAGATGCGGACCCTGGTCTTGGTCCATGTTGTGTGTCCTCACTTTGCTTCAATAATGCAAAGCAGTTTGGGGAGCTCGCCCCTACAAGAAGGTTTCTTTAGATAAGTTTGGATTGTTGTAGCAGGCTTTCTTAAACACAAGTCCCACAGAAGCAGCAGTAGGACATGCAATTTTGATTTCCTTGCACCCTGATAATCTCCAGTTCCCCTGACATTTGCTTACATCCAGAGGCAGCTGGCACAGGGGACGCCAGCTTGTCAGCTGGTCTGGTTTGTATTAAAGGAGCTTCTCTGTGCAGTGTGCCCAGGCCATAGCAAAGCCTCTCCTGCACCTTGAGCTATGCTTTCCCCTTGGCCCACTGATCCTCTGGATCTGAGACTTATTATCCTCCCTTTCAACACAGGTAGTTCTTCACATCTGTGCAGAGCAATTTACTTCTCTTGCTGGAATACTAGCAGACTCTACGTTAGCCCCCAGTGGGTTTGAAATTACTATACCACACAAGCCGCAGAGCTAGGAAGAATCCCATTCCTTCATGACTAAATCTAACTGGGAGAATCATCATTAATCTCATTGCCATAGTGCAGTCTGTAGATGCTCTTCAGCGGTGAATGGCAGCTAAGCCACCTTTCATAATCAGGAATAACTCATTTTTTGTTTCCTTCTAGGTTCATTACTCCATGTTTTCTGTTCCCTGTCTTGGAATGCTCTTCTGGCTATATGCATATTTACTAGATTATGTAAGTGTCTATCAACCTCAGAAAATATGTATTTTAAAAAATATGTTTCCTAGAGTTTCTTCAAAAATTTTATATGCAGAGAGATTGAAATATTTAGAGTATTAGCAAAGCAGCATGAAAAGTTTTTTCTCTAGGGTCAGAGTGAAAATCTAATTTTATTATTAAAATGTTTTACTCAAGCTGTAGACTTTTCTCTTAGCTTTGCCATAAGGCTTCTTTTGGTAAATCATAGCATCTTTCTGTGCTACACAGAGGAAAGGAAGAAAATGTTTCTTATCCACATTCTCACCTACACCCTCTATTTAGATTCATTCTGCACAAACCTTATGGCTAGTCATGGAGGTGATAATAACAAGGATAGTAATAATATTGTCATAGTCATAGCTCCAAGATCAGTGGTCAGTACATTTGAAATTGCATAGCCCCTACAAAAAACTCATGTTTTCTTCTCAGTTCACTCCACAGTTTCAGGCATCATAATTTGCAGCTTTACTGTCACCTTTCCTGTAGTTCCAGCAGAAAACCCAAGCACTCCCCTAAGATGCCATGTTATAGAGCCTTCCATAAAGCTGTGATTTGTACATATGTCTAGAGTTAGTAGATAGCTGATGTGCAACAGATGGTATACAAGTACGTAGGACAGTTTTGGTCTTCATAGGATCAATAAAATCTGTTGTATATTGTATATGGTTTCTTCTCTGCACATCTTTGCATGAAGCACTTTAATTATTAATCTTAAAAGTTAACCTTACAGATCAGCACTAAAATGCAGGACAAGGGTATGTGGACTGCTGATGGTCCTGGTATGCAATCTAGGGCTCACAGCCTAATGTAGGTTAAATTCACTTACATACTGAACCAAAGTAATAAATATACAACCACGAAATTAAACTCATTGTCAAGCCTGCAGATTATACAAAGTCAGCTTCTCCTTTCAAATGAAGAGTCAGTTGTCATCTCTCAGAGTAAAGTATCATTTTTAAGATTTTAAAACAGGTATTCAATCAGTCACACTATTACTGCTGGAAAAGGCTACTTAAGTGCAGGCAAATGATGACTGATGAGGCTCCTGGAACTACTGAAAGCCACATGCTAATAAAGGATCATTGATAACACCATCTTTTGTTCATTTTTATGTATTCAGGTGCATAAATAATTAAGAGAAAAATTGCAGATCCTTTTCTATCAGAACCGTACATAATAGAATACATAATATCGTACACAATGCAACACAATTCAGCAATTCGTTCCACATGTGTAATAGCATAACCAGTTGCATATATTGTCTTGAAAACCATAATCTTGCTTAGCATTTCAGGTCTTAGTCATTTCTATCATCCTTAACATCTTTATAAATGAGTTTCCTCATCTTTTACAAAGTAAAATCAGGCTGTTCATAGTGCAGAACTGCTTCCAGAATCTAGCAAAGTTCTGCTTAAAAACTTTATTTCTCCTTAGAGCTGAGTTAACACTAGCTCACACCAGAAATGAGACAGCCTTGAAAAGGAAATCCCAGGTCACTCAGAATGTCAAATGTTATGCTTTGGACAACACCTGACAATGCTCAAACAGTAAATATAGGGTACAACTAAGAGCTGATTTTTTTTTTTTAATGCAGCTAAGCCATTCAATATATAAGTCGCTATATTCTATAACAGACACTGTTTCCAAAATGATTTACACTGACAAAGCTTCAATCATAAGTTCAGCTCTCACTGGAGAGTGGAATTCACAGAAACAAGATCCCCACCCAAAATAAACTCTCTCAGTCTCCTGACACTAAAACCCAGTCTGCATCGGTTTTACTTTCAGTTAATGGCCAGCATTAATGAACAACATATTATCCCATTACTTCTCAGTGAGCAAAAAGCATATTGAGTTTCCTGGCCAACAGGAGGACCCTGACCAGATCCAGGAAGAAAAAAAAAAAAAATCTCATTGATACAGAAAAGAAACCAATAGATCCAATAAACATGAATGAGCACTTCTGATCATCAGCCATCACAATACCTCTGTCTGCCACAGTATGTCTGTCCAGAGAGAAGGAACAGAAAAGTAGATGCATGTAAGGTCAAAAAGATAATTTAGGTAGAATGACAAGAAAAAGATTCAAAAAAATTAAGTGCTTAGGGTAAAAATCAAACATGAGGCAGGTAGGAGGAGGTTTGGAAAGACAACCTTGGTCAGGGAACTGAAACTGAGAAAAAGAGTGGGAAGGCTAAGGAATGCGGGGTGACTGGAGAGGCCTAGTTAGAATTAAATCAGTTTGGAAATCTGTCTGGTGACTGCATACTAAAACCTCCATTTCAAACATTATAAAATCAATCACACACATACACAAAGGAAAAATTTTTGATAATTTCTTTGTGAGGATTGTTCTCTTAGGATAGTATTCATGTTAATCAAATTACTCTGAAGCATTCCAAGAAACTCCATGAAAGTTCTAGCCAAAATTTAAAAATATATGTGTATGAGTATTAACACAAAACTGTGTGGTGGATTGGCCCCCATACCTCACTCCAAGCTCCTCTCTTCCCCACTTGTCATTGCTGCAGGTTGCATTCAGTCCCTTCAGTGAGGCAACGTGCGGCACAAGGAGCAGTGGGGTTGGGGGTGTTATGGCCAGTACATGGTGGTTTCCCTCTGCCAGTCCTTCCTCCTCACCGTTTTCCTCTTCCCCAGTGTGGGGTCCTCTGGGAGCTGTAGACCTTCAGCAGCATCTTCTCCACTCCTCCTCCTTTTCTGACCTTGATGTTCCCTCTGCTGTTTCACACTCTTTTGTTCTCCCTCCCCTGCCTGTCCAGCATTTTCTCCCCTTTCTTAAATAGGTTTTCTCAGAGGTGCCACTATCTTGGCTGAGATGCTCGGCTGTGCCTTGCGGTGCGTGTGTTGGAACTGGATGGAATTGTCTGTGTCCAGCATGCAGTAGCCCCAGCACCTCCTCACAGAGGCCGCCCCACAGCCCCAGCTGCCAGCACCTTGCCATGGATGCCCAATGCAGATTCAGGAATGTGAGTGGTATATTAGTGTGTGTGGGAAAGTGTGTCTGTGCGTTTATGAACATACAACATATGTTGATGTATTTTGTACATATTTGTCTACAGAAACGTAACACTCTCAATAAAATCAAGTCATATGATACTGGTCGGAAAACTGCCAGAAAAAGGCAAGAAGAGCTGCAAAATCATCTCTTTAATGTATTTTAGTCATTCTTTTTCTGGTGCTTGTACTCTTTGCAGTCAGTAGATGTTAAAAAAGACTGTCAGATACACAAATGCCCTCTGAAATTTCATTAAAATCCAGCATAAGTTAATGAGACACTGCAGAAGTGGTTGCCACATGCCTCATACTTTGAAGAATTTAGATCTTGGTTCCTTTTTTTAGTCTCTTAACAGTAATAGATTCCAGCATGAGCTAAAAATATTATGTAGGTAGTGGTGATGTCACTCCTTTTGTATTTCTTGTAGAGCTGAAGTGTGCAGCTGGAACTACATAAAAGCTGAGGAATTACTGTGTCATTCGAAGTCAAAATTATTGTGCCTGTACTGCAGCAACTCTAAGTTCTCACAGGACTACTGGCCTCCAGGCTTATGGAAGCTAAACATACTGCTGCTAGCCAGGAGAGATTAGTAAACATATTGCTTTTGCTTCTGGAAAACCATCACTGGGTACCTTCCCAAAAGAACAAGTTCTGACCTGTATTTTAAGTAGCAGCTGCTCAGCATGCTAAAATAACCTGCAGTGCTTTCCTTTCCACAGATTTCTTTTAATCTCAGTTACCCACAAGTGTGGGATAGAAGTGGAAATTTGACATTATGCTAAGTAGTTGCTGGCACTTTCCAGAGCAGAGAAGAACAACATGGGAAGAATTAGGTGATATTTAAGCAATAGAAATGTGTTGCTCTTCTCCCATACCCATATACACTGATATGCTTTCTCACTCCCATTGAAAATACACACACACACACACACAAACAAGCAAACCTCCTAGCAGTGATTCATCAGTCCTTAAGTATTTGTCAGAAAACCACAGAGCTGAAAAGGACATCTGGAGATCGTCTAGTGTCCCTCAATGCCTCACAATGACATTGGTCAGCTCTCTCGGCACTCATGCATGCATTTCATCAGCTCCAAACAAGTCATCTTCCTCTTTTTTCTGATCATATGTTCTCTAGCAGACACCCACCCAAAATTCCAATATGTAAATGTCCATTTTTTAGAAGCCATCATGGTTTTTCTATTGAATTACTTCCCCTGAAGCTACCAGAGCAAAAGGAGAAACTATGGGCTTAACCCATTAAACACAGCAGAATGACACCTTCTGACTTCACTGTACTTTGATCAATGTGCTGAAGAAATGCACTAATTGACATATACAACATACAATCAATATACTAGCAGAGGATGCTAGTTCAATGAGCAGATTTGACACCAGTGTGTATCCTTTGGGGACTATTAGATGCTTTCTAAATGAGGATGGTGTTGGGATGCCTCCTATTTGTCTCCAAAGGACAGCAATAGGATGTTAGCAGAAGACATCTTCTGAAAAGATTTTTGGAACAGCAATTACACAACTGAGTCACTTGCTAGACAGCTGCACATCCCCACTTAAAAAGCATGAAAACCAAAAATAGTCCAAAGTAGGTACACCTCAGCTCATGAAGCAAAACAATTAAAAGCAGACAGTGGTGCACATGGAAATAGTCACTCTGTAGCAGGCTCCAGCTGTTATATGGCAGAAACAGGGACGAAGATGTTACCTGGACTAGCTGTTTGGTTTGCAGCTAGAGTTTCCTGCCATGGGCAAGGCAGAAGCTGAATCCAGACTGTGACCTAAGGTCCCATTCTGGCTCTTGCCTTGCTTTTAGACTAACAGAGACATGCACTATGCCTTTAGGTTAGAATCTCACTGCAAGATTTGAAGAAAATCACTGAAAATCCATTCAGAAGAATACAAAGAAAATAATCATTTTTCACTCATTTTTTTTCCTCGCCTTGTATTTGAAATTTTATAATATATCCCTATGGTTGAACAGAGTAGGAAAAAACCTCTACTGTATTTGACAAGTACCTTTTCAGTGGGGTTGAAATACAATGTGATTTACCTTTATTTTCTGCACATCTCTCACACAGACTATCAGTCTGGATAGGTTTCAAGGAAACAGTAAATAATGGCAGAGAATGGTGAAGTGTGCTTTGTTACAGATGGAAAAAAATCCCCCTACATTTGGGAAGGTGCATCTGAGAAATGTGTTGTCAGTGCTCTGTGTGTGTGAGAAAGCTGGTGACCATGAATGGAAAGAAGAAGCAAAAATAGAAAAGCATAAAAAGTGTAGGAGATGTGAGCAAACAATCATGTAAGAACTTTAAAAATCAAATTATTGTTAGTGTAGAATGGAACTTTAGGGTGTAAGGAATGACCAGTTGCCTATTTTTACTTAAGAAATTTTCACCTACAACATTCATCTACTGAAGATAAAATGCAGGAAGGAGAAACTGAGAAAAGACAGAAATGAGGATAAAAATGAGAAAAGCTGGAATAATGTAGGTAATGTGCAAGATTTCAGACTTCCTGGTGGCAGTTATAGAGGAAAATTAAACAAAAAGGTAAAGGCCAAAGATCACACCAGCAAAGAAGTGTTTTGAGTTGAGAAAGAAAACACTTGAGATGAGTGTTGAAAATGCTTCTCTCATAAAAGAAAAACTGAAGGGATATTTCACCGAAGTAAAGTTGTGAGAGATGAAGATGAAGGGGTTAAACTTGAAGCTACAGAGCAGTTACTATAAGATTTAAAATATAAAACCATCTCTTTGACCTGAAAAGCCAAAATAGCCAGAGGGTAGGAGAAAGAAAATCATGCCATCCTAATTTCATGGATGACCAGGAAAGATCAGATAGAGAGAAACCAGTTGTTTGATAAATTTATCCTGCAGATCATGTTTCAGTGAGGACCTTAGTAGAGACAAAAATATTCTAAAAGAGCACAGAGAACAATGGTTTCCATGGTTTTCGAGAATAGAAACCATGCCTATAGATAGTCTACTATATGCATTGCACAACAGCTACCAGTTCTTCAGCTTCTTAGTCAAAAAAAGGCCTTTGACACCTTTTTTTACACAAATACCCTGAAAAATATGTAAATAACCACAAATTTCAATTAGTTGATCCAGTCAAATAACAGGAGATTCCATTTATGTCAAAAGGTTAATTTGGGTTAATGGTTCATGAACAGTAATGAAGAATCACTATCTGAAAAAGAGAATCATTAACAGCGAAGCATAGACCACTTTTTCATTCTGCAAAATTGTAACGTCCTCTAAAATCATTCCACATATCCTTTACAATTCTGACAGCAATGTAAGTTACTGGCACCTGGTGCTTTCACATGCACAGATATAAACCACGAAGAGTACTAACAAAAACATAAAATCAATTTATGGAAAGCCAGTCTTATATTTCTGTTGAATTTTTAGTGCTATATCTTCACTAAGAGCCCAGGATGGTCACTCCTTTAAATGGGCATTGATACATGACTCCATACAGAAATAAAGGTTTTTGTGAAACATTTGCATGTGTTTTCATTTCTATTGAAATGGAATATATTTATTGTCAAATATTTTATTTGAAAACATTCTAAAGGGAACTTCACAGATATGTTTCGGTACAAATAAGCTCTCTGAAAAACATGCAATAGAGTCTTCTTTGCTCTTTCTTCCAAGTCTGGTATCTGGGGAGTTAATAGTCATGCAAAAACAAACTCCATTATGCCAAATTGTATAACACTCTTGCAGCAAAACTGACTTTTTATGTCAGAAGTGTTAGGGAAATGGCATGGTCTCAAACATTTCTCATGGCATCAGTAAATTACTGAAATAAACTCTGTCATGTTCTATCCTAAGCCTCCAGTTCACAGTCATTTCTGGAGTGGAAATTATCATCATACATTATCCTAAAAACACTAATTTTATAATAAAACTCATCTTAGGTTTTCTTGTTTATGTGCTGTAAAGTCGTGATGGAATACAACCACAGCAGATGGATGTGTTGCATTACACAGCTTGTGGACTCTTGGAAGTACAAATTTCTTTAAAAAAGGAATAAAATGGAAATGAATACAATACATAATCACATTAAGGTTCAGTTCCCAGCTGGAGGGAAAAAAAAATCAAAATTAGGTATAGAATTATTTGGCCTCATCAGTTATGATTCATAAGTAATTTGGTTTACAAGTTTCTTTCATGTCTTCATGGCAAATATAATTCAATTGTGCATATCTTCAACATCAACACAATTAAATTGGTGTTAGGGGAAGAAAACAGGCCTTTTTCCTCCTTTAAGGCTCATATGCATAATCCTAGACATAGGAATAATTGAAGACATAATTCAAATAATTGCTCAGCACAGTTAAAGATATCTCAGAGGTGCAAAAAGCTCAAAAAGCTGATGTGTTGGGATCATTATTTACACCGGCCTTTCAGAGCAAATATAGATTTACTCTGTGTGTTATACAGACGGCCCAAACTTCTTGTCAGATTTGCAGTGAAAGCTCCAATGAAGCCAGAACAAACCTGGGGGGGATGGGGTGAAGGGGTGAAGGAGTGAGGGGAGTAATTTTTTAAAAATCACACAAGATCGGTTTCATCTTGGACTTTTAACTACTCTCCCAGTTTTCTTCCCCAGCATGTACCTGCATGAAGAAAAGGGCACTTACCTGCATTTTTCTTGGTATTTTTGCTTTCCTTCAGCTCTTCTTGTGTCAGAGGGCATTCTGTTTCCTGAAAAAAAAATCAATATAACATAACACATTTTAGCTCATTAGTATCAGTGTCTAATCAACAGAGAGCTTTCCAAGAAAAAAAAAAATAAAAACAGAAAGAAAATGTGCTATAACTTCAGGGTCTAGTTCTGCCAGTGGCATTGCAAGCTAAGAAAAGACCCTTCACTTTCTAACATCCCACAATTAAGCTTTCATTAGGTTCTGAGTAGAATGGAGGATACTGAACTCCTGTGATCCAAAAATATCATTTAAATATATGTAAAAATAATTCAGCACCCAGAAGTTTATATCCCTGATGTTCAGTCTTTTTTCCTTTTTAGGAAGCACAATTCTTTTTGCTTTGCTACAATTTGTTAGGCCCCTACAATTCCATCTTCTAGAGAAGAAAAAAATCTTCTGATAAGAGAAGTAAAAGTCAGAAAGATACAAAATGAACAATAACTCCTAAGAGAAAATGTGTATTTCAATACTTAGCTTTAATGGTATGATTGAAAAGACTGAATTGGTCCATTAAATTTAATTCATCGTTGCAAACCTTTCATTCTGAACATCCACTGCATCTACCCGGGCCTCTCCTTCAGCATCCATATCTTTGTAATTCATTCTGCCTTACTCCTAACAATGAGAACAAAGTTAAAATTTTAAATTCATATTGTAGCTGAGTATGAATTTTCATTGACATTGAAGATTTTACATATGCCATTAACATTCTGTTGTTAAAAATAAAAGGCTATTATATTCTCTGTATCAAAATAATGCTTTTCCTATTTTGCATGCTCCCTAGCTTTTAAACAAACTGTATGGATGTTTGGACTTTACATTTTTTATTATATATTTCACGCATCATTAGTTTGAAAAGCTGTTTTAATTATAATACTTATTATGCTGAAATGGAGTTGGTTTAGCCTGTTAGGAAAAAAGGTTGTTGTGTAATTACCGATACATAACTGAACTTTTCCTTGAACCATGCAGTTCCTGCACTCTAATTAGGTCTCCATATCTCATTTACATAATTTTTTAATACTCTGATGGAACGAAACTTCTTGTCCTCAGGACTGGTGAACAGTTCATTAGTAGCAGGAGAGGAATTAGAAATTCATGGTGAAGACAGCTCTCACCAGCCCTTCTGCCACGTCTAAGCTAGTTCATTCTGTTGAACTTGAGGTTTCAGTTCTCACTGGCCTCTTGCCTCTGAATATTCAAGCTGCTTATTAACAACAAACTTACTGCTTCAGCTGCACACATCATTTATAATGTGAGTAAGAAATACTCTAGTGCTCAGCTGAATGAGATATGGAAAAGTCTAGTGAGTGAAGGATGTTTGGAGGGCTGTGGGCTATTTTTATTCATCTGCACATTGGCATATTCTTTCCCAAAGCTTTCTCTTATCTGTGTCCTTATATTGTATTCCTTACCATGGTACCTCAGGGTTTCTGTTTCTGCAGGCATTATTAAAAATGAGAGGAGTCCTGATCTAGCCAATCTTAACCTGCAGTCACAGAAAGTGATATCTGCACCCTGTCCCCTTGCCTGGAAAGAGAAGATCCTGAGGGCAGAACTAAGCAGGAGAGATGTGGTGGATATTTTAAGTACCTGGCTGATTGGCAGCAGTGTGCTTTAGCCTGAACGAACCTCCGGAGTTTCTTTGTCCAGTCTTTCCAGCCCAGTTAAGGACTGCCCCACTCTTTCAGCACCTGGCAGATTTCTCCATTCACTTTTATACCTGAAACTGGGATAATTAGCAGTCTACGAGTGAAGGTTCCTCTATCCCTAGATCCCATTGTCATTTTCCTGGAACATAGAGTCAAACCATCAAAGCTAATAAATCCTTCGCTGTAATATCTTATTTTGTCTAGATGTTGAGACAGTTAAACTAGTTATCTATTATTTGAGAAAGGAAATTGTGTTTACAAAGACCTGAATCACAACTTTTGCTTATTAGAATGAGATGTTTAGAGAAGTTCAATTTCTTCTTTGCTAAACTCTCTCCACTAGAGTAACACTTTGAATATCTGTCCCAAACTGATATCTGGCCTTACCATTACACTCTAGCTACCTTAGTACTTCTAGATTTCTTTGTAAGTGACCTTTTACAATGCCTTGCTCCTTCCATTTAGTTTTAACTTATAATATAAGTGCCATATGTGTGCTGTATATTTTATTCCAGTTTTAATGTCTTGTGTATATTGGGATGGCACTGTGAACACTCTTCAAGCAATGATATTGAAGAGCGATGATTATGTATGTGAATATGTTAACATTATTGAAATGTTGGATGTTTAAAATTTTTTTACAGAGCCTTGCACTGCTTTATTTAAGTATTTTATAGTTTTTCAGTGATGGTGAAGTGCATTATTACCACTTTTTAATGTTGTGCTATATCTTTAATACATTTAAACACTACATATATTCATGGAGAACACCATTGAAGCTGAAGCCAATGAGGACATCCTTGTTAATCTCAGTGATTTGGGGTCACACCTGGACAGAATTATATTATCATACGTGTGCTTTCCAAACTGGGGAGAGACCTTCTTTCAATGGTCTCACTTCACAGCTCCTAAGCACAATAATTTGCAAAGAATGGCTGTTACAGTTATGGAAGGAAATTAAAGTAGTTATTACCTCTGGTAAGTACTTTCTATTTCACATAGCTTCAGAAATGTGGTGTCCATTAAAACCTTTTATTATGAATCTGCTAATTAACAACTTTGCAAAAATAGTTTACAATTTGTTCATCATCAGTTTGATGCAAATTTGCCTTTATTTCTATAATTACTCCTTGATGTTAAGGCAGGTGTATTGTCTGCATAAATCTGACCAAATCAAAGTCTAAATGGCTCCTTTGTGTTCTAGCATTTTAGTTATTTGTTGGAGTGGACTATATATACATGGTTTTCAAATGAGGAAAAAAAAAATAGTTTCTTTTAAAGGCATCAAAATGCATTCTGAGACATTAAACCATACAGAGAACTTGTGAAATTCTTGAAAACCTGTTGTTGTCTGCAAGCTGAAAAAATACCGCACCATATTAGAAGTATTGTTAAATTAATTTTTTTTCATTTCAATTATTTAACTATTTTAATATCCTTAAGTTTTCCACATCTATAGAGAATTTTCTAGTAGTGAGCAATCACTGGAAAAACAGCTTCTTTAAGCCTTTTGATGGTAGATGTTTGCATGCTAGAGAAAATTCTTCCTATAAATGACAGTGGAAAAAAGACGCTCAGTCAGAAAAAAGAAGATGAAGAGCAAAGCACATAATGCTGAGAAGAAATCTGTAAACAGCTATACAAAAATAGCTTGTGTAGTTACATCAACTGGGGTATAATTTTGAAAAGTGGCAATCTTCAATCATCAGAAAAAAAAATACTTAGAAACAGATTGTGAAAGCTTGGAAAGAACATCTTGGGCAATTGAAACCTGTAGCCTGCAGCACTGTCATATACTCCTCATCATAATTTCATTGACTTCCCTTCTTAAACCAGATAAGCACAAAACTGTGTTACAAACAGAGTGCTCAGAAACTTTACTTTTCAGTTTACTAACAACCTTATTCTGATTTTCAACGTTTCTCATCAGTTCTCACACATTTTCCACAGCCAATATTTTTCTTTTTCATAAGCAGATGGTCTCCCTCCTTGGTGTTTACACCATTGATGATATTTTAGGCAAGATTATGGGAACTTTAGTTTTCCATTAGGTCCTGTCTCCAGGATGTTGTTTCTCATCTCCCTAATCCCATGTGTCAAGTTTACAAGACAGAAGGAATTTGTGGTGCTGACATGCATGGAACTCTCTCATGCAAAGGAGGGAGGATATGGGGCTTATTGTCCCTTCTGCACATGCCCCTTCCCTCCACCTCCCCACAGCACATGACTCATATGTGAAAGGAGACCTCAATGGTATTCAAAAGTGGCCTCCTACCTGAGTTCTACTTTTGTTTCATCTGTAGAGGACAGTGTCCTCTGAGAGCCTTCACTAGGCTAAGCAGGCCTTCTTGCACAAAAGCCTCTCCATTCCTCAACACCCTGTTTGTTCTCCAAAGGGAGGCCCATCAGCACCTGATGCCATACTTTTAACACTGTCCTGTCATGTTCTAAGTATAGGAAGAACCCGTTTTATTCCATCAAAATATCATCACAGTGAAGGTGCCTTTTTTTACTGTCCCACCCAAAGCTAGACACTGAGCATGGCCAATAATTTATTCCACATAATGAAAAGAATTCCTTCATTTCAGTGGTCTTCCCATCAGGCTCATTGCCCAGTAAGCAGTATTTTAAAAAGCATAAGTTGTTTCAGTTCTTCAACATTTCCTGTGGCCAGGGTAACCCTCAATAAGCATTCAATATTTAAATAGGATGTGAACAATAAAAAACATCTTTCTCATTTTCATAATCACGTACATATCAGCTACAGTCTAATTGCCAAGATAGAACAACACTTCTAATTACGCCCATTGTGAATTTTTGCTTTTGGATGGAGTATGAAGTGACTTTGTATGTTTATAAATTGCTGGATTCAGGTGAGCTTCAAATTTCCACAGGCAGATCTCACATTAGTCCTTTGAATGACCTGCATTTTTAATTTGGCATGAAACTACTGCAAGGTACATAGTGAAACTAATGAGGCTGCTGCAACTGTGCAGGGCAATAATCAAAAGCTACTTTATTGCTGGAGAGTGTATTAAGTCTATGCATGATGTGAAACTGAGAAAAGGCTTTCTGTTTCGGAAAACAATCTGATGTGTGTTCACACATTTTCTCAGAAAATAAATAACATTACAAGCAGACACAGTGAACGGAAAAGGGCTAAGATCGTAAATTATTTTGATCTAGACTTTTGACAAATCAAGAAAAGAAAATTCTGCACAATAAGTGCAAACAGAAATTCAGAGCTAAAGTGCAATCCACTGTAACAAGCAGCAACAGAAAAACAACTAACCATCTGTGTGGTGGCTTTTCACCATTAGTAAGGTTGAGCTGGACCCTTTCTCCCATGCTGCAAACCCATGCCCTGGAAACACTGTCTGTCCTGATGGGCATGGGTACCATAGACAGGCCCAGGAACAATGTGCTGCAGTGTGATGCAAGAGCCAGAGTCCTGCCGCAGGACACACTCAGATGTATTTTAAGGGTCTACCTGCACAATGGGTGACAGAACGCAGATGTTCACAACAGTGGCCTCTGTAAGAAGAGGCCAGGGACTGCCCCAGGCTGGACCTAGATGGCTCCAGCTGGCTCCAGTGGGGAACCCATGCTGGAGCAGAAGAAAAGCGTGAGAAGAAATGAATGGCAGAGGGAAGACTTTGCATACTGACCACCCACATCTCTCATTCCCTCTTGCACCACTCATGGCAGGAAAGGAGTGAGAAGACTGAGGGCATGAAGTTGACCCTGGGAGAGGGAGGAAGAAAGATGTTGTTTTAATGTTTGCCTTGGTTACTCACTACCCAAACCTATTTTAATTGGCAATATATTGATTTTCTCCAATTTAAGTCAGTTTTACCTGCAACAGTAATTATTAAGCAATCGACCCATCTGCATCTCAAACCATGAAGCTTCTCATGCTATTTTCTTCTTCATTCCTGCTGAGGAGGGAGAGTGAGTGAGTGGCTGGCTAGGTTTGGCTGTCAGCCAAGGCTGGCCCACCACACTCCATCACCCCAGTTTGTTCTGCATTCAGAACAGCCTTTTTTGAGTGAATAGTGGTAGTGATCCAGACTTGTGTACCACAGAGTTTGTGATCCACATAACAATTAACTTGAGAAGGTGCAGGCCTGTGCTGTGCTGTCCTGCATGTATAGCTGTGCCTTGGGTTCTGTGCTGTGCTGCCCAAATCCCTTGGCCACAGGATAAACTCAGAAGGCTGACTGTGATGGAGGGCAGCTCTCACTTGGCACCAGCGATAACACCACCTGTGAGTCTTTGGCTATATCTAAAAGTGAAGCAGCCCATTCTCATGTGAGTATCCTTCTGCTTGCCAATAAAAATGACAAATAGAGCTGTTTTCTTCTAAGAAAGTCCTATTAGAGCTCTGAATGCTGGCGAACCTCTCCACAGATAGGACCTGCACTGCATGCCATGCCCTGATGGGACATCTGCCTGATGCTGCTCAAGTTGGGATTCCCAGCATCTGAAGGTATGTAAGATTATCTATCCTTTTTTTTCCATCTTGTGTTAGGTCTATTAAATGGTTTTTTAGATAATATTGTGGTAGGTTATCATTGGCTATCAGTTAAATGCCCACACAGCTGCTCACTTACTCTCTTCCTAGCAGGCTGGGGTAGAAAACAGGAAGAACAGGACAGAGAGATCACTTACCAATTACTGTCACAGGAAAAAAAAAGACTCAGCTTGGGAAAATTAATTTATTGCTAGTTAAAATGATAATGTAACCACTAATTCAGGTAGTGAGAAACAAAAATACACATTCCCTCCTCCCTTTTCCAGATATAACTTCACTCCCAAGTGCTCTCCCCACCCCGAGCAGCACAGGGAGGTTGTGGATGTAGTTTATCATTAGTACATAGAGGTTTCTCTCTGCTGTTTCTCCCTCCTCCTGCTTTCCTTCTGCTCTGCATGGTCTTCTCCTCAGGTTGCATGAAATATCTGATCCAATGCCTGGACCACCTTCTCCCCTCCTCCTCCACCCCTCTCCTTCATGTTTCCTCTGCTGTTTCTCACTCCTTTTTGCTTCCTCATCCTCTGTCGGGCATTTTCTCTCCTTTTTTAAATGTTATCACAGGGAAGGCCACCATCTTGGCCAAGGGGCTCAGCTGTGCCCAGCGGTGGGTCCATTGGAACCTTCTGGAACCATTTGTGTCTGGCACAGGGCAGCCCTGGCCTCTGCTCAAAGAGGCCCTGCAGACCCTATGGTCAGTACCTGGGCATGGACATCCAGTAAAACCTTAGAGTGTTTAAGTACCTTTCTCACAAGTATCACAACACTTGCAACCATGTGCTACACCCCCTACACCTATATGAACCTCATCAGATGTTTGTGTTTTCCACACCATCTTTTAGATCAAAATATGAAGCCTCAAGAAAAGTGTTTGGCCTGTTGAGAGAGAAGGAGAGGGGTTAGGATCTGCTTAAAATATAATGATGTTTCCATTTTATTTGTATAGGATTTATAGGGAAATATCTGTCAATCATAACAGCTTTTCACCTATCAAACTATTTGATAATTAATTCTAGGGAGTAAAGAAAAACTTGTGTTGACTCTTGTTGGTATTATGTGAATTATTTACACTATTCAACAGTTAGGTATCAACAGAAATGTAATTATGTCTCAGAATTTACTATTTCTACACTGTACAACACAATAAGAAATTAAAACACAGCTGAAACAGATATATATTAATAACTAATTATTTGCTTCATGCATCAAACAAAATAAGCCAATAAAACCAGAAAAAGTACATTTGCTTTGATATAAAATTAAATTCTCTTACCTTTTCAGGAAAAATTAAACACTAAAGACTATGTCACATTAAATAAGTGCTTATCTTCATGAATATTTTATTCTTATCTATTATAAACTCAAATGAATTTCATAACAAAGCTTTGCTCAAAATTGAAAATTGTCAGTTCCCAGTGAGCTAAGTGGGAAGTTAGATGCCTCCTCTTGAATTAATATTTTTATGGCTAGTCAAAAAACATCTAAATATACAGAGGAACAAGTAAAGATGCTAAGAATGGCATGAGTAAATGGTGGTAAGCCTGAAGAGGTAAAAAAGCGGCTTCAGTTCCTTCATTTTCTGTTATTTTACAAAAATAGTTTTGTTCAGTAACATCATAGTTAGCACATTCTATCTGGGAGCTAGAAATATACTTTGGTTCATTACAGTTATTTGACTCATCAGCCAAAACTGTCAAGATTCATATTTCACAGGGCAGGAAAATGAAATGCTAGAAGTCTAAGTTCTTGTTATAAAAGTGCTGGCATATAAATTACCTTAGTGTGATATGCTAGCAGTTGAGATAATGCACCTGGTAATGTCCAGATACATGAAATTATTCACATGGATTATTATAGGGCTGAACAAGTTTTTGGATTCTTACTGCCCACACAATCTGTTAACTGGCCATTTCATTCACTTAAACATCTAGGTGCTATTCCGCAGACATTTTGTCTTTCCATTGTTCTACTCCCTGTCTCCTACAAACATTTTGTTCTCTCCAAGTGACCATTGATGGCAGGAAGCAACTGATTAAGAATGTGTAGGCACAGATTCATCAGCTTCAGGTTCTGTACCCAGCAAAGTCCAGTAATTGAATTCACACACTAATGTACACATATATTCTCATGTAGTGCTTCTGAAAAAGGGTTGTGACATTCCTGGTCCCAGAGTTTCCCACTCATATGGTAAAGAACATCTTTCATTTCTCCTGAAGTGCCATGTCATGTAATGGTGTTCCCAAGCACTTTATGGAAGGGGCAGGCCAGGATACAGCTGAACGACAAGGGGTTGTATCAGCTCAGATCTCCAAGTTATTTAATGTTCAGCATTTCAGCCTTCTTCATTGTTCTGAGCAAGTTCAGGCTCCAAGGGAACTTTTTGCAAAGTCCTATGTGCTCATTTGAATTTGCCTTTCCAACTCAAGCTTCAAATTAAAATTAATGGTGCCGAAAGAGTATAAATGCCCTAACCTCTTCTTGCTTCCCCTCAGTGATCATTATTCACCTTATACTGAGTGTTTTGCTATTCTTCTAAGCTTAGCAGGCCCTGTAAATATATCTCCCTTTATGAGATCTAAGGTGCAAGGTTGTTCAACTACTACGTTATCTCCAAAGTTAGTAATAAATAAATGATGTACAGTACAACTTGATGTATACAGTGTTTGAGAATGACTCCACTACCTAACAAGACACAAACTCAGCATCCCAAACACACTTGCCTTCCCCTTCACTATGGCTGTGTTGCTATTGCAGTTCAATGCAATATCATGCAATTAAAGTAGATTTGCTGTTTTGCTCCCTGATCCCAAAATTACATCAACCTAACTTTTTGTTTGGTTAGTGTTTTATTTGTTTTCAGACTTTGATTTTTAGAACAGAGGTGAGAGGCTATATTTAATCATACACACTAACCATAGCACTTAATAAAGAATAATTAATAATTTCTTCCGAAGTTTCTCTTTTATTTTTTTTTAATCTCTGTCAGAGATGGTGAAGTTTCTCACTCTTCCCTAACAGTTCGTCTCTTTCCCTTGTAGGTCTGCTACGTATATTGCTACTCAGGACTGGAAAAGTGCAAAGTGCAGCCTTTTATGAGTCTCTCCTTCTAAACATGCGTTTGAGAGCTGTGTAGAATTACGCATAAAGAGCAGTAAACCTCTTCATGTGTAGATTGGTGTATGTTATCAGATTTTAAGTCTCTTCCACCTACACCAGAAAAATACAGAGGAGCTGTGTTGTATTTTGCTCTGAAAATGCAACAATTTCTTTATTTATCACCACTTCACACCATTAGTGTCTATCCATGCCATATTAAAAACATGTTAAAGATGCTTAGGGTTTTAAAAAAATACACCTTTAGTAAATAAAACTAGATATAGCATCACCTAGATATATCATCACCCAATCTACAGTATACAATAAAAAAATACTTCCGTGTTTCACAGATTTTTAAGAAGTCTTGAACTGCTCCTCCTACAACATCTAAATTGTAAATTAGTATATAATTATTCAGTCACAGCAGTTTGTTCTTGAGCCATGACTGCCAAGGGGCAGCATGTCTAACACAGAAAGTGTGCCAGAGGAGTAGCTGAAGAGGACTGGGAAACTGGATTAGTTGTGTATGAATGGTAATTATTAAGGCAAAAGGGTGTGCAGTATTTGGGCTATTTAAACAAGAGAAATGGGCTATTAAACAAGAGAAATGATAGCTGAAACACAAAGAATATGTAGCAAGAATATTCATTCAAAATTAGTGTGAATTTGACTGTGATGGTATTCTTAGGCTTTTCTTATTTATTTCCATCAGGGATTTTGATGACATAATTCATCACAGCAAATCTGTTTTCACTGAAATGTTCAAATATTCACTTGAGGGGTACAAAAAGTGTATGTTCAGTCACACAAACTTCACAAGGTACCCTCTCTTCCACTCATATAAATGAAACAATGTGTCTATACTGAAATGAGCTAAAGTATAAACAATCTCAGACACAAAAGAGTTGGTGACATAATTATTTTTCCTTTTTTTTACACATCTATGCTAAAAAGTGGATTTTGTTTGTTTGAAGATCATGCTTACATACAGTCTTAAAGCATTTACATCTTCCTTCAGTTGCTAGATGAATCTGACGGTACTGAACCACTGAGTAATTTGTAATTACAGTAGCCCAGTGGTAGTTCAGACTGTGAACAATTTAACTACCTTTGACTTTCTGGTGACAATTAGAGTGCATGTGTAATACATTCAATTTTTTAAAGGATATCTGAGAAGTAATACAAGAGTAAAACCAGAACAATACTAAAAACATGTTTCCAAGATAGCCTGTGCTTTGCAGGAAGCCTGTGAGTTGCTTAGTATAACACAGAGTGTTGGGGAAGAAATTAATCACCCAAACAGCTTGGCTGTGCAGATTTATAGGCTACTTCTGAGTAACATGTAGTTTGTTCACTTTCTCTTTGCCACCCATTATCTAACAGTCCTAAGTCTTCCTAATTAAAGAGATGATCCTTTAACTGTGAAATCTATATTCAATTATTTTCTCTACTTATTGCTCAACCTGTCTTTTTTGAACATGAGAGAACTCTCACAAAGCTTCTCTCCAAAAAAAAAAAAGTGTTAGATTAAATTACTGCTTTGAAGGAGGATAAATAAGCTTTTTAACATAAAAGTAGATTGACAGAAAACAGTAACACAAATATTAATGTAAATGTAAACCATAGTACAATTTTCTCTGCATTCTGATTTGACTCTTCTTCATATGTGTTTTCAGGACATAGTCAATGCTGATAAAACTTTTGTTTTCAAATACTTAACGATTAAAATTCAGATTTCGAGTTCTTATCATAGCCTCAGATTGACAGCATGGTACAATTATCTTGAACACACTGACACCAAAACCTTCCTTTCAGGACACTAACTCACTTTCAGGAAAACTCAGACTAATCACCATAGCAGAAAACATTAAAATTACCAAAATTTCCAGGAATGTCTTTACTTCAGTATTATTATGGAAATGAAGTTTTGATTACACTACAAGTTAAACCAATTCTAAAGAAACAGCTGTCGTCCAGCCTTTCTCTAAGGCAAGGTTTTTTTTCTGAAACCACTGCAAGTTGCCAGTGTGACGGAACGCTCCTTTGCTGGATGCAAGCAGGAGACTGCATTCAGCTCTGGAGCCCTCAGAACAGGAAAGACATGGACCTGTTGGAGAGGGTCCAGAGGAGGCCACAAAAACGATCAGAGGGATGGAACACCTCTCCTATGAGGACGGGCTGAGAGACTTGAGGTTGTTCAGCCTGGAGAAGTCTCTGGGAAGACCTTTTTGTGGCCTTTCAGTGCCTAAAAGATGCCTATAAGATGGGGACAGACTTCTTAGCGGGGCCTGTTATAAGATGACAAGGGGTAATGGTTTTAAATTAAAGGAGGGGAGATTCAGGCTAGACATAAGGGAGAAATTTTTTATACTAAGGATGGTGAAACACTGGCCCAGGTTGCCCAGAGAGGTGATAGATTCCCCATCCCTGGAAACATTCAAGGCCAGGCTGGACGGGACTCTGAGCAACCTGATCCAGTTGAAGATGTCCCTGTTCATTGCAGGGGGGTTGGACTAGACAACCTTCAAAGATCTCTTCCAACCCAAACTATTCTCTGATTCTATGATTATATTTGCAGGTTCTTAACATTTTCTTTCACTGTGCAGATAGAGAGCAACCTGCCGTTTTAGTTAGGAATTTAATTAGAAGTGAGTCTCACGTGCCATCACTGAGATGCAAGGGGTGTTCTGCCACCATCAACACTTCTCTCACTTATCAGGGACACATAGCATAGCAGGTGAGCTAGAGTAACATATGGAATCCTTTTTCATTGGAAAGGTGAAGGTAAAGCTCAGGCAACACAGTGACAGTGTTTGTCATGGCTGGAAGTCAGAGCTATGGGAAGGGGAAATGTTAACTGACTTGACAGTTTGCATTTGCTCAGTTCACTCATGAAGTTAACACGGCAGATTTCAACAGCACTTACCAGTCAATCAGCCAGACAGGCCATAAAAGGCACATCTCTTTTCCTTCCTGTTTACACCAGCTATTTGCTAAAATAATAATAAGTAGTAAGATAAGACAAAAATAGCCCTTGCAAAGTAACCTCCACCAGGCATTTTTTGGAATAAAAATTGTTGATATTTTTAATTTAGAGTATGTAGTATAATCACCAGAAATAGATTGGAACTTCACAGCCACAAGCTTGGAGGCTGAGTAAGTTTCTTAAAGGAAGCATTTCTGTGAGGTGCAAGGCAGGAAGGGAAAATTTTCTCACTTGCTAAAATCTTGCATTAACCTTTCTTATCTGTGTATATAGCTACATCTCGTAACAAGGGTAGATATGTATACTAACATGGGCTGCAGTTAAGGCATATGGCACCTTTTTATTTGGGCAAGAGGGAAAATGAAAACAATAATGCAATTCCTATTGAATTCTGTGTTTAAATGATTGAATTGATGAAACCAAGATAGACTAACCTTGTTTTCTTTATTTAGGAAGGTATGATCCTTGGTCACTGTTTTTTCCCTTGAGGAATGAGATAGCATTTGTTCACAGAGCAATATTAAATATTTTTCTTTCAGCAGGCCTTGGCTTCTTCCTTTCTTTTATGAGAAAATGTTCAAAAATAGTCTCCTCCATGTGAAAAAGGGTTTGGGTTTTTTAGGTGAAATTCTCTTTCTTGTGCCCCACCTGCTCTATCCTTTAAACTCACAGGTTATTTCACTTTTCAAAATGGCTGCTAGTCCTGTTTTGTTCTGTGCATCATTCCCTTTCTAAAGAGCACCTTTTAGCCAGATGCCACTTCTTTCAGGCTCTGAGTCTTCTGAGTAGTTTTTCTCTTATTTTATCCCATCTTGAATCTTAGAAGAGCTTAATGTGCTGTTCTGAATGAGGGGGTAATGTCAGAGGTTTCCAGACTCAGAGCTGTTAGCCTGTACTTTGGTATACTCTTCTGCACTGCTCTGTGCAGCGCAGTGTTGACACCATCTCAAAAATATTATACCGTAGACTTCCACAGAACTCTTTATTACAAAAAGATCAGACACATTAAGTCTATTTTTATTTTCCTGCTGATATGTTTTTCTCTTTTTATAAAGAAAAATGAATGAATTGGTAGAGAAAGTTCCTCATTTTGCTTATTTTATGGCACTGTAGCTCCACGGGGATTTATCTTTAACTTATGAGCATCCCCTACTGTCCCTCTTAGAGTGAGCTGCTCACCTAGATAGGATTCCGCATACAACAATACTACTAATTAATATTAATTCAATAATATACAAATGTACCATGACAACAACAGCAACAATGTAACATAATCCATACAATAATAAATCAATTGTCCCCAAATCTATGATTATGGATCTAAATGACAACAATGTGAGAGCTAAACTCTTCAAAAGGAAATGAGAAAATGCTCAGCAAATCTGACCAAGGCATTTTATATTAATCAGAATTTGAATTCAGAAGCACTGGAAGTAAATCTTTCTGTAAGAAATCAATAAATAGTAATAGCTGTGCCTTGCAAGTTTATACTTTCATACTAGTTGCTGTGAGATTCTTTAAATAGCCTTAGTTGTATTTCTTCTATCAGTAGTACCTCACTCCCCAGATGGCTAAGATATAGCAAATCAAAACAAACTGCCTTCTTCTGGTGCTTTTGCTCTGTCAGCTGCCTGCTTTGCAACACTTGCATATATATGCCAAATGTCTATCTAACACATATGAGATATGCCAGTACAATACACGGAGATCTGCAATAAAATTTTCTTAATGGGACTAAAACCTCTACTCACAGCCTGAAAACAGATTTCACTAGGCAGCAGGGCCTATATATTCTTCACTTTAGGTTTGGATTTATAATTCTGACCATCCCTGAAAATTTCTAATTTATTGTTATAATAGACATAGAATAATAGCTAGAGTTGGACCCTGTAGAATTTTAACAAGTCATTTCAATACTGATCAAGGAAAAATATCTAGATATTTCAGTTTCAATTATGCCCTCACCAACATAGCAAAATTTACTTTAACTCCACAGGAATGTGGAAGAGTATTTAAAATTGTTTTTCACTTGTGAGGTGAAAATAGGTAGACCAAGATTGACTCTTCCATAGTTGTATTATAGATGTGCATCACTTGAGTACTAAGAGGCAGGTCGGTGATTTAAAGAGAGTGATTGATTCCAGTGCAGTGGATGGATTTATTAGAGTGCAGCATAAATGGCCAGGTGACTCATTTTCACAATTCTTCTTGACCTGTCAAGTTGCCATCTTCATGAAGATCAAATGTTCATTGTCTCTCATAAAACTCAACATTGCCTCCATGATGTGTGCTTCAGCCTAGATATTATCATGTCATCTTTTGTATCTCAGAGGTCTGCTGGGCGTAACAACAATGAAAATCTTAGGACTAAACTGCTTATGTTGACATCAGTCAAAGCTAAATGCATTGCCATGCCTCTGAATAAGTCACCAAAAGACAGCTATGAAGATCAAGGTTACTTACACTACAGTTGAATGAGAATATGTAAAGAATTGTTCCTTTCATGAAATCTGTTGAATAATTGATCAAGGGAATGTTTAACTTGGATTTAGCCAAAGAAATGTGGAAGATGCTTTATCACAAAACAGAATTTTTGTCAGCATTACTCTTTTTCACTGTTGCTATTATTATACAATATATGCTTACATAGTATAATGCCAACTTAAGCCATTAAGTTTTTCCCTTTTATTTTTTCTTTAGAATTTCTTTTATATATGTCATGGGGGGGGGGGCGGGGAGGGGGGGTGCGGAATCAGGATCAAAGCATCTGAAATTATTTGAAGTGTTTGTACCTCCAAACATAGTAATAATTTAAAGTCCCTTTCTTATGTGTTTAAAAGTAATGGACTGGCATCAGATATCCCAAAACATAATATTGAAGTTCTGAAGGTTTAAATTAGGATACAAACCTGTAAGCTTACTTGTTTTCCTCTAATACTTTGTTGTATAAAATAAAAATATTTTTTATCACCATGTCAAGCTCTCTGTTCATGTGCCCTAGTTTAGGAATTTAAAAGCTTTATGTCTGAGTCATCTTGGAAACTCCATAATGAAGAGAAATCAGCATTTTCAGAAGGTGATTCATGTGCCTTTTCTTGGGAAACTATCTTAGGAAAGCCAGCATACCCTCACAAGCTGCTCTTTCCTCTTGACTGATTAACATATGGCTCTGTCTGCCTTAGAAATGAACATTTAACTCTTATAAGTCTAAAATTAATATCCACACAGATTCTTCTCAGTATGATAAATTATCCTCTTCATGTACCTCTCTGAAATATTTGAAATGTTTAGTAACATTTCTACTAAATTGATTTAAACATGGTTAGATCAACAACAACCAAGAACAAAGATGTGCCTGCAACCTTCAAGTACCATCCATACCAGTACTTACACTGAAATTCCAAAATCTTCCTTTTAAATGGGCTGAGTTGGAAAGGCTAAAATGGGCATTTGATAGGACTAAACAAATCCTGTATGCATTGCAGGTTGTGTTATGGGATTTCAACTATTCTGTAAAATCATAAAAACATTAGCTGGAAATTACCCCTGAGGATGCCCTGCTTGGGAGCATAATCAAGCAAAAGTTTATCTGCTTCTCCTGCTTGAAGCAGGACTATTGATTGGTTTGGTCATGGAAGCACGAGATTAACTAATCCAGGTTCAGCATGGCTTTGTGTAGTGAAGTCTTGAAAGCCCCAAGGGTGGAGACTACTCGCCTCTCTCAAAGACATTTTCTAAAGCTGAATTCCCCTCCTAGTGAAGATTTTTTCCTAATCTGCATCCTGAACCTCCCAAGCTACTCCCTGTGGCTGCTGCACTACCTACCACCACCACCACCAAGAAGGTTGACTCCCCCATTCTGGTAACTTCTCTTCAGTTAGCTGCAGGCTGCAATCAGAAAGTCAAGTAAATGTCAATGTGCATCCAGCTCATGTGCTTTCTGTATATTGATTAAATGGAGGACATATCCGCTTTCCTGTGTCTAAAAGAGAAAAAAAACACATAAATTCAGGGCTTATAAGGAAAAGACTAGCAGTGCAGGCAGGAACTTCATTCTTTTCGTGATGAATTCTACAACATAAAATCTGCTGGAACAGTTTTACTTGAGAATTTCTGATTGAACACTTCAAACCACTTTGAAATTAAATATGTCTATCTTGGAAGTGAGAAAAAGTGCTGAAGTGTGAGTTAGTGAGTCAATACCTGTTGGCTAAGCTCGGCTATGTGTTTTACTCAATTTCTGCCACAAAATTTTAGTCAAATTCCCAGTATCATGAGTATGTCTGCAGGTATTACTGCTGTTAATTCCACTTCTGACATAAATATAAAAGGCAAATGAAGTTTTTTTTTTCACCTCACAATGATGGTGCTACCTGCACAGCAAGTAGCATTTATTCTAGTTCAAAGCATCATATTTTGAGCGTACCCAACACTGCTTGTTCTAAGAGAAGAGAATTTTAACACCCTCTTCAACCTAGATAAAATTGTTTAGGACCTATAGGTAATATGTTTCTATAAGATTACTGTCACATAGAAACACAAAACCAAGGCCATTGAATACCATCTTTGCTAAGTCATGGGAAACAGGAGAGGTGCCTGAGGACTGGAGGAAAGCAATTGTCACTCCAGTCTTCAAAAAGAGCAAGAAGGAAGATGCAGGTAACTACAGACCGGTCAGCCTCACCTCTACCCCTGGAAAGGTGGAACAGGCTGCCCAGGGGGCTTGTGGAGTCTCCTCTGGAGACATTCCAAACCCGCCTGGACACATTCCTGTGTAATATGGGATTACATTCCTATATAATATCCTCATTGGGATGGACTAGATGATCTTTCGAGGTCCCTTTCAAACCCTAACATTCGGTGATTTCGTGATATGACTGCCTCTGAAATGTAAGTAGGTCTTATAAGCAACATAGTTTTTATTCAAAGATAATTTTGCAAATACAGGATAGATTTTATAGGTAAATTGCATTTGCAATACACACACAACTTTGTTTGCTCTTCACAAACATCAGAACAGTACTCTTTTTCTCAGCAGTGTTCACAGAAAGAGAGGTTTCAACTTTCATCTTGATAAACAGAAGTTATTCTATGCTTTCTTAGATCTTTAAACAACGGAATTTTGAATATTTTATTCAGTCATATGACACGAGTAATTCTAGATGATTTATCAGACTACTAGCCAACAACTTAAAAGTTATTAGGTAATGTAACAAAATACTGAAGCAACTAGATTTTGTTTCAAAAATCATATATTGTTCAAGTAACTAACTTTTCTAAAGAAATTATGATCTCTTCATGTCATTCCACAAGATCAGAATACATGAAGTGTTTGAGAAAGTACAGCTGTGATGTCATAACTAAAAAAAAGTCTTTATTTTTCACCGAGTGCACCATTGCATTAATCAATTCTAATTGTGACAGGAACAGCAACTGTGTAACTGTATACAGACCATTGACATGGGCTCACACAAGTTCCTATCCAACTCCTGTAAAGAGGAGTAGTGTGCGTGGTCTTGGAAACAAAAAGTAGGTGAGCTGTTTCACCAGTCTGGGAAGAGGAGCAAAATTTACAGCCAAGTCCTTCTGACTGCAATTATTTATAGTTGGTAATAAAATGGATCATGGACTACTGGCTGGCTCCAAGGTCAAGTAGCACAACACAGCTCGCACCCTCATGGCTCTACTTTCACCCCCACCAAGGATATGTGGCTTCATCTTTGTTGACTTTGGGAATGCTGCCTGGTAAGTCATTTTTACAGATTCAAAAATTAGCAAAATTCAAACACAAGTCTGTGGTATCTTTGTGTCAGCACCTCATGTGCAACTTGCATGCACAAGACAAAAACCACAGAAAGAAGCAGGCCTGCTACAGAGCCAACTGCAGGTGCTTCCTCTGGGGGAAAAGAAAATACACCCTTGCTTTTTTCCACTGACCTCCCTGAATATCCCACTAGGCTATGTGAAAGGAAGGCAACATTTAAGTGACTTTAGTCTGCTACTTCAGCTTGCCAAGCAAAGCCTTGCTTTTGAAAGCCAGAATTCACAATTAATTCTACCATGGCATGTTATATTACCTTTATTAAAAATATGTATTGGAGGTGGAAAACTGTGATTTCCAAGATCCAAAGCAATCCAGACTTTGGCAAACAAATCTGGATTCTCTAATCATATGAGTTAGTTGGTCACTTGAATTAAGTTGAGTTGAAAAACTGGAGGGTTTTGACTATTAAAGGAATGAGATTCCAGTAAAGGCTTTCAAGCAGGAAAACAGGCAGCTGATGTAGGAACCTGATACCTTTTCAGATAGGATTATATGATGATGCTGCCCGCTGTAGGAAGGAATTGTGCGTTCGGGATCAAAGACTTCTCTCCCAGACCCATGTTCTTTTTTCCTGCTTTTTAAAATACACTTTTATTTCATTGTACAAAAAATGCTCAGTCTCCCCCTGCAGCACGAATACAGCCTTAAATAGTAGGAACAGTATTTTGTCTTTCATTCATCTTTCAGTATTACCTAGACATTTATGTTCTAAATTATATGTGAACAGTCTATCTCAAAAAGAATGCCACTCTTTTATTTCTAAGGGTTATATTATATATAATGAGCTAAATGTTATAGCTCTTATCATAAAACAGTAATACTTTGCATTAAGAGAAATAAATTTCCTTTTACTGATGACTGCCTTCTTTCCTGATGACTGCCTGTTTTCCTGAGATGATTTGCACATGACGATTCCTTTCATGAAGATGATGTCATTAGCTAATGTAAGCTAACACAGCTGGATAAAAAAATACACACAATAGTTGACAAAACTTCATTGTCACAGTGTGATTCATTCTACACTGTATTTCCTTCTAGCAATTTTCTAATTAAAGTCTGGAGTTTTAAAAGCGTTTTTTGATCTGAAACTGCATAGCCATGATGGACTCAGAACAGATTACCACGGCAAAGACTGTGGCTCTGTGAATACTTCAAGCTTGTATAAACCAGTATAGCCCTCTCACCTTACCCCTGCTCTTCATTCCTCAGCCGTCCCTTGCTCCCTCTCCCTTAAGCCAGCCAAAGCTCTTATGGAGCCATGCAACAAACTGGGCTGAGTTAAATTAATAGCGCTTTTCCCCCCACACACAGCTTTTTTGCTGTGTTAGTTTTAACTTAGATCTGTTCCTGGCCTTATTCACCATCCAGCTACCTGGATACCAATCTCAGTCCTAATGACTGAAGAAAAAAGAAAGAATGAGCACCCACATTTAAACAGAGGGCTAATCCAATTCTTTTGATATCTGGATTAAAGACCTCAATGAATCACAATGTAAATATTAAAGAGGATATGTTCATAAAAATGTGGTACTGGAAATAAATAATATCTCATGTGAAAAAATATGCTGCATCAAAGAATCATTACATTAATAATTAAGTTCCTAATTTAAAAATAATTAAATTGTATTATACACTTAAAACTCAAGAAGTCTTCATATGACATTCAACTATTTGTCCAGAACATATTTCTCACAAATTAAACTGATGTATTTCCCTGGGCAGTGCAATTAATCTTCAAACTCACAGATTTCTGTGCACTGCTCAAAGAATGTGTGACTCCTTGGTGGAATTCAGAGAAGAGAATATTGTCTTCAGATTGTGGTAGGTAGGTTGTATCTATTCTGACACAATTTGCAGATTTAGGGCTCAGCGGAGTGCTCTACACTGGTGTTCACACCTTACATTTTGTTGTATTTTCCATTATTTTATCTTAAATTTTATTTAATTGTATATTCATATTATGAAGCTTATTAAATTTTGGGTTTGGTGTGTTTTCTGATACTGTGGCCCATTCATGTGTCAGATCATTCCTGAAAGCTAATACTAATTGTGGATTTAGTTGACATGTACAGTGAAAATGTCAATGGCAGAGTATTTTTAACACATAATGGCAGCTACAGATTTAGTACCATTCAGAATTAATTCCTGACAGTTATTGTCCTGTTTAATTCAGGAGAGAATTTTAAATAGAGTAGTTATCATCTGATGATTAAATGTTCCTTTTTATCTCATTTGTATCAGCTGTCAGCGCACAGAAGCATTACCATGATCAATTCAAATATATGAATAGTTGTGCCACCCATGAAAATATGTGAAAACTGTCTGAATAGAATAAAGTACCTATGAAATGCCTGCTCTTTTGTTTTAATTTTTAGTGACATCCACTGCTAAGGCAGCTTATAGGAACTTGCGATTTGCAGCACGGTGCAATGCTGGACTATGGAATAATTCAGAAGTTGTGACTGATTAGCAAAACCTTTTTGTAGTAGCTTGGCATGACAACCTTTTAAATTTTAGATCTGAGTCACATTTCACTGAAACATTCTAAGGGATAAAGCTTAAATTTTAATTTTGATTGACAGGGAGGAGGATAGAAAAAGAAACATAGGCCAGTATATACCATGGTCTATTGTCACAATAACTATTTTAAAGAAATTAGTAATCTTTTTTCATTAAGTACTGATTTTTTTTTTTTTTTTTAGTGCTTATACAGCCAGATGCAAAGTAGAGGCAAAGGCAAGCTAGAGGCAAACTCCTCAATTCCAGTAAATAGTGGGTGGACAGGACACATGCCAAGGCACTGGCAGGTGTATCGGCATACAACCCACACCACCTGTGTTGTCAGTGCCCCAGAGCACCCACAAGCTGTCCAGCCATAGCTGCCCCACCTCCCCAGGAGTCTGGTCCTCTTTTGCCCATGTGAAGATGGATAGATTTTGCCCTACAAGAACTCAGAGACTGAAGCAAAGATTTGTCAGACAGATTTGTGCTTACCATGGACTCAAGCTGTCAGGAAAGGTATGCCAAAAAGAAGCATACTTTGCTGTTAGCTTACAACACAGTTAAATTCTTTTCCTCTCCTTATTAATACCACTAGTTTGGAGCAAGATGGGAACTGAGAACAGTTTGTGACAGATAGATGTCCACATGCAGGTTTCTCATTCACTGAGGTGTAGTCAATGGATCTCAAGCCACTACATTCAATGTAATTTGGAAAGTGGGTTCAAGTTTCCTCAAAACAGATACACAAATTAAATCAATTACATTAAATTTTTGAACATTTGTTTGTTACAAATCTTTATATTTTTTCCTAGCTAGTCTGAAAAAACATTCAAATAATTGATATACGTATATGCAACATAACAGACTCTGAGCTCTGCAGAAAGCCTGTTAGGATCTGTAAGACTTCTCAACCAAACATCATCTGCACTTTCATTTCCTCTGGATGCTTCCAAGCTATCAATATAGTAAGATTTGTTTGATTCATTAGTCAAGTCAAAGAATTTGCTATAGTTATCAGCAAAAGCGGGTTTTTTTAACATTTTGTACATAAAGAAGAAAACAAGATATTGAAGTAAGTTTGAGCAGAAGTCAACTTTTCATCAGTACAGATTCACTAGATTCACTGTATAATTGCCCCCCAAAAAAGCGAAAAAAAAAGCCATCCAACCTTTTGTTCACGTACATTCAATCACTCATGTTATAAGGAAACTATGAAAGATCTCATTTCATTTTACCAAGAAAGACTTGACCCTTTGTCCCCAGATAGCAATTTGTATGATGAATCCATTATAATTTCACATCTTGAAGTCTGTAGATGACAGTTTCCCCAGTGCACAATAACCCAGCATATTCTTCTCTGTAGAGTAGATAAAACTCCCAATTTCTATTAAGTACTGTGCTGTTGAGGGTCCAAGACATAGAGTAGAAAAACATTTTGGTCTTTGAATATAGCGTAATATTTCATTTCCCTCCCTCCAAAAAAAGAGCATCTAATGGTGTCTGTTTCCCAAACACAAATGGGATTTTCTATTTTCATTAAAAATCTGAATAATGGAAAAAAGTATCAATTCATTACATGAATGCTATACAGTATCATAGGCATGAAAGACAAATTAAGACTATTTTTAGTTACTTTGCCCTCTGTTTCCTAGTATTCAAATATCCACGTCCTTGTACATATTAAATAGGTATTACTTAGGTAAAGGGTTAGGATTTTGATATCATATTTTAGATAGATGAAAGATATAGAAAGATACATTTTAGATTAGAAACATATTTGACTACAGATGACTCAAACTACATGCATGATATACCTTTGCTTTTTTAATATCAATTATTTTCAGAAATTATACAAATATATTTAATTTATTAAAAAAGCTTCATTAAAACATTTCTATTTTTTTATATCCCAAGAAATGTAAAAGATTTGCTTAGATTGATTTCATGCTTTTCTGAGCTAAAAAGTATGATCAAAGTTCTAAGTCCATTTCCTACTGCACAACACACCAATAGCCATGGATAGAGATTTTGATGAAATAACTAGTTTGAAAACCTTATGCTTTGATAAAAGTCAAGAAGAAGAAGAAAAATGCATTTTTTTAATATTTTTATTGCATCTTTCTCATTTATTTATTTTAGTTGCATGCAGTACTAATAGGACTGTTCTAGTAAGGCCTGTTTAAAGTAGGGTAGTTTGAAATATTCACATAATTTGGCATGATGAGTGGTTTGATATAGTACAAGATTTTATTGAACTTCTTACTAGTTGCATTGATGCATTCTTTAAATTCTGCTCAGTTTACCCATGATTCTTGAAAATGTATTCAATATATTTTTAAATAGATTTTGCCTGCAAGTTTAACCCCCCAAAATTTAAATATTATAGTATTAAACAATATACAGTCACTATGACAAACCTTAGAATAGATGAGTTTTTATTTATATGCATAGAGCATATAAATTGATGTTGATTTAAAATCTACTCTTGCAGTGGTCATTGAATTTTAGAGTTTAATAATGGTTTTCTAAAGGCATTTTCAGTAGATAAAGCTCTAGGAGATACTATTTTGTTCTTATTAACTTGCTGACAAAATCACTGCTAATTGATTAAATGTGACTTTGATTCTGGGATGCCACTAACCACAGAAAAGGCCAAAACAGAAGATGTTTCTTCTCATTTGTCATTCATGGTATTCATTGCAACTCTATTTCAAAATTGTCTTAGTCCCTAAGGGAACCTTCATCACTTCCCATTGCCATAACAATTGTTTTTCAGGTGACAGAAGTTTGATAAGTCTCCTGGAGCAACTTCACCTAAATAACCCGTAAATAGTGGGAATATACCAGTCAAAGTACATGGGATAATTTTTAAAGGACTTTAGCATTTACCATTTATCTGACTGCAGAACGTTAATGTATTTTCTTCATTTCATAAATTTGAAAAACCAATGACTCATAGAGCAGATGAAGGGACAGATGTGGTAGGTCTTTATATGGAAATTACACCTTGGTGCCTAGTGATTAATGAGCAGTAGTAGAGCTTTTGAGTTTATGATAACTTCTATTTAAAACTAGCAAAATTGACTTTGCAAGTAAGGTTCATGCCTTTTGACTTGCTACCTGTTGAATTAAAGACTCCAAACCACAGTCCAGCATTCTTACATGCTTTTCCAGTTCTGTCATATTCAATTGTTTTGTGCTGCAGGAATGGACTGACTTAAAAAACTATCAGTATTTACCTACAATGAGATTTGCCTGATCATCTTCCAATATGAAACACTTTATTTAGTTTCTAGATGTGAGTAACACATTTTGTAGCTTATGAGACTTCTTAGAAGCTGATTGTAGTGGTAGCTGTTGAGATGAGATGCCAGACAAGGCTAACTGAAAAGGAATGATTGGTTTCCAGTTTGCTGATCATCAAACAGTATTTATTAAATTTTTTTAAGTAGTATTTTTATAATCAAAATATAATAGACTCTAAATTCATAAATACCAATGCAGAAATGTTACAAGCTATAAGCTTAGGAACATCATTGAAACAGGCACATAGCTGTTCAGCATGGACACCTATTTATTTATGCAAAATTGATCTCTGGCATGAAAGTACTTGTAAGATTTTCAGGATTAGATTGTTCTAAATTTTACTCCATACTATTCATTTCAATTTAAAAAACAGGATTTTTGCGTTTGTTTATAAGGGACCTTGTCTCATGGAGCTCCTTGTGCAAAATGAAGATAAAGAATGCAGAAGAAACACTGGAAATTCACCTTCCAGAAGTGTAAGAAGTCAGCACATGAAGCCACTACTTAAAACACATCTTAACAGAGTCTTCTGTGGAATAGAGGTTTAGATGGGCCAATAGACACTTTTGCTTCAAATTGTGAAGCAAAACTTTTCAGGTGTATCACACACACTCCTTTGCGACATCTGCTTCAGAATGATTCCCAGATTTCTTGCTACATGTCTCAAGAGGATTTCCTGGTTACTGCTGAATGCTTGAAGATCCTTTTATCACCAGTTCACAGAACAAGGCTATGCATTTTATACATAGGTATGTTTTACTGCATGTTAGTTGAGCTATTTAAAGGAGCTAAGCCTCTATTACAGAGTCCCATCATCCCTTCATTAAGGATTATCATATCCATAAAAATAGAGTTAACCCCCAAAAAACACCAGGGCAAGGTGGAAGCAAAAATAATTACTTATTTACTAAATTCAAGACAAGTAACAATTTACAAAGATTTATCAAGAGAAACACAAACTTCGATGAAAGAACCATCCATCAGTTTTGTACTCATAACAGTTTAAGTTAAAATAATTCACAGCACAAATTAAAACACACTCAATCAGGGCACCTGGATTGATCCTTATTAGCTAAACATTTAATTAGTACATCACCAGTGCCTAAGATGTTTGTTGGAAGCCAGCTATTTTGAATATGTATTTACTGAATTAAAAAGATAGCCATAGATTTTAGTTTCCACCTTAAACTGCCAGTGGTCTGGGAGCTTATATGAAAACACAGTGTGGTTATGCTCTTATCCAATGTATAGAGTCATAGAGTGGCTTGGGATAGATGGGACCTTAAAGACCAGTTAGTTCAAACCCCCCTTATAGAATCACATAATCATAAAATCATAGAATCAATTAGGTTGGAAAAGACCCTTAAGATGTTGAATATGTCAAAGAATAAATACTTTTTTTTTGTCCAAGCAGGGTGTCTAGTGACCACAGGCAGCCAGGCAGATAGTAGGAAATGAAAATTTGGGGAGAAATATGATTCTAAAATAATAATGGGGATTAATGTTTAGGATACTACCTGTTCTCCAGTAGCATGTTACTATATTTGAGTCTGAAAAGTCTGATCTACCTTTATATTAGAATCTTCCTGCTTCTTCTTTTTCGGTATTTGATGTGATTTTATATGGAGAAAAGAAGCCAACCAAAACCAAAAATAAAAATAAAGTTATAGCAGAGCCTCATATTCTATTAATGATCTCCAAGGTGCCTCGAGGCCTTACTTCTTATGATGAAATTTTTCAGGTTATCCATGATCAATAACAGACCTGAATTCTTAGATTTGACTGAATATGGCTTTCATTTCTTTTTCTTAAAACGATACAGATGCTTCTGATAAACTGGCCTCAGGAGATGTGGCTCACTATGCAGATTTGTATTTTCTAAATAGGAAATATTATGGTGCAGTACTACCTGAGGAAATTCTGCGGATTACATTATTACTACTTCTTCATATGGAAAATTATATCAGCTTTAAACACCTCATCCCAAGTAGAAGTACCTTCCAGCACTTTCCAGCACTTTACAATTTCAGAGTATTAGTGTACTGGATTAATGAAACACATCAAACCTGTTATTGATCCATGAATTGTCTCACAGAATGACTTTTTCATATATATATATATATATATATATATATATGTCTGGGACTAATCAAAAGTACTCAAGCCACTAAGCAGACAGTATCAAATGCATTTATAATCCTGTGCTCTGCAATAAAGGAGGGAGGTATAATGTTTTTAAAAACATCCATTGGTGGTCCAAAAGCCAAAAGGAAATCACTGGGAGAGTCAGACCAAGTTTTCCCCTCATTATTATCATGGACAGTAAATCCATGGGGAAAAAATATATAAGGAGCCTGATTCTGCAGTGCTTTTGCTTCATTTGTTTTGGTGGAGGAACTGAGTTCTACAGCAAGGTGAAGCAGGATTAGGTCTTTATGACTACATAACATTTAGTAGATGCCATTACCATAGTTGAATTATGTATTTATTATTTAAAAAAAAAATAGGGACAGAAATGATCATATAAAACACTCAAATGTTATTTTGAATCCTTTAATATTATTTTTAAATTAAATCATATGATACAGAAGAAAACTTTACATTTTATCTTTATTGCCCCATCTTACTTAGAGGTGCTGGGGAATAAACAGCACTGAAAACAGATGGCTTGTTTTACAAAGCTTTACCGTACACAGTAAAATAAGGCTCTGTGCAGATGGACCTGTAGATATCAGTGCCAGTATTATACCTTATCCATATGGACCGCAAAATTTATGGCAGAAGTAATTATTTTCAAATTCATCCTTGGATACAAGCTAATGCCTCTATTATTTCTATTTTCTAGTGTTAGAGAAGAAGGTATAATATAAAATAAATATTAAAGAGTGCTTCGACAGTAAGTCACACACAATACATTAACTAGTGTTTTAGCATCTTTCTCTGAGCACTATACTTGAGCATGGCAACATCAAGCATGCAGGTGAGCATCTACTGTGGCATTTTCCCATCAGAGGACTCAGGTTCCAGCAGACAGAGATTTATGTGAAGCAGTGCTTGGAGCTAAGAGACAAGAGGCAGTGAGTTGATGGCATTATCTAGGGCAAGAAAAAGTTGGCATGACACCTTTAAGATCTGAAGCGTGTGTTCATCACAAGGCTGTCCTCCAGGACTTGGCATGCTGACTGGTATAGTGGGAATATCCTTAAATCACATTTATTACTAAAACTTGTGCCCCGCAGTCAGCCAGCTACAGGTCCTGCAGCACGTAGGTGGAGATCTGCTGTAAGAAGCACAGGATGGGCTACTGTAACCACTCAGAGGGAAGACTTCTCCAAGGGTCGAAGTCTGAGAAAAGAGCTGGGAGGAGGTGCCTATTGAAGAGGGTTGTGGAGATACAAAGGCTAAACACAGCACAAGCAGGACAAGCTTGCAGCAAAGCCTTTTTGTGGCTTCCCACCACTCTTTGTACGTGGAAATATTCACATTCCAGCCTCAATGAGCACAAACTGCAGCCAGCCATGGAAAAATAAATATGGAAATGTAATTTCTTATATTCACAAACACAGAGATGTCAACTCCCAGACATTGTTGTGTCACTCTTTTAATATGAAGATGAACTAAAGTGCTGATGTTTTTGTTTATGTGTAGATAGTACACATGGCTTTCAGTTTCTACTGTACCTGAGGTATACAGAGTTGTAAATAAAAGAACTAAAACCCAATGATCTTGAAAGGAAGAAAATCAAGAATGTTACCTTTGTCCTTTTTATTTTACGTTGCTCTTCAGACATTCCAGTTTCCATATCTTGTTCTTCAGTTGCATCGATGAAGTTTCCATTGTCTGATTACACACAATATTAAAGTATCCTCTAATGCTAAATGTTTCAGGATTGTGGTGTGCCTTCAGGAACCAAAAGGTTTAACTAATTGTAAAGTGTTTCAAGACCCTCTGATGAAGAGTACTAAAAAAATAATAATAATTAAAAATAAATTCTTATGGTGTTTGCTAAAAAGCAAACTCTTGCAGTGTTTAACACATCAGTTTGCATAAAGCAAATCACTTTATAATAAATTTGGAGATTTTATTTATTTTGTCTTCAGGAGTGAAAACCATCCTATAAATAGCAGTAACAAAAGTACATAAAAATAACACCTGAATAACTCAATAAAAAATATATGAGAGAATAAAACAATATAGAACAATACAAATTCTCCTACACAAAACCATATACGGAGCACTTCAGGCTGAGCATAGAAACAAATGGTTAGTTTGGAATACTTGAAGAGGAAAATGCATTTCAGAGGCAAGTTATGGCAAAAATACACAGGTTGTATAAAAAGTTTGGGTTTTTTCTCTAGCAAAATAAATAGTTTTATGTTTAAAAATAACTTTTGCTTTCTACCAAGCTAATTTTGTCCTTGGCTACCACAGGCGTGAGTTGCTTAAGCTGAAAGGAAATAACAGCTGTGCTGTCATTCATATATGATGAATGAGAACATAATGTAAAACAGGATACCTACACCACAACAAGCAACAAAACATTGCTCAGCTTAAAGCCCAAATCCACATTACATCCTTGATTATTTACTCAGAACATTTTTGTGCAGCGTGCCCTCAGATGCCCAAGAGTTTCTGGTTAAACACACATTCAAATGCCACTAAAACTGTAAAACCAAATTATCTTATGAAAAAAGTCACAAGGGAACAGAGTAACCATAACTAATAAATACATGAAGCATAAGTAATAATTTTAAAATATGGAAGTACTGCTCACTTTTTAAAATTACTTGCTTATGTGTGAAGTATTTAGCAGCTTGGCAACCAACATTTAAGGACTGTTTTCAGTTGCTGTGTTACATTTAAAAGTCTCACTTACATAGTTAGACAGTAGCTATCAAAAAGTCTATCAGCCTGATTATAGAAGAAAGCTAGTTTTATAAAAAGCTATAGATGAGTGATGTTATTCCTCAAAGCTATTATTCTTCTCCTGTTGAAAATATCAATATAGTTCCCTTTGCTCTAGTCAGTTTTTCTTCTGAAGATTAAAAATCAGCTCAATTTATGCAGAAAAGAAATAGGAAAATTTCATGGTCCTCGTTTTGGCACAGTGAAGGCCCTATAGCATTTCGGGTACATTACAATGTCTATTCAACTGCATCACATTTGTGCTGTGTTTCAGGAAAATAAACCGCCCTCCAAGCCCTAAGGACAAAGCTATTTACAGACAACTAAAAGCCATTGTACTTTAGCTCTGACGGCTAAAACAGCTCAAACAAATAGGGAACAAATCTTCCATGCTGCTGTATAGTATTCTGTGAGGGAGAACAGCAATCTGCGTGGATGGATTTTGACATAAGGACACATAAATTGTACCAGGGAATATTTATTATAAAGCAAGCTATGCCCTGTGAGACATTGTGTGGGGGGAAGAATGGAGAGCAAGGGAGAAAACATAGGCAGTTTAAACTAGCTGAACACTTGGTTCAATTAAATAATAATTTTGTAGATTATTCCAGCTTCCACAAAAGCAAAGAGGCATTTTGCTGGCTCTGGGTATACCGCAGTTTGCAGTAACCTGCTTTAGTAAGTTTACTGCATTTGAAAAAGATAATGTTCTAGCAAAGATATGTCTGCAATTACTTTCTTTAAATTTTGTATGGGCAAAGTACTCTTGGTTAAATAACATGAGGAGATTAAGACAGCACATGTTTAAAAATACAGTGTTAGCTTACTGCGATACATCTGATTTTCAATGAGATTTGGAAAAGAATATTGGAGGGAAATTAAGCAGCAATAACCACTGTCATTTGAGTGGTAATTAGTTTGTTCACAACACACAGTTTAGAGTGTGGAAAAACGCAATACTTCAGATTTCTCATACCTTTTTCAGAAGAAAAAAAAAGTATTATGGCAGATGATGTTGAAAGCACTGATTTTACAGAAGAGGATTTATAAATTTGAGGGTTTTATGTATGCATTTTATTCTTCTCTGTATATTTGACTACTATTCATAATTTTGTTCACAGAAATGTTTTCAACTACTCAAATAACCTGCCTGACAAGGCAGAACAAGGTATAGCTACCGTGAAACAACAAATTGGAATTTAGCTGAGCTGTTTGATAAATTTTCTAGGAATTCCTTCCTAGACTGGGGTAAAAGCTTTGTTTAGTTATTAATTCTTTGTGAAGGCCTGGGCTGTGCTTGGGAGGAGGATTTCTTTCTAAGCACCGTTAGGCTGATATTTTAGACTTGCTATGATGCATCACTATATGGATACTTACCTATTTGCCTCTTGCCTCACTGGTTCCTGACATCTCTCCTGCCTTTAGGGACAGGACTGGACGGCTGTAGCCATCCCAGCTATAACCTTGAGCATCTAACCATAGTGCTGAGTGTGGGAACAATACTCCAGGTCACTTCTCTATAACCAAACTCAGGTAGCCGTAGTAATCCCTGGTAGACTAACCTGAAACGTACCAATGTGGTGGAGCTTTCTCTCCATCATTCTCTAAGCCTACGGCTCACAAAGTGGCACATTTCTTCTCAGTCAGGAGACTCCCTACACCTGACAGATAGGCTGTGCATCAGCCAGCCAGTTCAGTTCTGCTCCACCAGACTTTCCTTTACAGGCAGGTTTTGCACTGCCTGCTGTAGAGCAGAGTCAGTTCCATGAGAGCATGGATGGATTTTCTTGCTGCCAGCAGACCCCACATTTGAGAGTGAGCCAGCACCCTGGGCTGGCTGCACACTGCAAAAGAGCAATGGCACATGCTCAGAACTACATGTTTCAGCCTCAACTCTTTTCACCAGCAAACAACAGCTTTGGTCTGGCTAAAATATTTACCAAACTTGTGTTGACCTCACAGAATTGTTTCAGTAGAGCAAACCACTTGAAATAATTATGAAAAATTGATTTGCTCTGGAATGCAATTAACACTATTTAATATTTTGGTGATTCAAAGTTATTAATAAATATTTCTTACAAGTAAAACATGGACCCTCTCATTCAGGCTAAAGGACATGTTTCAATGTGCATCGAGATTGTTTTCTCGATCAGGTGTTCACACAAATATTTATATGCAGTAGACATGGTTGCAAAATATGGGAGTAGACCTTAAAAATAAAAATGTTAAACAAAAATTACAAACCATTAGGAAATGAAGTTCTAGCACATTGTGTATTCCTACCTGTGATAATTTGCCTGCTTCATGACATGCACTTCATGTCTGGATTACTTTTTTCATAAGACACCACTTCCTCGTCATGCTGAATTGCAGTGATAGATCATACAGGTCGTAATCAGTTACTGATCACATTTATAACTGAGTTAGTGCTCGGGAGTATCATTCCAGTCATAATTCTACTAAGGTGAATTCTATTTTTTTTCCTCTGATAATAAGTGGTAAATTTATACACATTGTTTCAAGAATTAAAAAAAAAACTTGGCTATCAAAGCCATGCAGATGTTATGAGAATACCCACAGTAAAGCCAGCAATCACAGAACTATGGCCATGGCTTTGCTAGTGTGCCTCCACATTTTTTCTTAATCTGCCTCTTACACAGAGCATTTGATGATCAAACTCTCCTGATCATTTTCTGAAAGTCTACTCGTCTCCTCCTGTCTTCATCAAGCCTTGGTCCCAGCAAAACTTTGATTGTTAGAACATGTTTTCTGTCTCTGGCAGCTTTATCACTGTAGCTTTTACTTACAAGTATTGGGTTTTTTTCCTCTTTTCCTAAGATATTGTCTGTATTTTCAGCATGCTGTTCCTCTAGTGCATATGGAACATAACACTGTATTTCAGTGAAGTATTTGTGATTGTTAAACAGAGTTCATAATCAGGGAAAAAAAAAAAAAAAGGAACCTTTCATTTTTCTGATGTTCTTAAAAGGGAACATCTGTATAAGGAGCTACATTGAATTCTAGTATTCTCTTTAAATATTGTATTTATGCATTACAATATGGACACTAAAATAAATACTTCACCTAAAGAGGTTTTTTTCTGGTGTTGTTGTTATTATTATTATTTTTATTATTTATTTTTATTATTTTTATTATTATTATTTATATTATATTATTTTTATTTTTATTATTATTCTTTTAGGTTGCAATTTTGGCTTTGTGAAATGATGATTTCATATTTCACATTCACTAAAAATATTCTGAAAATATTTCTTAGTGGAAGTTCATTAACTTAGTTGCATAAAGCACTTAAGATCCATCTATGACTGTAAAAAAATGGGCTGTCTTCTCATTACTGTGTGAAGCATGAAAAGTACAGTTGTATTACAATATCACATTCTGGAGTTGGTCATGGCAACAAGTTCAGCATTATTTTAATTATTAAAAATTATGTCAGCAAATGTGTAAGCTGACAATGCTTTAGTTTGCAAGAAAATTAGCTGTTTGGTTTATTACTTGTTTTTCTTGTCAGGAGAGAAGCTTTTAAAGCTCCTCGCAGTGTTAATTGTTCATTTCTTTCCTGTCTTTGAGAGAATGACATAAAATCACTGATGTGTTTGTTTTAGTATCCAAATGCTAATGTAAGGGAATAAAACTTACTTAGCATGAAGTCAATCCTGCTTACTGTAAAACACTTTTATTGTTAAAACATTATGATACATTTCTTCTGTATAAGAACAAAAAAAGTAAGGGGAAGATAAGGAAGAAAACAAGATGCATTTAAATCCTCTGATTTAAAAAGAAACCAAATCTATATTTTTTGTCAGATAGTAGCCCACAGTAAGCTATGAGGGAACATAAGCTTTGAACCTGCTCTTAGAGCTGGGCAACAAGTAGATTGCTAGTTCCACTCAATCAAAACAGATTACTGATTGGCAGTACAGACCAGTGCATGGTTGTAAGACTTAAAATAGGCTAAAAATTACAAAATTTTTTAGCTTTGTAAATGGAGAGAAACTGGGGGGAAAAAATCTGTCAGCCATATCACACCTAAGTCATAATGCAGGAAATGAAATACATTTCCTTACTAGTGGTGGTCTTTCACCCTTACAACATAGAAAAGCTACAGTATGCATGTATGGTGAAGGTCAATGTTAGTAAAATCAAATATGTGCTGAAAAGACCTTCTAACATACATACCTTTCACTTGCAGACATTTGTTTTATAGCATCAAAATACTGTGTTTCTGTATCTGAAAAATATCACTATTGTAATTATGCAGTCTGGCTATGTCTGGTGTGTGAACAAGGAGCATAAGGAACTTTAACACACATGCTCCTTCCATAGCCTTTTCATAATCCATGTCCTTATGTCCTAAATACAGTCACAAAATGCTTTTTTTCCCCCCAGGGTGATATAAAAGCAAACTCATAACTTGGACTGACTATTCTCTTCATTGTCATGTAGCCTTTGCCGGAGTATTGCCTTCGCCGCTTTTAGGTAGAGAATTAAATCATGTAACAAATACTTCTTTTGGAGGAGCTATTTTGTCTTTCAGTTTCTCTGCAGATTGACTTATTACAGAATAGTGGGCTTTCTTGTTTGCTGGTTTGGTTTTATCTCAGTTTTAGTATGTCTGCTATGTATTTACCAAAGAGGAAACAAGCTCAAAGCGACACACGCTAGGAATTCATTCTGCAGCCTTAAACCAACCCTGGGGATGTTCTCTCTTTGTCACTGTGGTGGGTTGACCTTGGCTTGCTTGCAGGTGTCTACCAGCCTGCTCTGTCACCCCCTTTCCATCAGCAAGACAGAGGGAGAAAATACAACAAAAAGCTCATGGGTCAAGATCAATTACCAAGTGATCACATGAAGATCATTTACCAATTACCTTCACAGGTAAAACAGACTCTACTTGGGGAAAATTAATTTAACTTATTGCCAATTAATCAAAGCAGGATAATGAGAAACAGGAACAAATCTACAAAACACCTTTCACACCCCTGTCCTCCTTTCTAGGCTGAATGTCACTCCCAGTTCTTCCATTTCCTCCCCTGCCTGAGCAGACCAGAGGAATGTGGAATGGGGTTGCGGTTGGTTCATAATGCTTCACCTCGGCCACTCTTTCCTTCTCACAGTCTTTCTCTGCTCCAGATTGGGGTCTCTCCCACAATACAGTCCTCCACAATCTTTCCCAATGTGGGTCCTGCAGTTCTTCATTAACTGCTCCAGCATGGACCCTTTCCATGGGGTGAGTCCTTTAAGAACAGACTGATCCAACACAGGTCCTCCTCAGGGTCACAGGTCCTGCCAGAAAACCTGCTCCAGCATGGGGTCTCCACAGGCTTCAGCTTCCTTCAGGACATATCCACCAGGTCCAGCATGGAATCCTTCAAAGGCCACAGTGTGGATCTCTGCTCCACCAGTAACCTCCAAGGGCTGCAGGAGAACAGCCAGCCTCACGACGAGCTGCAGGGGTACCTCTGCTCTGACGCCTGGAGTATATCCTCCCCCTCCTTCATCACTGACCTGAGCGTCTGAAGGATTGTTTCTGTCACATTTTCTCACTCCTGGTTCTCAGCTGCTGTGTGTAGTGGTTTTTAACCTTTCTTAAATGTTATCACAATGCCACTGGTTGGTTCAGCTTTGGCGAGCAGCGGGTTCACCTTGGAACTGGCATTGTCCAACATGGGGACAGCTTCTGCTGTCTTTTCACAGAAGCCAGCCCTGCAGAAACCCAACTACCAAAACCTTGCCACATAAATGCAATACTGTCATCAACAGGCTATCCTTTGCCACACCTTCCTCTGGAAGAGGCACCCGCTCTTTTGAGTGTCCCAGCCAATGCTGTGTATGGATGCAATTTGCTACTGGGTGCCCTACTATTGATTTTGTTGTTGTTTTGAAACTCTAACTAATGAACACACATTAATAAAATTGAGAAACAATTGAACAGCCACAACTAAAGACAGGTCACTGTTCACCAGACTCAAATGCGATTTCATAGCCAAATAGATGCTGATATGGTTTCTTCAAAAGGATGGAGTATTCCTTCAATTCTTTCTTACGGCAGGAGTTGATTTTAAAAAAGACAACCACCAAAACATCCTACATTTTTTCACATATTTTGAAAACCACATTGAATGGAGTTCACACTACAGACTGCTTCCATTGTCTTTCCTTTTAATTACTCTTTCTATTTTTTTTGTAATATCTGCACTGCAACTTTGCTGAAATATTCTTGTTTGCTTTCCTCAGTTTCTATTTCTCCATGATGAGACTTTCCCTGGCCACCTCAAAATGATTGTATGGTATTACAATAACCAGATATAAATATTCCATATTTCTCAACAATTCATTTCTCAGGCTGATCCCACCAAAAGCAACTCCCCAACAGTCTGTGAACTGCAGCAGGATAGATGAATACGCACCATATGGACTGTTCCCTCTGAGCAGGAAACTTAGAAAGACAGACTACTCTTCTGCCTTCTCGGTCTCTCCCCTTTCTCCTTCCCACTTCTCTTTTTCAAGGTTACGTCAGGGTTTTGTTGCTTCTTTTCAGCACAGTGTAGCCCAGCTCAGTACTTTTCTGTCTCTTATTTTTTCTATTTAGTTTTCTTCTCTGAAACAGCTGGAACCTACATTTGTTTTCTGACTTTTCCTCTATTACCTCCATCTCAGCCTTTCTATGCATAAATTGTCTTTTCATTTATTCTTTGTCCCTCTTTCTCTCCTTTTGTGAGATCCCTATGCCTTAAAGTGCTTTCCTTCACATTGTATAGGAGATTTTGCCTCTTTCTCATCCTCATTTTCATTAAAATTTTGCTAGATGCAAAAATATAGGCCACTTCTGTTGCAACTCCATGAATGACTAGGTTCTAGATATTGAACTGCACTGACATCAAAAAGTAGATGTTGGTCAAAGGATATATGTGATACTATTATCTGTCTGAAGAAATGCTAAGAATATTAATGGGTAAGAATAAAAATTCAACTTAAAAGAGCATGTGTTATTCAATAAACCCGAGACCTTGCAGATGAACACAGGTTACCCAACACACTGTGATAAACGAGTCCTTGTATACCATGAGAATGAACCACACTTTGAAACTTGTTGTGTTTGAACGCAGTCCTGATATCAAACAGCCACTCACATGCCAGGTACATGCACTAAACTGCAGGACTTTTATGGAAACTGTTTTAAAATAGTACTTTCTTCCTCCTCAGATCTGTTCCCTCTATGTCTTCAGTGTTCCTGCACGCTACAGCAAAAAGCTAAGTTTGCTGCCATTAGACTTTGAAATTAAAACATAGTAAGGAGGAGCTGAAGTAGATTCTACATCTTTATGAATGTTCAAAATAACATAAAAATTCCAGGTAGTTACAGATAAGCTGGCAACAGGTTTCACCCATTTTTATTTCAGAATTTAAAATGAATGAAACTATGCCTGAAGGCACTTATTGACCAGTAGAACTGTTATTACAGTTTATAATAAGCGAGAAATAGATAACTTCAGGGAAGATTGCAGGCATGTCAATTAGAAAATTTTAATCACATCTACTGAAGATTAATTGTAAAACGGCAAAGACAGAACCCCGCATTTTGTCCTTTACAGTGTTTTTTCACCATGAGTCTTCTCCTCAGAAAGAAAACAGTGACAAGAATGTAAGACTGGCCCAGTTATTAACCTACTGCACTTGTTCTACAAGAACAGCTGCTGTTGATCTCAGAAAACAGCAAATTGGCACCACTCTAAGCCCCATTGCAATGAATGCCTTGCAGCTTCATTTTGAGAAATTCTCATGAAAGATAAAATACAGTCTAATTAATCCAAAGTTTTTTGTCTCTTTAAATATGTAGTTGGCAACTTTTTTACAGCATAATAGTATAGCTTACTATACACTGTCTGCTACTTGTCAAAAGAATGGACAATGTATAAACACTGAAAATGAAATTGCATGTGTCGTATCTGAGAGAAAATATGGTGCTTGTTCAAAATTGAATGAACGCTTTATAGAAATGTAGACTGTTCTGCCATAGCAAGTTTAGTTACTCAGACTTCATTTTACTGTGTTGTGCTGGAACAAAGATTTATGTCTCCATTAGAATAAAATAGAAATAGCATAGACCATGTTGTTTTAAAGTAGAAAAATGAGTAAAGTAACATATTACCAGGGTCAATGTTGAATAGTACAAGAAGACAAAAACCTATTGCTTAGTGTTTCTGGAAGAGTATCCAAGTATCTTGCTCAGTTTTGAGCTCTATTGCAATGGGTGATTGAGTTTTCCTCTTCCCTGTGGCACAACAGGGACACTCTGGTTACAGGGACTCTTCTCTCAGGTTAATTCTTACCCAGTAACTCCTCCTGTTTTCTATCCCAGTCAAGCCAAAAAAGTACTTTACTCTCAAGAGCAAGTTAAAATTTATGTAGTGCTCTGTATAAGCCCTAAAGGTGTCTGCATATTGATCAAACAAATATAAGCCTGCTAAATGCTACTAAATCTAGTGGAAAAAGAAGATATTGTCTCTAGCATTCTTCCTGAGGTGGAGATACTCTTGGAAGCGAAGAGTTGCTGCAGATTATTTAATTTCAATGCATTTCAGTCACCTGAAATAAAGATACCTACTTTTGAATTTATTGTGCTATGTTTTCTTTATAGTTCACAAAGACATATAGGCACTTCTAGACCACGGCTAATATTAGATGTCAACAATAGGATGAGATTAATTGTACCCCAGGGGTGACTATTTCTCTTCTCTGACTCTGAAGGAAACCTGAGGTGACTAGCCAGACAGTATAGACCTGAACTATCTATCTCAAAATTTAACTGAAATTAATCGCACTCTGTTTGTCTTGCTCAGTTTTGTCAGAAAAAAATGTAGCTTGCATTTCAGGCAGGGATCTAAATGTTTATTTCTCTTTGCATTGCCTCTGCCTGTATAGGTGATTTGCTGCATCATCTACACTATCATCTGAAACCACCCAAGAACACAAACAAACAATCCACACAGAGCAGAAAAGGTGCCATTATTGTTATTCAAGCCATGACAGCAGAGGCAGCTGTCACAGCTTTATCACACCAGAAATAGGTCAAAAACATCTACAAGGCCCCTTATAGGTGTGCTCTAATATGAGCCTTTCAGTCTGTGGATTTTCCCCAAACCACTGCCAACTTGAAGAGGGTATATTACAGAGTTATGTCCTCCTGTCATCTTTGACATGAAAAGTACTATTTGGTTGAAAAATAAAACAATTACATGTAGGTTTCTGCATACCAGTACCTGCATGTGTCACAAGTGTCTAACATCCCATTTTAAGTTGATGCAGGCAGTGGTTTCTGGAGAGCAATTCAGCTGGTTGACCCCAGAAGCTCAATTCAGTTGTCTAAAGACAAACATATAAAGTCATTTGAGATGCCACAGAGTATATGAGAAATTCTCTAAGGTCTGGTAAATATGCTGTGGGACCTATAGGATGCCCTTATTTCCAGAGAAACTGCTGGGGCCAGGCAAAAAGCCAGATGATGTGTCAAATGCTGAAAGGAATCTGTGTTGAGGCAACTGGATAAAGACACAGATCTCTACTAAGATCTTCACTGATACAGAAATTTATTTGTCAGTGTCTAAATCTCACAATGAATCACCTCAAATGGAACCCAATCTTTAGTGCTGCTGTAGTGGATGTCTACTTATGGCACAAAATTTTGGCCTCTTGATCTCTGTTTGAAATCTTCTTACAGTGTCACTTATGACTTTATAACATCGTATAAACATATGCAATGTGTTCTGGATTGGTTTCTCCAACACCTTGAGCTCAGTTAAATGGTGTATTAAATGAGGACAGTTTATCTAGAATTGGTCCATTACTAAAACATCTCTAGTTTTCAGTAAAATTATGCAATAGCAGGAGGAAAAAAATGGGTTATAGATAAAGCAACTGTAAATATACAGGAATTTAGCCAGGTGAGAAGTTTTGAAACTGGATTAATATTTAATGATAACATCATCATTAAAAATACCTCTGTTCCAGCAGCCCTACACTTGATTTGCTATAGAGTAACTGGGGCTATGTACTAAGCAGCATGTAATGTAAGGTCTGAATTTGGACCCTCTAATGTTTGGTAATTCTTGGAGAGGCATTTTCTGAGATTACAGCATCTTTATGATTCCTTGTGCTTAAGAGCTAAAGTTTGGGTATCTGTTGTATCTTCTTTTTGAACACAGATGATTTATACAGTCATCCCAAAGAAGCAATTTTATCATTTCATTTTTTGTCTTCTGTGGTAGCAATTCAATATCAGTACATATTGGATTAAAGAACATGGAGAATCAGCATAACCACAAATATAGCTAACATGATTACCAATAAAATCAAAATAAAGAACTGTGATAATAGTTAAAAAGTCTGTAGAAATATAAGTTGCCACTGGCTGAATATCATATTACTGAAAAAAAGTAGCTTATGAAAACCTAAATGAGGAAAAGCACGCTGTGTTTGAAATAATCCCATTACCATATTGTTTTATAAAATGTGCTGTTAAATGCTACAGGAAGTATTCAAAATAAAAATGTAAAAGTTTGCATGTGAAACAGACCTCTCTGCAGTACACATTAAGTTTTCTAGTTTACACGTGTGAAATGGCTACTGTATTCTCAGGTACTAGTCCATTTTGAGCACTGTTTACATATATTTTTCCATAGAGTCAGAATGCCTGTAGTTTCATTAGCATGTTTTGTATGCTGGACTGGCTCACTGCTGACAAATAAATAGGTTACTTCTAGGTACAAAATGTCCCTACCCTGTCAATCGTTTTCACTAGGTCAGAGACGCAGACAGTCAGGGATAAAGCAGGATGAACCAGATGACAGCTACTTCTGACCCCTTTTTCCTTGTGCGATGACAAAAGCTGAAAATCTATCTATTCAACCCCTCCTTCCCCAAGTTCATCACATCTACACCCATTCCTTTTGCTTCTTTCTCTCTAAGGTGGTCTTAACATTTCATCTTCACTCTGCGTGGCCAAGATAAATTCAAATCCCACTGTGATTTCAAGCATATTGTATAACTTAAAAATTATATTGTCTTTAAAGAAAAGTATTCCTTAGTCCATTTTAACATAGGCTACCAATGGCAACTCAGCTGAAGGGCAGTCATATTTTTTACTGGAATGCTTCTATTCCCTTCCTCTGCAGCACAAATAGAAAATCCCATCATTAAACAGGATGCTGTACAATATGGTGCTCATAATTCAGTAGGCAGCATACTTCCCTTGGAGCCAGAGTTGGAGCACTGCCTCAGCATAATGTTTTAAAAGGTCCATTTTTTACTGCAGGTACCATCTTTCAAAATTAGTCCAATTGGTGACATTTCTTTTTCCCGCTGGTAGGCTGACACTGCCATCTCAAGCTGTCCATTTTATCTTTCATTCAGGTTGTTATTTATTTCTTAAGCAATTTTCTTACACTTCTTTGCCATATTCTTGATAGTCATAGGAAAATAAAAATAAACAACTGCTGGAACCATAAACAAGTAATTGAAAATGATGATCCATTTTGTGTGTGCTCCATATAAGCTCTCTGCAGCACTCTGTCTGAACAGGTTTGCAAAATTACCTGGAAAACATTTCCTAGTATGTGTAAATTATGCCAAAAATTCTTATTAAGGTTCTGCCTCTCCTTGCCTTCTCATCATAAAGATTTCCTTTCCACAGGGATATAAAACCTAACCATACAGAATGACAAAAAGAATTGGAAATGAGTCTACCAGTAGACCTTTAACAGGATATAAGCATGGCCAAACTTGACAAGTAACACTTGTCCACGCCAAAAGAAGGTTGTTGGTTCAAACATTCACTGAAGTTTGGGATGGATTAAATGGATCAGCTGTCAGTCTCTGCTCTCACATTTTTAAAATCTTCCATAGCAGAGGCCACTGTGGAGATCAAAGGAAACATGTCAAGACGGGGACAGGCACTCTGGACAAAGGCAAAAGGTCAGAAATTATTATCTAAACTGTAATGCCTAAAATAAACAATTTCTCTGCAATAAAAATTGTCATTAAACGACATTTTTCAGGATATCTTTCAGTCAGTTAAGTCTAGATCCCCTAGGCAAAGTTTCCACTATTACATAAATGTGGACCAAAGAAATAAAACATGAAACTTACTGGTTTAGTTGTACTTTCAATTGCTTTTTTTGGTCATATTTATTACTGTGGTGGCAATACATCTACATACATCCAAAAGCATAAATGTGAACCAATATTCCACCTTTTTTCTCCTCCTGTGCCACAAGGAGTTCACATGTTGCTCTTGCACTCTATCAATGCACAGGCCTTTGAACTGTTTCCCCTTTCTCATGCCGCCTTGCCCAGTACTGATTCACCATCATCCTGTGGAAACAGAATGCACAGAGCCCTTCAGACTTACTTGTGGTCCTGTTAAGCTTTCCTTCACTTCACTTACTCCGCCTTTTCTCTATTCTGACCTGTACAACTCATTTTGACTCTGCCTGCATGTCACTTTTTCCGTTTTTTCATTCTGCTCTCTTTCAATTTTCTTGGTTGTCTTTTCTCCCCTCTCCTTTTCCACTAGTTCTCTTCTCCTGTCTCCTCACCTTCATGCTTTTCCAAGTCTCAGTCTTCCTTTGTCTCTCCTCTCACTTCTTTGTCCAGTTCTCAGTGTCAGGATCTTTCTTCTCCTTTTGTCTGGACATTTAGAAAGTTCTAGAAGTGCTTCACTCCAGCTAATCATTAACTTATTAATCCATTTATTCACTCCTAGTTCATTGGGATTTTTCATTGTTTTTCCTTCCAGAATGCTCCTGTAAATTAAAAGGTCACGGCTAGCCCATTTCTTTCTTGGCTAGAAAAAATAAAAAAGGAATAGATTCACATCATGCAGTTTTAGTCCATTTCACCAACAGCAAGCTCACAGGGCTCATTACTGGAATGTGATGCCAGCAGCTGCAGCTGGCAGAGCAGGATCCAAAATTTATGTGAGTCCTGATGAGGTACTTGGACAGGGTTGGTTTGCTGACATCTATGTCCTGCTGTAAGGAGAAATGTAACTGTAAAAACAGCGTTATGCATTGCACCGAGGTGCCTGTCATGCTGGGAGAGCTGAAAGGCTTTTATTTTCCTCCTGGACTGTACTATGGTAAGACAATCAAGACAACCATTTGACCATCGGATTTTGAGGACTTTTTCATGCAATAAATATTGTTGGTGTGTAATTCAGTAGAAGGTTGTGAAAAAGCATTAGAAGACACTAGAGATTCTGAGGATCTGTGCTTTTTGTTTTCTCATCCTCTACCACTGTTCCTTTTCACATTTCAGAAAGAAGATTAATATATGCCTGAATAAGAACTCAAGATAAATAAGATCACTGGGGAAGAAATTTTAGTAACTAGCACAGTCTCTCTGCAGATTACACACTGTCATTGGATGCAATTGTATTATTTAGCTTTTGAGCACAATTTCTGTGCTGTGAATTAGGGAAGGCAAGTTAACATACAAAAGAAACTCATTCACAACATGACTGGTTCACTTTGATTTTCAGTTATGATTACTCATATTGGGTATTGATTTCAGAGGGCTTGACCAGTATGTAGACAATGAAAAACAAAACCAGGTAAACCTGGTAATGTCAGATATGAGAATTTAGGTCTATAGTCAGAAGTTATGAATAAAAACCAAGGGTCTACATTATAGTCTAGCAGCAATCAAAGTACTGAGAAGACACCTAAATACTTCAGGTGAGATATTAGTCAACTCTAGAATGTAATATCTGAGAGGACTGAACACTATGTAAATCTGGAGATTTTGGAAATTCATCTGTTGAAATTCTTCATTCAAAAAGAGAGATGTACAGCCAGTTACTCGGCCCCACTCAAACAGGAAAGGGAGCAACCAAAGGAGTCCCCAGAGATCCAAGGATGACTGGAATAAGTGTGCTGTACTCTGTGATCGTCATCTGAACATTTGGCCCCATTGATTGCAAAGGCAGGTTTACTCCTAACTCAGCAGGACCAGAATTTTTGCTATTTCTCTTCAATTTCAGATGCCTCTCTGTAGCCAGCTTTGTTGTAACCAGAGGTCAAATAGCCAGACATCAACAAAGAGATAAAGCTGATGACAACTCCATATTGAGGATATGGAAAGCTGAGCAAAACTTTATGCAGAGCACTTGCCATTCAGTCATTTCAGCAGACTGTTACTGTTATCAACTCTCTGTAATTCAGTGGTACCTACAAGCAGGACCAAAGTCCCTCTGGACTGTTCACACAGGAGAATAATCCCTACTCTAAAGGCATTACCATGTGTTTTAATCAAAGCACCAGCGACTTTGACAATCCAAGTGAGAAGACAGTGATGAACGGTTAATGTAATACAGCTATCATAAAACTACATATGCTTGAAATTCAGTAATTTATGTTTTAATAATTAATTCAGGTTGTATCTACCACACAGCCTAGTCACACTGGTTTGGTTGATATATTGTTTGCTGACTGTATGCAAGTCCATTTATTTAAATAGTAGTTACAGTAAGATGACGTGCTCTTATAGGAAAGATTAGATCCACTGTCTTGTGCATGGCAACATGATAAAGTTATAAGCAGGTCATGTACATGGGTTCCTTTATGTATTGCATACATTTATACACAGCTTTGCAGAAAACTGGACCTCTTCTATATACCTTATGTAAGAGCCATAATTCTGAAAGTAGGAATTGCTCTTATTAAGCTTCTTATTCTTTTTACTTCTGTATTTCTTCTGCAGCTTTGCTTCAAGATATTTCTACTCCTGTTGAAAGCACATGTGTGTGTATTTATAAACCTGTGATTACTACACCTATCAATTTTTTACAATTTGGATGAATCCTTCAGTGAAGCCTACATGCTTTCAACCATCCTAATGGAGAAAGAATTTATCTTTCTCCACAAGGTATGTGATAGTAATGAGGTTACCTTCCCCTCACTTTTTGGAATCCTTTCATTACCAAATCTAGAGAGAAGGTATAACACAGGGAAACTATTAATAATCTCCCTGGCCTGAGAAGGAAACTGTTGAGTGGCATATATTTTCATTTGAAGCTCCTCAAACTTCATAAACTCTCTTGGTGCAGCTGGAAATACATCCAGTAGTTACATCATTTACCACACTACTGTATTTCTTTTTAGGCTTTCTTTGCCATCCTTTCACTATATTGTTCTTCACAGAGCATGTATTATTCAGGTATGTTCCTGTCACTTTCAAAAACATTGTATGAGAATTACACAGTTTAAAATTGCACAGTTTTAAACTCTGTCATCCTACTCAGCCCATGGCTATTATGAGGCTTCCACCTCAGCACTGCAGAGCTTGCCCAGTAGGCTAGAAATATAGAAGTGTCATTTTCTTCCAATGGAATGATTTCCAGCAACAAGCACGGGACCATCCTCAGCATCCACTTTTATGTCACTGGTATGTTTGGGGGTAGCACTGGAAATCTCTTCTTCCTTAGGGGGATAAAATATATTAACTTTCAGACATCCAAATTTTGTTTTCGCTAAGTTCCTTTTCTGTAGCTGCAGGGAGTGACTGCTGCCTGATCCCACTGTGACCAGTATACAGCACCAGGAAGTGTAAATGCTGAACTTAACTAGAGGTAATATTGTTTTGCAAACAGCAACAGCTGATCCCTAGGTTTGCCAAAGTCTTGGTATAAGTAAGTGGGTTTCCACCAATCTTACATTTTGAGAGTATATTCCCATAATACACATTATATAATTATGTACACTTTATTATTAATAATACTATACACATCAGTGTATATTTCTATGTCTACCAATACCACTGCAACTAATTTACTTTCATGGTGTACGATGCCACATGGAAGAGGGCAGAGAAGTTTGTTCTCAGCAGCAGTAATGGCATGTGAATATAAAATACAGACATCAATTTAAGATAGTGCTGACATCCTACGTCTCACATATATGAAAAAATAAGTTAGGTATGTATATAGCAGTCATCTCTCAAAATAATTTCATTCTCATCTACCACCACTGATTTTGATGAAGTTACTTTTGATTTACACTGGTATGCAAAGACAGTGAAGTCTATCATATACAGATATATAAATGCAAAGGTTGAAAGAGGCAGACAGCTTAAAAAGTCAGAGACTTTGAAAAATGTGATTATTTACAAGTACATACTATATCAGGATAATTTGTGAGAACTTGTCTCAGATGATAGTGATGTTAGAAATGTTTGAAAACTTATCTCTAGAAATATATGACAACAATTTCTACGGCCATATACTTTCTGGATAAATCCTAGTGGTAAAAACCTGCACATATAAACAAGGCAGTATATTTGTGTACAACTGCTGTTTAAGCAAATGGAGTAAATATTACAGTCTAATAGTAAATTCCATACAACCCTGTATTACTTTCACCATCAAGCTTGATGTATCATGTACCATGAAGAAAAAACATTTACGATGAAGAGTTGCAATGTGAGAAAAATAACATGTGCTTGGGATCAAACCTGAGGAAAATCAAGGAAGAGCTCTCTTCAAAAGCACTTTCAGCTACCACTTGTCTTTTCCCAGAAAGACCATAAACAAATGAAACAGGCTGTTACCAGAAAATGTCAATTCTCAAATCAGAAAGTTCCACAGAAGAGAGTATTAGTGTTGATTTAACTTTGACAAAACACGCACACACACACTGAACTTTTTCTCATTTTCTTTCCAATTCACCGTATGATCCCTGTGCCCTTCCAGAAATCCTGCGGCTTCTGACAACCTCTCCTCATGATTGTGCTATAGATTCCCTTGCTTGAAAGGCTTAAAAAAACATAATGGAAAATTCCTATCCAATTCTAAAAAAAGCTGAAAAATATATGATCTATCTAGACTCCCTGTAATATCATTTCAGTAATCACAAATCTCAAACAGGAACTGGTATAAAATAAAGAGTCAATGAGGAATATTTATTACCATAATCTAGGAAGAAGTGGGAGTTTTTTTCATAGTATGTTTTCAGTTAAACTAAAATGAGCTGTCACCTTCAATTTATTATTATAGTGTTTTGTTTGGTATGCCAGACTTAACATAAAGATAACTTCTTTTGCACTGATGGGAGTTTGAATTATCCAGTAAGTGTGGAACTTGGTAGCTTAAGTACCCAATTTTTAGGGCCAATAGATTACATCTGAATTCATAGTCACTCCATCTTAAAATGGAGAAGTTCGAACAAAAGCATACATGTGTTTGTTTAAACTACTTCCTTTTTGCTTTGGTAGATTTGTCCTTTAAAAAAAAAGTTGTTGTTCTATATCATAATCTTTCTGTGTCTGCATCATTGCTGTACCTGACAAATTGAATGTTAAAGCATCTTTATAGACATAAATAGTAAAAAGATTTTCTTGTTGTTTGGTTTTGTTGGTGGATGGGGTTTTTTAGTTAAGAATGTGTGTTTAACTGCTCTGTATCAATATCAAACAACAAAAGAGTCAATGAACTGGCAAAATGCAAAACTCTCACAGATATGCTACTTTTCTCGTGACTATACACTATACACTAGATGTCATGTTACAACAAGCTCACATTATGCTGCATTGATAAATAAGCACTTGCTGCTCTAGTTAAATTTAAAAATAGAAAAATAATAAATTATCAACTCCATTATATTTGGAGAGACCAGCTTGCCATATTCAGTAGGGTTTTTTTAGTTTTACATACATCTAAACACACACACACACAGTGTGAAGGGCTGCAAGGCTTTAAATTAGCCTTGTATTTTTTTAAGTTTCACAAAGTTAAATAGAAGTCTACCTATAAACACCTTAAGTTATTGAACTTCCTTCTTAACCTTGTTTATGTTACAATGCAAGTTGCCCAAGAAATAGCAACTTTGATATGTCCGTGATCAGGAATGAAAAGTAAGATCTTGGACGCTGACAATGAACGAGGAAGCTAAATAAATGTCTGTGGGCTGTGCATTTTATTATTGTTGGGTTTTATTGGACCATAAAAAAGGGCAGTATTAAAAATAAATCTGACCAAATAGCAAAGTTTACACTTTGCCATTATATACGAAATATTCCAACATCTGCCTGCTCACAGAAAGTCAGTGGCAGGCCCTGCACACTCTTCATTTAGTGCAAGGTGTTCTTTAACTAATGATCATGTTTTGCCTTTCTCAATTTCTAGTTAATCCCTTACTTTTTCCTATTTACTCCTCCAGATCTATAATAGCTATGTGAGAACACTACTCTACTATTGCTTTATTATTTAAGTTATCTATTTATAACCTGTACTATTGTACAGCAACAGTCTAGTACAGCTGGTAGGTTTAAAGCTGTTTTCAGAGAACTTTGGGGCAACAACAGTTTACCAGTCCTTATCTGAGGTTTGATTTAGAGGATGGATTATGATGAGAATTTGAACTGCCTGAAGGACAGGAGGCAAGAACTGTCTGTCTGTCTGACTCAGACCTTCTGCACAGTAATGAGTATCTCTAGTATGAAAGAAAGAAAACAGAGAGAAAGTACTGGGACAAGCTACAAACCATGTTTGTATTTCTGAGCAAGAAAATTAGCTCCTATTATTTGTTACTTCTTAGTCTAGAAGGCAGAAATTCATCCACTTCCTCGTATGTAAGAAAGATTACACCAAAATTATACTTGAGTCTCATCAGTTTAGCTTCTTGAATAAACAACCTATCAATTCCTCATTAATCAGCTGTTTTGCCAATAATGTGTGCTATTAGTTTAGCCATTATAAACACAAATACATATGAGCAAAGACATAAAATAGAAATATTGACTACAAAACAAAAATATTCCTGAATATATAGTTTGGAGGAAGGAAACAAGATTTTGACTTTCCCCTGAAAAATATTATATTAAATTTAGCAATCACAAGTCAATTACATGTCCCAGAAATGAATCAGGGAGAGAAATACTATTCGGCAATCTATACTGATTACAGTCCATAGAATTGCTGTCTCAGAATTAGGTGCTAGGAAATTCTATTATTCACCAAATGCTCTTTCATAACAATAGTCTTTTTCAAGAGTTAAGATCTTCTGTACAATTCTTTTCATTTTACTTTTTTTTAAAGATATGCAAGAGTTTACTAGTGTTTGTGGTTTTCTACCTTTTAAAACCCTAAAAAAAACAACCAAACAAAAAAATCTGTCTCCAGTAATCGCACTACTATCAGTTACCAAATCTAGAAAGCTGAATGTAAATAACAAGGTTTTTATCTAGGAAATAGAATCATAGGAATATTTTTTTTAACTTCTCTGCTAGATTTAACTGGAGTTAAAAAGGCATCACATCAGGTGGCATCATCTGGTACCAGGAAAGGTCACAATGTTGACAGAATTTCAATATCCAACACATCAGCATTTCCCACTTCGACTTATGGATTTTCTGAAGCCTGTAATACCTACAGATCTTCCAGATTCACGTATATTGCATCATTGCTGGGACAAACTCTTGTGTGGACCACCTGTTCTACAAACTCTTGCAGTATTTTTTTTACTTTTATATCTCGTTCAGAAACATGATCTGAAATACAAATGAAGATTACATCTATGATAAAAGTTAAGATTTGTAACATGCGCTGAAGTGCTGTTTTTATAGCTGACTTCTGCAATGCCAAGTCCTGGTATGCCAGCACCAAGAGCTGTCAGTGAGGTAACCTGAACCACTCCCAGATTAGGTTTCAGTTTGGGCTAGAATTAATGCTCAGATGTGTTAAACAAAGTTAAGATCCTTCTGGGTTCAAAGAGCAAGCCAATACCTGGTCCCAGGTGGTTCAGGTATCTTATCCTGAAGGTCAGTCTGTTTTCTGATGGCTGGGATTAGAATAAAGATTTGGGAAAATGTAGGCTGGAAACCTATTTAACTGATGGCTAATACATATTTAAGATAAAGAATGACATGAACAGAACTAATGATTTAAGGTTGGTACAAGGGTGGGAAGAATGCCTATATTATCACTCTTTAGAGCTGTATGAGAAAGCATAATCAGAATAACTCCGTTTGCTGGTGAAACCCAAAATGTTGGCAGCATTCAATAACAGCAGATGTCTGCAAGTCCTCTATTCTTTTGTCTGATGAGATGCTGTTGCCCTCCTTATAGGGTTAGAATTACAGTTTAGTAGTCTCTTCTAGGAGCTATATGTACTGACATGTTCTACAGGGCTCCCACAGGAATACCAAGGGTTTATGGTGCACTGAAAAGTGTACTGGCCACCTGCTGCAACAGGGATTCAGCTGTGATCTGAGGTCTATCTGGATACCTCAGAGGGGTGTGACCTTGGCTCAGTTTTACTGACAAAAATCTTTTTAAGAAGTGAGAAAGCATGTAGCAAAGCCAAGCAATGCAAGAAATTAAGGGGAAAAAAAAAAAAAAGGGAAGTATAATTGCTCAAACAGTAATAGTTGATGGATCAGGAGCTCAAGAGGTAAAAAAAAAAATTACTCAAGAATCTATAAAAACTTACAGAAAAAAAAAAAAAACCAACCTCAAAAAACAGTGAAGATCAGCCTCTCCTTGTGGATTCTGAAAGACCTGGAGGAGGATTGATTAAGGACTAATACTGTAAAGTAGGTTCTGAAATGGCATGCTGCTTCTCACTGTAATTTAAAGTCAGGATAAAATTTAGGGATTGAGAAAGCATGGGTTGAAGTGCTATGTTTTGTTATTTCTGCATCACCGTTTGTGGAGCCCAGAGGAGAACTGATCTCCTGTTACTGTTTCTACTAGTGGTATAAGCCTCTAAGGCTCAAGTTAGGATTACAATCAATGTTGTAGTTGGAAACGCTGTTTTAACTGGTTAATTTACAAAAGATCAATAAAGTTTCTAACGAGGATATGCTTTCAGTTTTCTGGTTTAAATTCAAGTTGGGCTTACGGTTAGGCTTCGGGAATATTTATATTGAAGAATCAGTTTTATGATCTATCCTGGAATCTTACAGGGATAAGACGAGTTACAAGTAATGTGCAATTGCTGGTCCTGCCATGGTGTAGTTATCTTAACTATAATTAATGCAAGTGCAAGGTTCAAGGTCAGAATCCTAGGGTGAAGGTTTCAGGCCTATGTTGGCTGATCAGTCCTTCAGATCATTCCAGGGTGAAGTGAGGACTGGCTCAAGTAGGAACAACTATTTTTCAGTTTGACTGCTAAGAATACTTAGCTTATCCTTCAGGATATAGTCCAAATGAAGGTTCATGGCAGGGTTTGATGAATGATCATATTTCTCACACTTCCTGCAAGACCTCCAGATACTGAAACACTAACTGAAAGATATCAAGGGCTTTACTTCCATTACTACAGCGCCAATTGTCTTACAAATCAACAAAGAAAGGCTTAGGTTAGAAATCAAGTTTATTAAAGCCTAGTCCAAACACCTGCAAAAACCTTCTGTGAAAGGGGGTGATGACAGCTCATCAAATCATTTTCAGTACCAAGGAAAACATGTTTGTCCATCTTATGATTACGGTTAGGAAGAACATTCAGTAAAATGAAGGCTCACAGGTGTGTTTACTGATTATTCCATAAAACCTGGAGAAGGAAAACGAGGCACGGCGACAGCAGAAGCTGATGTGCTATTGCTAGTATTAATTTAGATACAGTTGTTTAATTTTAATTTTGGTTTTAATTTTAAGCCAGAGTTAGACTGTCTTCCCAATTCAGCTCTATACATCTGCACTTACGGTGGGTCCATTAACATTTACAAATATAATGTTGGTGGATAGTAAGACAAATTAGTTTTCAAATCAGGTGCAGTTAGATGGCCTTTGATAAAATTCAGCACTCTGCTGAGATTACAAGTTGGCAAAACAGAGGCTTAGAGAGCTGTTTATTGATTGGTCTTAGAAAGTCTTCTACTGCAGTTTAAGGGTAGATAATAACAGACTTATTGCTCTTTCAGACATGGGTATGATTGCTTGATCAGTAACTGATATCAGGGTTTGGAAGTGAAAACTGAAGCATTTCATGGAACATTTCAGAAAGAAAAATTATGGCTGTATCTTCCCAGGTTTTTGTCGTATGTACATGGGGAAAGGCTGCATTGTATTAAACCTTGTTTACGCTTTGAATCAATAAGAGCATTGGTCTTAGTGACAGAAAAAACTTAGGCTGAGTGTGGGGGCTTTTTTGGCTCCTGATGAGTCTCAGAATTCCTATGGGACTAAGAGAGTTACTGAAGAAAATAGGAATTTAAACTATACTGACATATCTAACTAGGGAGTGGTCACCTGTCTGGTAAATCAAACTGAATGTTAGTGCCAAGTTTACCAGGCATCACTCTGAGCAGTCAGTACAGTATATCTTCACAACTTTTTGTCCAACCTTCAGCCCAGAGTCACTTATCTTCCCCTAACCCTCTTTCATACCTAATCCTATAAATCATTTAGGAACATTTATGCATGGCAGATCACCTAACTATTCATAGGTATTCAAAGTAATAAGGTAGTCGGGTGAAACGCAAGGTCTTGTCCAAAATTAACTCTAAAGAGTTATGGATCTTGTATAATTTTTTTTGGAAAAGCCTTTCAACCTTACTTAAGTAGCATAGTTAGTTTGTCTCCAGTTCATATTTTACATCTTATATAGCTCAGGTATACCCAGCAAACCAAGCCTACAACTGTCAGCTAGTCACATCTTCAGCTTAACTTGAGGAATTCTTCTGCAGCCATACAAAAGTAGCAACCAGTTTAAGCTGAGACCTAGTTTTAAGATTCCATTGACATACTTTAATAAATTAACTCTACTTGCAGACTAAGTACAAACTCCTCATTCTGGGGTTCTCCATGTCACTTGGATAGGACTGTATTTCTTCTTATCCTATCTGTAAGGCTCATAGTACCTCTGATCTACTGTTTGTTTACAGAGAGGAAGAACAATGACCTTCAATCATTTTTTAAGCTGAACATGCTCATCCTCCATTACTTTTTCTGAATTCCAACTTATAACTAAATGCAACTCTGAACATGAATACTTGTCTGTTCTTATTAAAATAGAATCAAATACAGTAAGGAAACACAAATCAAGCCTTAACTCAAAAATTACCCAAGATTCCCAACCCTTCCTGAGCAAGCACATGTAACCATAACCTCGTCATAAACCCTAAACATGTCAGTCACAGAACTGAGTAGTTCAGACACAGGAGGAAGTGGGAGAAAAAAAGAAAAAAAATTAAAACCCAGTAGTTTTCCTTGATAAGGAGCTTCACGCCTCTCTCAGCATTGGATTTATCACATTATCCTCAGCCTGAAGAAAAGATCTTTATTAACAAGCCAGCAGCTGTGCTGCCCACATTGGGCAGTTCCAAAAGTAAGTCTGATGTGTCCCAGATGAGTATCTTGGCTTTGTTTAAAAATGAAAAATAATTGAAAAATTTCTTCCCCTAATTGTACCTACAGTGACCTAATCTGGATTTAAACCTAAGCCTTCCCTTGGACTAAATTTTAAATGTAAATCAGCCATACTGTCGAAGTTAACACCATTCAGCCAGTGAGCTGCCAGGAGTGCCATGCCTTGAGCCAAGTCCTTCTGGAGCTGTTTGACAGCAAGAAAGTCAGGTTCAATGGTTACCCCACCATCAGCAGCTAATAGAAAATTATCTAGTTTCTGTGATGAAGATGGATCAATTTCCTGGGCCAGGGGGTGGAAAGGGAGAAATCCTTAATAAGTAACTGAAGAAACTAAGGGACTACAGAAAATGGCAAGGAAAAGATAAGCAGAACAGGATAAAGTAACTAACAATTCCTCCCCCAAAAATGTAACTATATCAATACATAATTCCCTATTCTGTTCCCACACACACACCCTGCACTCCCATTTTAGGGGATTTTAGGCGGGACAACCACTAAGCAGCCAGTTGCTTGGCAACTACTGAAGTGACATCTTATTCACAAATTCTGGTTGTTTATTCTCAAGGCTCCCTCATCCACCCTGCTGAGGAGCAAAGTTTCACACAAGCTGCTGAGGTTCTGGGGATGGGGCAGGGAGTCACATACTGACTCCCAGTAGCCACAGTTCATTCCCACTCCTTCAGCCACTGCTGCTGCTGCTTCTGTTCCTGCTACAAAACTTTGCTGCTCCGAAATATTAAGCCCTGCTGGCAATTTCTGTTCCTCTTAGTTTAGTTCCCCAACAAAAAGCACACGGAGCATATGTGTATTGCGCATGCTTCTCTTGCTTGCAATGGAAATGTAAAGCTCTCTACTTTTCTGCTACTCTGACTTCAACTTTCTTCCTGATGATTTTTTCCCCTCAAGATTATAAACTGTTGTCTTAGACTGAAGCAATTACCTATTCCAACTCCAATCCTTGTGGATTAAATGGAACAAATTCTTCCATTTTGTGACATTAGTTCCTTCTAACAGTAACATGTCTCAAGCATAATAAACAACATACATAAATTAGGTGTTTCAGGCCTACCTGTTGACTCCCTGATTCATCACGCCTTTATCACATGTGAATAGTACCTCGTTCTTTTGGTCTTTTGGTCTCTTTTTCCTTTTAGGGTCTTTTTTGTCTTGTGGGGATGACAGGTAAAGAAGACTGCTTTCACATTTTAGGACCTGAGACATCACATGTACGTACCTTTCATCCCCCCTGCCAGATACCTGACAAATCCATTTCTATTACACTTGGACAGACCAAACTATACTGCTTATTATCTCAGCTATCCAGAGCACATCAAATAGGTATTATGTAGGTTGAGCTTTTTTTAAGCTAACATTTCAGGGTGTTGGAGGTTTTTTGGTTGTTTCCTATTTCACTTTCTAAGTTGGTAACTCTTTTTTTTGTTTGTTTTTCATTAATAAAGTTATTGTTTTGTATGTTTTGGATGAGAGAAAATTAACTCCTCTGGAAACTTCTTCTGACAGAATGGTTTTGTGCCTCCCTCCATGATGAAAAAGGTGAGTTTTCCCTCCAACAAGAGATCTGATAAAGACAGACTTCAGAACTCCAGCCTGTCTTTCAGAGGCGTTTTGATGCAGTGTATTTGAAGTGAAGTCTCCATGATTTTTTTTTCATCTATCTACCAGATGTCAACAAAATGTTTCCTCCAGGTAGGCACCCTGCAGGAGCTCTCTTCAAGGGGGAAGAAGAAGGATGAAGGCTGTGCTTTCTCTGTAAGCCAGAGAATTAATAATAAATCTTAAGTCAAGATTGACAGCAAAGAAAAATAAATAAATATATAAACAAATAAATAAATTAGAGAGCTTTCAGAATACTGTCATTTCCAGAAAATTGTCCTTTAGAGAGATTAAAGTAACAATAAACAATTAGCTCTTGAAGTTAACCTTCATTCCACATGTGGAATGTGCAGGATGCAACACCACTTGTCATCTCATACTTTTCCAGATGTTAAAAAGAACTATCTCAAACTATGTTAAGAATGCATCTTCTCCTGCTGATCACAGCCCTTTTTTTACATATTTTAAATCTAGTTCCTGAAACAGAATGTAACCATACCTTAAATCAAAGAATATCAACCAACTCTATTCACTCCAGAAAATACTTTAGTTATTTGAGACACAAATAGGGAGCCTGAAAAATGAAATACTGAGAAAGCTAATACAGACAGGCAGAAAATTACTACTGTTTCTCAGGCTCACTGTCTTCTGCTTCATGCTAGTCCTCAGAGGTCTGAAAGTTTGTGTCTTTGATTTGGGCAAAGTTTCACAGACAGAAAGGAGATCTCTATCCCAAAGATCAGCTTCCAGCCAAATATCTATTGTCTGCTCTAATACCACAGGGAATCTATAGTAAGTACTACATTCTGCTTGACTTTTTTTTTTTCAATTAAAAAAAAAAAAAAAAAAAAATAAAAAAGTAGGAAATACTATTTTCCTTTGAAGACTTTAGCCTTACATGAGAATTAACGTAGAAAACTGGACACCATAAAAACTCTCGCAAGCTGTCAAGTATTAACTAATCCCAGATACATAGTGTTAACCTAGACAAGCTGCTGGGTTGAGTTGGTGTTGTAGACAAGGCAGCATCACCTCCTCAACTGTAGGAAAGAAATAAGCACTCAAATGCCTTTGCTGAACAAAGCTGTCCTCTAATCTGACAATCAAGGCTTAAGAACAAGTTCCAGAAAGTTTTTCCAGCCAGTATCAGACACACTAATGGATTTACTTCCATTTCTTATTCAGTAATGTGGTAATAGCCAAAAACCTTTGTAATCTGTTCTTGAACCAAATTAAGCATTAGAGCACCTGGAGCATTTCCAAATGCAGGGAGTAGAACTTTGGGGTCAATAGGATTAGCTGACGGTTCTCGGGCTTTAGTGTACTGATAGCACAGAGAGCACAGTAGGTTTCCTCAGCATTTCTGTGGTAGTTTTAAAGGAATTTTCTGTCCTTATATGTAGAAATCAGTCAAGAATATGGAAGTTGGCCAACTAACTGATAAATCCAGAGGGTCTTCTGCTGCCGTACATCATACTTCTAGTAAGTATCAGAAAGTGACATTCTACCCTTGGGAATAAAGTTTACATTCTTCAAAATGCTAAGAGTTCTTTTGTTTAGGTTGTGAGGGGGATTTTTTGGTTTGGTTCTTTTTTGTTTTGGTTTGGGGTTTTTTGTTTGTTTGTGGGTTTTTTTGTGGTTTATTGTTTTGGGTGAAGGGTGGAGTGGGGATTTTTGTTTCTTTGCTTTCTGGGTTTTCTTACCTGCTACTCTCACTATCCTAAAGTAGTACTCAGTACTTTACTACTCTACTAAAGAGAGGCAGGTGACAAAGTCGAAGGGGAAAAGAAAACTGGTTGCAATCTAATGATGCACAAACACTCCAATTCACTTTTAACAAGCAGATTTTAATTTTTATTAACTGTTAGGCAAACACTATATAGTAATATGCTGTTTAACAAATAGAAAGTACAATAAATGCTAAATAGCTGGAAGATGTGTCTGACACAAAAACATTCTTTTCCTCAAGGGCAAACGCCGTCCCCTACTGACATCTCCTAGGGCCTGGCAATAGGGAAAGTGCACTGTGTCCCCAGAGCGTGTGGTGGGTAAGAGGCAGAAGGGACTGCTTTGTAGGCTCAAATATGCTCACTATAGATTTAATGTACCTTCTTTGTAGTTCAAGGGCAGACTTGTAATTGTCTTTCCTTTGTGTCCAAACCCAAATATGACCTTTTGCAGGAACATCATTTGCTTCATGGTTTGTAGACTGAAGGAAGCACCAAGATGGGAGAAGAGTGTTGACAGATCTGTTGATAATTTGCACTCAAACCATTTCCATCAACTGACTGGCCAGGATTTAAGGAGAAATTGAGTGATGATCTGAGACCAGGGCTGCTAAACATCAAAGCTACCATGGGACAGTAGAAAGGTCAGCCCGCAGCCAGCTGAGACCTAAGTCCTTCTAAGAAACTTTATATTCTTCTGTTGAGATGCAATCATCACTTTGACAGGGAGAGTCCCAAAATCCTGCCTTAAGGAAAAACAGCATCCTGTATTTCAAATATTTAGAGACCAATTCAAATCCTACCGGCATAATACTGTCTTTGAATTTATTAAGACTTTCATATATTCCAGCATGAACTGCTGAAGCCAGAGGTGAGTTTAATCAATAAATGTTGGATTGATTCACATAATGACATTTCCCTTTATCTATTCTGAATAATTTCATTCACTAAAGAGAATCAGATAGTCATTTTCATTTACCAGTATGTCAGGGATTTCTACACAGACTTTGAATATCTGCATTCATTGAGCTGCATCCCTGTTTGAATGAGGCTTAGAATGATTCACAAAGGCATTTGAGCTGTCATTTCCACCTGAATTCTGGAGGTTAGTTTCCGCTCTGCAATCACAATGAAAATACATAAAAGAAAAGGATGCACTGGCTAAGATAAAAGTCAGCACAACTGGTAATTTTTTCTGTAAGTGATCCAAGCAATACTAACACAAGGATATGCCACTCCCTCTACTTTACCACTTCACTTTTGGTTTTGGGTTTTTTTTAATTATTATTTTTTATTTATTTTTTAATAACAGATTACATCAGCTAAGGCTGAATGATGACCTTTCAGGCAGTTCTGTGACATCAAAAAAAAAAAGTACTTGTGAGGTTTTTAGCTTTCTTAAACAGATTTTTCATCTCAGAGTCTATAGCACACACTGTGATGTTCTTTTATTTCACATTTCATATTTTTTTAGAGAGTACTGATATAGTTACTTTTCCACTGAAAGCAGCCAAAATCTATGTGGAAAAATCTGTGCATTAAAAAAAAAAAAAAAGTTTTCATATTGCAGTCGGAAAATAAATCATTATTTCTTCAACAGCTGAAAATGCTGGAGAGAGTGTGGGTGCAGCCCTGAAGGGCATGAGAAGCGATGCCAGTAGTAAACAGACATCCAGTCACCCTGAAGGAAGCAGAGAACACCAGTACCCTCAGCCCCTCCATGCCCTGGGAGGTGCTTTTTCTGTGCTTTGGAAGGCAGCGCAGGGAGCAACACCCTGAGAAGAAGAGCAGGTGCCTTAGTCCCTGGTCTCTCATCGGAGCTGAGGCCCCTCTCTCCAGCAGGCAGGATACATCTGCCCTGATCGGGATATGGACCCGTGAATATCCTCTCAGAAGGCGACACCTAGGCCACCTTGCTCCTTTCTCACATAACAGACACCAGGAAGAGAAGGAAGCACATGAAAGGAAGACATCACCACAACTATCACGAGCCTTACAAAGTTCCCCATGCACACAGACCTCAGCTCCAGCACCTTCTTTAACCTTTCCCTGTGCTAAACAAGGAGGTGCTTTGTCCCAGCTCTTCTTCTGAGTTGGTGTGTTTGGGGCATCTTCAACTGCAGACACAGAGACTCTGCAAGCAGAACATACACTGCATTAAAGACTAAAGCAGTGGCTTGTTCACTGAGCCCCACAGAAGGCAGTCGGGATTTAGTGAGCTGTAAGGCCAGGCATTAGTATGCTCCCAGCCTGAGGGTGTCCCTCCAGGTCTTTGCTGGCCAGGCAGGCACAGGTCCAGCTCCAGAACAGCTCTTCTGCACTGCCAGGCTGTCATCTTCCACCAGCTCCATCAACACTGAAGACTTGACCCAATTACCCAACAATCCTGACGAGCCTCCTTTCCCCTTTGCCTACTTACTGCCTTCTGGGGTTTTGCCTTGCCCTACTGTTTTTTATGCTCCTGAGTCTTTGAGCTACTGATGATATGGTCTCAACTCTCCTACTGCTGGCTGTAATTTTATCCTTCTTGCCTTTCAACAGAATTTCTCACAGCTTTTCTTCAGCAATGTGAGCAAGGTTGTACAGTTGGGCCAAGATTTTGAAGAAATTGCACTCAGGTTTAAGTACGTAACGTAAGAAACAGAGGCTCAAACAACCCTCAGTGATTCAACAGGGTTGTGTTGTGGTGGGGGTTTTTTGGTTTGTTTTTTTTAGCAAAGAAGGAAACTCAGATGGGGAAAAACATGGCTTACTGCAATGTACTTGTGGGAGGAGACAGCAAAGCACATTCTGGTGTAGTTGCTTGGCTTTTTCAGTACATACAAAACATAACCAGGGAAAGCTCCTTTGGCTTATGAGGAGAACAGAATTTCTCTGCCGATTTATTTTTGTTCCATTTGGAAAAGAAGTTCTAGTAATACCAGCTAGAACTTCTAGTTGTAGAAAACCAAGGCTGGTATATTCCAGTAGAGAAAAAAATAATGCAGGTCAGGAGTAATGACAAATGTTCCATTTGCCTTTATAAAACTAGCCAATATCTGTAATAAATTTAATTATGTATGTCTCCAGAAAATAAATGGTTGTGTTTGCCCAAACCACATTTGAATCAGCTTCAAAAAAAAGGTTTCATTTATGTCCATTAATTCACTATCAGTTTCAGAAGAAGGGCTCCGTAGGTTTCTATTTCCTCTGAAGTACTGAGCTAGGTAATAGTCATGTCCCTGAGCTGCAAGCGGCACCCAGGTAATTCACATTTTCTATTTTTATGCAAACTTGACACTTCAGGTAACTGACGCATAAGTAAAATCATAGTCACAATCCATCAAACTTGTTTCAGCATGTGTTCAGCCATGTACAGGCTCAAACAGACTTCAAACAGAATGAGTGTCATACTGAAATGGGAACACGGGGCTTGTACAAGCAGTGGGAGTTAAGAGGTTGCACACTTCTGAGGACATGGGCTTCAAGTCTCATGCAGAAAATACGACTAATTTGATCCTCAGGAACTGATTCATAGGATTACACAATACAGTTTATTATGTTGGCTAGACCTGAGCTTATCATTCAGATTACCTTTATACTCACTCTAAAAAATATATATATATATATATACACACACATACTTTTTTTTTCTTTCCTAAGGCTTAGTTTAAAGCTTATGTCTAAATTAGATCACAGTGTCAGCAGTGTGGAATATGTTTCCATAATAAAGTCCCTGAGGTTAAAAGTTCCTTATTGCAGGCTCTGTCATTATATGTTCTTTGTTGCACGGATATCTAGCATGTGTCAGGCAGCCGCACTTTTCTTCCTGTCAGACTGAACACCATAAGTTATGCAGAGAGCTCTAAGAACCACTGTGTTTCATTCACAGCCTGATCATGGCATCCGAAACCAAAATATTCAGCTCAGGACAGCAATCTGTTGTCACTTATTCTACACATCTTTCCCATATTTTAGCTCTTGCTTGAAGAAACAGCAGAAAAATTATGCAGCCTGAAAGAGGGGAAGCTAGATACTTCACAATATGCATGAATGTTGTTACCTCGCTTTTTTAACTTCAGGCTTCTAGTAGGTCTCCAGCTCTGTGAGCCTCGGTTCCCCTTGGAGCACTAGGGAAAAAGCAGCTGAGACAGGAACCACGTGTCAACCACAACTTTTCACCTCAGATCTAATTCACTTATCTGGCTGTCCTGTTTAATATCATCTAGTGCAACACTGCATATTAAAAACTCAGATGAAGTATCTCACACGGGAAAATTTTAACATTACTGCTAATTGTTAAGTATGTGCAGTCTAAAAGAACCAAACAGCACTTTTAATTCTCTGACGTATTTTCTACTGGAACAGAAAGGAGCAAAACAGTTTAAAACACTGATTAATGCATGTCTTGTAATACCTCAATAATAAAGACTGATTCCAGCTTTCACTAAATATAGCTTCACAAATGACTCTACTACTAGTACTAAGTAATTGAGTCTCAGGTACAAAAGTAGAAATATAGAATTAAATTATGCACTTTATGCTGCAAATGGTCTCTACTCACATGTAATATTACAATAGGGTATCTCAGTACTGCCTATTTGTGGTGTCATTTAGTCCCCCCAACAGGTGCAGTTTACTCTGTGATTTAAGAGGATTTTTTTTAAATTACATACCTAAACATAGTTGTAATACCACTGTTTTAACCTACCATATAAGAAATAAAAATGCTAAAAAAGCCACATTTTAAAGGGCTGTAAACCTTATTTTATGATTTAATGCATTTTTTTTGTTAGAGTAGCAGTTTTGAACACAGAAATAAAAGCCCAGGATGAACAGCTCATCCAACTTATCTGGCTGGTAATACTGCTTTCAGCAAACACATTTGATGAGCAAACATGTCCTCCTAGCCACCTACACTCATACCCATCTGTTAGGATGGCAACATGCCCCTGCACAAGGTAACATGCCAGTATTAGAAGGCCAGAGAAACAAGCCAAAATTAGAGCTAAGGAGAGATCTAAATAACATTGCACTTACCAGATCTTCTTAGTGAATTTCATCCTACTTATAACAAGAAGTATTACACTACTGAACACTGACTTTTTAAATTTTATTTCACTTGTGTACCATTACAGGACAAGCAGCACACAGGAAAGAACTGGTTGGTTGTGGGTACCCACAGCTGTCGAAACCCCTTGAGATGGATTGCAGCTGGTAGTTGAAAAGCCCATTAAGGATATCTGTCAATTTACTTTGAACAGCTAGAAACAGCAGGTGCTGCAGGTGAAGATAATTCCCTGGAAGACTGTAGCACCTGGGAGAGACACAATTAGTGTAGAGAGGCTAACTACAAGCTCTGCCTCTATAGTGACAGCATGGAAAGGCAAGAAATATAATTCACCCGGTCTGAATCACAAACCTTGTCACAAGTTTGTTTTACGAACTTGTGCATTGTACTTCTCACAAAGTACAAAATCTCAGAAAAAATTTTATGCATCAATAAATCTGGAGCTTATGCATTCACTGCAGTTGTGTGTCTTTGCTACTGTGAAGTGGGTAGACATTATGCTTTATTCTGCAAAAAATAAACAGAAGAAACTCTCATTTTACATTTCCAAGAATATAACGAGCGGGGTTTTCCTAATATTGAGTTTTACACTTTAGCAAAAATAGTTTCTGTTTTGATAGAAGTGCTTTGAGTATTTTCATAAATATAAAATTGCCCTCAGCAGCTTTTAGCATACGGAGGCAGTTCTTTCAGAAGCTATGTATTTTCAAAAGAACATGGAAAATTATAAAATATCTCTTAACAAAACTGATGATTAACAAAGATTTATAGATGACCTGTAAAATTTTGAGATGAGATTAGAAAAGCATTTCCCACTTCAGCACTAAAACTCTGTTTTCTAAGCTTTGGAAAATACTGGTTTTAATTCTCTGCCGTATGCCTCTGTGTATACCCCTTTCTAAAGAAAGCCGTTGCTTTGGGATCTCTCTGTGACTCAGTCATCCTGACATATCCAAATCTCCCACTGACTGTATTTAGGACCTAGTCCAAAGCCCAGGGGAAAACATTGTTATTGCCCCTGCGCTGTTCCCCTGGCCATGGCAGCTGTGCACAGTGGGGAGGTACAGTCCCACCCTTTGATATGATTAGACTAAACTCTGACATTCTTCATCCTTTCCATAATGGAGCAGAGATGAGAGAAGTTATTCATTTGTAATTATTTTTAATTGTGAGACATCTATGCCAAGAAGATGAGTCTTCCAGCTCTCCCTGAGAGGGACAATGCCAAATATTACAGCCAGCCCATGACTGGAGAGAACAACCAAGAAAGAAGGACTGCACAGGGAGAAAAACAGGGAGAGGATTAGTGAGTTTTCACATGTATCAGCCCCCCTCAAGCTTTTTTCCCTGTCTTAAAGCAATACAGGGTCATTTTTTTCAAGGACACTGTAGAATCTCTCAGGATCTACCTTTCTTGATGAAATTTTCTTGAGGAAAAAGAAAGCAGGAAGAAACCTGGCAGAGGTCAGAGCTTCTTCTTTTAAATACAGAAAATGGAACTTCAAATACTGGTCAATTTTATGCTCTGATCTCTATGGATTGTCTATATTCTGTTTTGAATGGCTGCTAGCATCATGCCCTCTACAATAACTCATCCACTCTTTATACAGTCAAATAAAATTCTCTGATCTCAATTTTACATTATGAAAAGAACTTCAGTCAAAAAAAAATCCAGCCCTGTGCTGTGACTTTTCCCCCATCCTGTTTTTCACTCCTGCTTTGATGATACACCTGTCTGCTCTTTTTTTGCCTATTTAGATTAAGAATAATGTAAGGTGTTCATTATTTGTTCTTCATTTTTACATAATTTCTAGCCCAAAAGTGATCCAGCCTCTGTCCACTCAAGGCTAATACCATAAATAATGTGCTAAATAATTATATCTGTCTTCATTTGTTCTGTTGCTTCAACAATTGGAACCAGATACTGAGAAAAGCAACCTCTTGCATTCATAATAACCACTTCTCTAGCTAATACACTTGAGAAAATCTCAGTCGTATATAATCTAGAAAAATCACATACTGGATAGAGAAATAGTAGCTTTGCTTCCCTGAGCAGAGGAGAATTTCTCCTCTGTTTGTTTTCTAAATGAATATTGCATTTCATTGAAGGTACTATTTCTCACTGCCTGAAAACACTACCTTTTTTTTTTCATTTCTTCCAAGCTGCTGCTTAGAACTTTTGAAAAATAGCTACTCTGTACTAACTCATTGCTAGGAGTTAGATGGGATAATATAATTTAAATTAAAAAATATTAGTCAGACTAGTTTGGGTTATAGGGTTATATGACAGAATACGTCACTTAAATCATTATTGAATTGACAGAGTGGAGAAAAGCTCATACTTATTGAATCCAGTAAAATAAACCCGAAGGACAAAGTGTTCATAAAGCCCAGAAAAGAGAAAGCTCTATTTTTAACACCTTATTCTATCTCAGCTCCAGAGCTGAGTCTTCTAATCATGCACTGAATTAGTATCTTACTAGCTGTGTTCTTAAATTTCAAATATACAACCAGCCTTATACCTGTCTGTTGATCCACTTAATACACTAATCTACCGCAAAAGCCCAGGACTGTTCTCCAACTGTGCAGCAAGCTACGCAAGTAATAAATACAATTATAGACACAATGCAATTTGCTTCTATACACCTGAAGTAAAAATGCTTTGTAGACACAATCAGTTATGGACTAACCAGAAAATGATTATTTTAATGAGTTATTTAAATAGAGGAAGTTAATCATCGATCAGGTGGCAAAAAAAAGTTCCCTGGTTGCACTTTTAAGTTAAGAGAGAGTTGAGAGAGAGCATAAAGTCAAGATAAGATGTGGAGTTGAAGAGCAGGTTGGGAAGAGCAGACCAAGAAAGCAAAGCAGAGCAAAACCGTGAGGAATTTTAACAGAGAGGCATCTGGAACTTCTGGCATATCATATGCCATTCTTCCATAAAATATAACGTACTGCCTGTAACCGCAGTTGAATTAAATAGCATGGCACTTCGGAAAATTTCACTCAATTCCCATCTACGTATTTAATCAATTGAACACCCTTGCAGATCTAGTATTTGGCATAATAACAGAAGCACACAACTGATGAAATGTCGGGAGTCAATATGAACATTATACCATGAACAATCTATCTCTATTACAATTTCATGGTAAAAGGAAAAGTACACGTTTGCCAAGTGGGTATGATGAATGGTTTTTATCACTTGCAATTTGTAAGGTGTTTCAGCAGTCTTGGAAAAAATCTGGCTAGCTAGAAGGTCATCGAAGTAACATAGTGAATAGGCAGTCCAAGAGGATTATAAACTCAGAGAGTCTCCAAGAAAAGGAAAAAAATTGGACTTGCTACATTAGTTTTGTGCAATCCTATTCCAAAGAATAATTGGATAATGCTACTAAAACTACCTCCCTCATAAAAGAACCAGGAAGAAAATTGTGAAAACAGAAAGAGTGGGATTTCAGCATCAAACAAAGTGAAAAAAAGTTACTCTACAGCTATGGTTCTGATCCTACATTCATGTTTATGTTCCACTTTGGGATTCTATATCCAAGAAGCCAGTATTTGTCTTTACTACAGGGGATGAATCGTTAGGTTTTTTTAAACTGCTTGTTTGCGAGTGTATTTGTGGTTAAGTAAAACCTCAGTTCATGCTTACAAGCAGAAGCGGTTCCTTTGAAAACAATACATCCAGATAGTATCGTAGACAAAGCCAAACCAAGATTTGGGGAAGTTTTCCCTGTAAACATCAGTAAACAGCATTAAAAGCATCAAAAGCTACCACAGAGATGGCAGCTTTCTCAAAGAGGTGTTATCCAGTTCTCTAGCATAGGGCAGGCTATGGACAGATGGTTTTTAAATTTCTCGGAAATCCTATACTGTCACACTTTGCTTTTCAGTTGTTTTCCTAAAATACGGCTTAAAAAAAAAAAAAAAAGGCCTTATTTTCTGCCTAGAATTTTAATAAGTAGCAAAATCTCTGAGATGGAGACTCTCTTTTAATGTTTGTCAAATTATTCTTATAGCGTCTGAAATGGGTAAGTTACCTGCAAGTCACTATCTAATTAAGAAAAACAGACAAAACTTATTAAGTTTGATGAATTCAAAACTTGAATAAACATAATACAGCCCTACAGCCAGAGAAGCAGCAGAGTCTGTCAGAACAGTATATGTCCTCCTAGTTATGCTTTCTTGACTTTTTTTCCAGAGAGATGAAAGTACACATTTAAAAATGAATGCAGATGGGACCAAGCAGAGACTTTTCCAGCAATTGCTTTCATCATTCAACAATTTTTCCTAACCACAGCAGTCTCTCATGAATAATCTTAACAGTGTCCAGGGGCTCTGTGATTATTCCAGGACTGAATAAATGTGACTGATGGGAAATCAGAAAACTAAAACACTTGAGCATTGTGCAATCTGACCAGACAGAATTGCTGGGAAATGGTTTAGCATGTTTTGTTGTCCTTAAAACTGAAACTACAGGCACATTTTAAGACCCACTAAGAACCAAATTTTATCCTTCCTTTCTATGGATAGAAAGAAAAAAGAAAAAAAAAAGTACTTGCAGTTTTTAAGAACCAGTCTACATTTATACTTTTACTTATATTGATCATTTTGATAACATTAGATTTCATTAATATTCCAAAGATCAGTTTCCACTCAATATCAACGTGTTTCTATCTGAGCAATAGGAATATGTACTGAATTAGTGGACATGATTCATCCGCTTTGAGGATATTCTGAACTTTTACTGTGTCACGTGAAAGAAACTTTCATATTCCTTGCAAAGTTGCATATGAATTTCTCTTGCTGTTTCAGTTGTGCAAATAACATTGCATGGGAGCCAAAGAAATACTGCTGGGCATCTAATAAAAACACTAAATGCTGCATAGTGGAAAAGAGGGACATTTCCAGATTTGTGCTTACATCACATTTTCTTCATATATGCTCAAATGTAAAAAAGATTTGCTCAATATAGATACTGGTCTAGTAACTCCATTTGGTGCATTGCAGACAACATCATACATAGAAATGTAGCAGTAAGCTTGAGAAAGAATCTTTTATTCCATTTTCTGTGGTATACTCCAAATTCTTTGGGTTTTTAAGTCTTTTTAATCACTCATCCACTCAGATTTATCAGATTCAGTATTAAACTTCTTAAGGGACAAGTTAAATTTAAAAAATTTACATTAGAGACAGTAATTAAATGTATTTAAACTGTATTTAAGACATTAAAAATGAATGCAGCCTATGTATTATCTTTATGGCTCAACATAATTATTACAGGACAGTCTAAGAGCCAAATACGACAAGATTGTAGAATACTGGTATTAAGGATGAGAGATAATCCTTGTTCCAATAGCTACTAATCTCAATCAACAAACAAGAACGGGCAGAAGAGGAGGAATATAACATTCATGTCAATAAAACAGAGAGATGTCTGCAAGGCCCGTGATAATTCCATGACTGATTCACTTCTATTTCATTATTTCAGTAACTGCGTGAGAATCACAGAAATCAAACCGCATCCTTCAGTCTCTGTGTGAAGAGTTTTGTGCAGCTTTTCTGCCAGCTCCTTTTTCAGGTAGAAAATGTGATTTTTGCTTACAAATCCAATTCCTTCCATACTTTATGCAAGAAATAATAGAAATATGCATCCCTTGGAACTTCCTAGTGATTACTATGATCAAAGTCTACGACTGCAATTAGGTGATAGAGTAAGTAGGGAATTAACCACATATGTCCTTTAAAAGAATTTGAGAGGTCTGGTAATAAAGGGAACTTCATAAATGACATATTCTTTGTTATATTCAGCAGGAGAAGCAGGAGAAAGAAACTCTGTACTACACTGTCTTCTTTCATGCTGTGCATCACACTGGAAGGGACAGAGGGAGAGAGGGAAGAGCTGCCTTAGACACCAGCAGGAACTCAGCATCAACAAATGGTCTCACTGAGTTCCTGCTGTTTGGACTACTGATCAGTTCAAACCCAGACGCAGGCTTCTGCTGCTCCCCTTGCTCACCTGCAGCATGCACTGAATTAACAATCACTGCCTTACACTCCTGTCCTGCTCTCTGCAGTCTTCTGAGCCCTTTTGCTTCTGTTTTATCTTTCATGCAGGCCACTTTGTGATGGTGGCTGCATTTTTTTCGCCACTCAAGCTAATCAGAATCCAGAATAGTAAATAAACAGCTGAGAACCACATAGAGTTGCTGGTACAGCTGCTTGACTTATTGTATGGCTCAGCTGGAAAAAGGATGCAAGGTTTTGAAATGTTTTTGGGAATCGTCACAGAGGAACTGGTTCGTGGCACATCTGTCACCAGTTCCTGGAACATCTATCACACTCACCTTCTCCACCCCATTAGTATTCAAGTCACTCCATGTGTGTCAGCAGGTCGATTTGGAGAAGACGTGTTGATTTCCAAACACATATGCTTCTCAGCTGGCTAATGCCATTAAAGATGAGTTTTCAGATTTCACTGTCTCATCCTTTTCAACCTGAAGTGCAAGTAAGGAATTTGTGCTTCACAGAAATAAGTGAAAGTTATCCAAAACAAAAATCATTATAACTTCTGCAGCTCACATTCCCCTTGTTTAAGAAACAGTAAATCAAATGGTTTAAGGGTGCTTTCTGTCTGGGAAGAAAAGAAGCTGATTTTGAGCTAAAAAGAGATAAAGCAGTGATACTCAGAAGACAAAACTGGAACCTAAATAGAAGAACATTTATTTATTTTTTTTTTAGTTGCAACCAGTTTGGTGACATTTCATCTTTCTCTTCAGAATAAATCTGACAATTTTCAAGATAAGGCAGCTGTAGACTGGCTAAAAGCAAGGTTTATACTGCAAGATTTTTTTTAACCTTAACTTTAGAGAACAGAATGGATTGGTGAACTTTAGGTGGAATTCGACTGCCATAGCATATGCAATTTCACAAAACAGATATGCTCAACAGAAAGAATGCAGCAATGTAAGAAAGATCATGCTGTGTCAAGCCTAAAATCTAGCTAATCCAGTATCCTGTCTGCAGAAATAGCTGACGGAAGAAAATACCTAAGGAAGAACATACAAAAAGGAAATGCATGCTCTGTGGCTTCTCAGATTTGGAGGTGCCTGAGACAGAGGCAAAGTCTTTGCATTTAAGAGCTTATGATGGATTTTTCTTTCATTAGTTGTTTCATACTTTCTGAAATGGGTAAATTTGATCGCTTTAAAAAAAAAAAAATCAGTTAAAAATTCCACAAAGAAATTAAAATATTTTAAGGTAAAGAATTTTGATAATCCATTTTGAAATACCTTCTCTTTTTTTACTCCATGTAGTAATATAATAAAATATTTGAAATTCAAAGGTGTAGGAAAATATTTCTATTTTATTGAAATTTAATATTTTGTATTAGTCAAAATAATACTGGGGTGCATTTTTTTAGCTTTTTTTCTTTTCCTTTATGAAGAACTTTGACACTTGCAGGTGTATTCCACCTTAGAAATTTAGCCAAATTTTGCAAGTCTTGACATCTTTTGGAAACAGAAGTTCCATCATATAAATAGCCACAGTCATGGCCTCTCCACCTGGCATATATCTCTAACATTAATTAATACTATTTGAGCATCTTCAAATCCCTCTGAAGACAACAAAATGTAAAGCAAACTGTGCAGACAGAAAATGTACAGGGAAGGAAGGGAACATGCATGGAGGAAAGTATAGTCGCCTGAGATGAAAGTAATTTAAAATCTTTGAAAAATTAAAAGACAACTTCAGATTACAGAGGTTTGACATTGTCACAGAGGTGGTTGTTACTGTACATCACTTCAGTACTTTTGAAACAATTTCCCCCTTATTAAAAGATGGTTCCTCCTCAGTAACTCTCCCTATGTGGACCTACAGTTACCTATCACTAGAGTAGTATATTACATATTGCATAGAACATTAATTAATCAGTCATGTTTATTTTAATAAGTGGTTAATCCATTGTTCTAGATTGCAAAGGTCAGTGGTTTGTTAAAATTAAAGCTTCTCACTGTAATAACACATTATTTCAATACACTTAAAGGATTTTATCACATACCTCTCCTGTATGCAATGTGATTGGACACCCGATTAAGTAATTCCAGATGGAAACATGCAAGGGACAGGCGAGTGATGGAAAGTACACTATTTTTACAGTACTGCCTGGAACAACAAAAGAACATGGAAATATAAACATCTCACATCTACTTAGATATTAGAACATTAGCAGTATTGTGAACTCTTATAATTTTATCATAAAGCGCTTTTCTTTTTCTTTTCACCTCCAACTACTGCCAAGCACTCTAACCTGAAGACAACTGAAACAATTCCTGGTTTCAATTTCATATAGAGAAAAAAAATTGTATATTTTTCCGAACATTTTGCTTTCAAAGAAGCTGGGTTCCTGGCTGGACTCCCGAATATGTGAAGGTATCCCCTGCATTCCTGTTCCCCAAACCCTCCAAACTGGATGACCTAGGAATTGCACTGCAGTCACCACCAGGTCTGTGAGGCAAGATTTCTTAGAAATTAGAAATAGCATGCACAGGGGCAAAAGAGGCACATATCCAGGTCTCATCCCAACACACACTGGCCCAATGAACACTCAGACCCAGGCCGAGGAAGGTGTCCAGGGCCAAGTAACCTGCATGTAGCCAAACATAGACATGTGGCTTGGAAATCAGTAAAGAGAACAAGCAGCAGTGGTTTTAACAGGGGCTAAAAATAGTAGGCTACCTTCCCCTGCCCCAGCGCTGCTGTGACATAGCACTAATAAAGTGGGTAGATGAAGAAAGGTGGACCACTCTCTGAAGTTCGGACAACTGCATTCAGCTTTCTATTTTGTGACAGCAAAATGTTTGTTGTTCTTACCACACTACCAGCCAGTCTGAGCTTTCTGCATAAGTCCGGTGCAAAATGCACAGAATGACTCCAGCCTTTACTCTTGTGCTTCCTTTGTAATAAGTGAAAGACTCACTGGAAGTTGGAGAAGGCATTTAATAATTGACTGTGTTTTTTTTCAGTCACAGAAAATAGAATTTTTCTTTAAAAAAATAGACTAAAAGCTCTTGATTCTGTCTGATAAAAAGCAAGTTAATTATACCACACTACATTGCAGAAGGTCATACTGACATCTGGTGGCCTTTCGGACCTGTGAAAATTGCTGCCACCAGTTCCAGCAAATAAGTCATGCAAGACTGTTATCAATGCCAAAATGACATTGCGGTTGTGTTTGTATCTGCCTGGTCTTAGTGGGTACTATTCAAAACCTGAGTTACGAGGTAATGAGCCCACTCCTCAGTACCATGCTGAAGTACTGCCTTTTAATTAGTTGCCATGTTAAGACACATTTGCTTCTGGCCTTGGCTGCAGGCATCAGAAAGCCACAAGCTTTCATAAACAGCAATTAAGGGTGTCAGAGCTGCCACAACAGCTCTGCAGCTGCTCTGGGAGTTATCAGATTTCACAATGACACATTGCATTAAACAGAACTTCAGCCAGTACAAGTAAAAGCGTCTTACTACCATTATGGCTATTGTAGCGTATAGTAGATCTAATTACAGACCAGGACCCCATCACAGAAAACACTATACAAACCGTAAAATGATGGGCCTGCCCAAAGTAGGCTGTAATCTAATTATAAGACAAGGAACAGTGAGGAGATTGAAGGTGCTACAGACCACCACGTCAGAGCCCAGCCCCTTAAGAGATTTAATTAAATAGGGAGGGGTTGGTTTTGTTTGTTTGTTTGTTTGTTTGTTTGTTTGTTTGTTTGTTTGTTTAAAAAAAAAAAGGCAGAACCTGCCTGTGGTACTGAAAGAGAGCAAAAGTCTGAGAAGTATCTCCTTCCTATTAAGAAAGCATAAATTTTGAGGGCAAAATATCTCAGGTTCATCTATGGGGAGGATTACTTCTGTAATAGGAGAAGAAGAACCCCTGAATCAGGTACAGCAAAGGTCTTAAGAGACATACTGTGCCACTGCTGCTACTAAAAGAGGAAAGAAAATATTGCCTTTTCCCCTGTGAAACAAACAGGATTATGTACTTTTGCACTCTCTGTTGTGAAGGAGACTGCTATGATGTTTCTATAACTCTGAGTGTCTCTTGTTGGGGAGGGGAAGAGATGTGATCTGGCCCACTCATCCATGCACAGAATGGACAAAGAAAACCAAATGAGACTCTGCTGTTAGCTGTCACCAGGAATTTCATTTTAGCTCAAGAGAACAAAATCCTGTCAGCAAAGGTTTTCCTGTCAGTTCCCAGGCTGCTGACTCCAAGAGATTATCAAGAACTGAGGTCTCCATTACAGAGAACTGGGGTCCACCAGAAATTGCACTAATCAATAACATAAACTTTATTCTGAATCTGCCCAAGGAGACACAGAAAGGACATTCAGAAAGACATCTCATAGTGTTAAAACTCTGTTTCTTTTGCGTCATTTTGGTTCATTTAATTTTCTGTGTGGTACTGTTGTAAGATTAAGGGTGAGGTAGTGCCATGGTTTAACGCTGGCTGGCAACTAAGCACCACGCAGTCACTGTCTCATTCCCTCTCAGTAAGATGGGGAAGAAAATCAGAAGGGTAAAAGTGAGAAAACTCGTGGGTTGAGATAAAGACAGGATGATAGAATCATAGAATCATTTCAGTTGGAAGAGACCCTCAGGATCATCGACTCCAACCATAACTTAACTCTAGCAATAAACCATGCCCCTAATTTCTTTTAAAGTGGGTGAAACAGTCTGAAGGCACATGAAAAATCTAGACAAGTCTCAAAAGAGGCAGAGAACAAGTTTTTTTAAATTTTCCAGCTGTGGATAATGCAAGGTGTAAAAAAGGCTGAGTCTGTTTCTTGCTGTGAAACCCCCCATAATAACAGCACCCTAAGGTAGGGAGTCAGCTCTCTCACTAGGGCTCTGTAGTTAAGTGACTGTGATATCAAATTTATGAATACAATTTGTGTTGTGAAAAAAAGACTGTAAATTTTAGTTGCCTTGAATAAAAGCAAAGGGAACCAGCAGGGTATTCACTGACTGACTTGCCCGTACCCCATTCTGCAGAATTTGTTTCACATTCAATTTGATGAGATGGAGATGTTGCAGTGGCAACACAATGTCATGTCTAAATGCTTAGTCAGCTTCTCCACTCCCAAAATAGGTGCTGGTGTTTATTTTGGCTGACAACTATTGTTTCACCTGTAATCACACAGTTGCCATACAAAGACTCGACCACTTACAACCATTCTCATTTCAGAAACCCAAATCCTTTTGAACCTAAATATTAATTTCTTTTTCACTCCAAGACATTTTAAAAAAAAAAAAGAAAAAAAAAAGAAAAAAAAAAGTGCCTTATCCTAACCTGGAAAAGCACTCTGCAAAAATTATGAAGTTGACTTTCCACACACATACATCCCAATGTGCTAATAGTTTAATAGGTGAAGCAAAAGCCACACATGAAAGCAAAGTAAAATAAGGGATTCACTCACTACTTCCCATGGGCAGGCAGGTGTTCAACCATCTCCAGGACAGCAGGGCACCATCACACATGATGGGTACTTGGGAAGACAAATGCCATCACTCTGAATGTCCCCCCTTCCTTCTTCTTCACACTTCACAAACTGAGCATGACATCATATGCTCATGACATCATCTAACCCTTTGGTCAGTTAGGGTCATCTGTTCCAGCTGTGTCTCCCCCCAGTCTTTTGTGCACTCCCCACCTTCTCATTGGCACACCAGCATGAGAAGCTGAAAAGTCCTTAAATACTCAGCAACAACTAAAACATCAGTGTGTTATTAACATTATTCTCATATTAAATCCAAAACACAGCACTATACCAGCTGCTAGAAAGAAAAATCAACTCTATCCCAGCCAAAACCAGGACAGGTAGCCAACCCATGGTTTATGGACTGCCTCTACAATATTGCCTGAATAATTCATTCAGCCTGCAGCCTATCTGCTATCAGACTCTTTCCTCAGGATCCTTCAGATACAGGCAGAAGCAGTTCATAATAAATTGTTCTCATAGCCCAGCGCTTGCTTCCTGAAGCCTGTTGTCCTGTGGTCCCCATTCATGTGATCAAAATGAAAGTCACTTCTGGTTGCAAAACCCAGCACCCACAAACACTTGCATTTCACGGCGACTATGAGTCCATTGCATGAAGGGGCACAAACACTTGTTCATGTGGCACAGTAGAACCCTGAGTATAATCTGTAGCATTTGCAAGTGGATACAGGTCCTTTGAATTTACAAATTAGCATTTTAATATCATAACACCTGTTTGCATCAAAAAGTCACAAGATTAATATAAATGACATGAGTGAAATACAATATTTGAACATTGCTACAATGTGTAGGTTTTACACTCCTTTTTGAAAAATATAATAAAAATCAGTACTTTCCTGGGAAACATTTCCATTTTGATAAAATTACCTTTTTGATAGAAAACAGTTCTGTTTAACCTGTGTCATCCAGTTTCAGTCAACATATTATTACTGTTATATTTTCAGCAATGTTAAGCATTTTACAGGCAGGTATAAGATACAGCCATTTCCCAGAAGACCATTGCAATCCAGGTAGACAATACAAACAGAAATGGCAGAAGTGTCAAAAGAAAAAAAAAGATAAATTACAAGAAGTGTGTATGCTCTACCTCTGATTTAGTAATGGCAGGAAAAGTGGGAAATCATTTCAGAAATTATGAACCATTAACAGAACTGGAGAAGTGTGAAAGCCTGTTGGATGAAAGAATTTGATAGGAAGGTGCTGGAAGATCTGACTAACAGGGAGATGATGTGAGGGCAGGTTCGTGAGGGCAGCTTTGGGAAGCATGAAGCGGGCAAGGAAAGGAAGAGAAGGAGCTGAGATGAAGGATGGACTGGGGAGTCAGCTTTGCTAAGGACCCTGGCCATGAGACTGTAGTGTTGCTTCAAAGGAAGCCAGTAAACGGGTGCAGATGATCCCAGGAGTGAGCTAGGAAGATGTTTTTGAAGGAGGGAAAAAATTCTTCAGCCACAGAAATCCACCAAAACAGGAAGGCATAGCATAGAAAGGAAAATATAATCTAGATGTAAACAACCAGTTTCTTAATGGACATGGAAGAGAAATCTTCTAAGTAGATGCTGATGATCTTGAGCAATATGATTGCATATTATGATTGCCTTTCAGGCAAGCAACCAGTCGCAGTTCTTAAGTTAAAACAAAAAATATGGATGGAGCTTTTTATAATAACCACCCACTAAAACAAACACATTTAGCTAATGACCTAAAACCAATAAAATATCACATTCGTTCCATTAAAATCAAAGCAATGCTTGTGAATTTTCTGACAGCCCATTTCATGTTACCAAAAGGCACCGGCACCTGCAGTAAAATTTCATATTTAGTTCATCTTTGCTTCTTACTGGTTCATAAGCTTTAAAATCTTGTAGTTTGCGCTATGTTATCCAGTAGCTACTTATAATAAAGTTATATGATTGTCAACACAAAACTATTCCTAAGATTAATTTTTTAAAACATGTAGGACAAATTACAAAATCTTTTTGGTACATTCATCTGTTGTATCTATTGGTTAATCAAGACAGTTCACTGACTGTACATTTACAAGCCAGAGAATCAATTTAAGTTTTCATCACTAGTGTTAAATTCAAGAGTATGGTGCATTTGAAAAATGAATGTGCTTTATTCATGCAGCAGTCTGCTAAACCAGCAAAGCTATCAGCATTGGTGAAAGCCTAAATCACCAAACTGTGAAGAACACCTTCATCATTTTCTATATTAATATAAAACCAGGAATTCTTCAGCAAACTGTAGTATTTTAGAAAACAAAAATCAAACTTGAAGAGAACTCCACAGTCACAATCACATTCAAAACATCTGAAATAAATTTATAGAGAGAAATAAAAGAATTGGATACACATAAATCAGATAAGTCCACTTCTTAGATGTATCAATACGCCTCTGCCTCAATACTATTTCTAAAAAGCAAAGCTTTGTATATAAAGAACAAATTTTCAAAGAGCACAGAAGACATTGCACAGAACCTGTAGTTACAGCATCTGGCAAAAGAAAACATAAAGCTGAAACCATTGTGGAAAGCAGCATGATTTAACAGTTTTTTCGTATCCATCAAAAGACTGCTACGGAGGAGCTTTTGGCAAAATGTATACTGACTTAGTCAGGAAACTCCTAATGCTGTTCATCTCAGCTCCTCATCACCAAAAGCTCATTCTATGGGCACTGACAACAGCATGCCACTCTGAAGCTCTTAAGACCATGAAGAGGTTTGTCGCTGAGTTACCCATGTGTTTTTAAAATAAATCAATTGAGAGGAATTACATCTGGTAGAAAATTTCAGGGAAAGGTTAGTCAAGAATTACTGAATTATGAAAGTACACAGTAGCAAGGCAGAAGGGGTAGCTGCCTCTATCTAATTGGTATCTTATTAGGAAAGGACACTCAAAAGAACTTGCAGACATGATTTTGAATTGCATTACTTAATAATGCTTCTTTCTCTTCAAGTTTTACAGCTTATACTGGAATGAAGCCACTGAAGTGCAAACATTGCCACCGGCAGTCACTGATACAGCAAGTCAGGCTGGGTCACTCCAAAGGTCCAACAGCACACCTGGCAACAAGAGCTGGCTGCAGGAGAAAGATTCTTTTGAGCACCAGCTGAGTCCCTGGGTATTTTTTTGCCCTTTTAACAAAATCCGTTTTCTGAGGACATCCACATAGATTATCTAAAAAACTCTACCTGCAATGTAGTTGGCTTGTAACATTCACACATCTGCATGTAAACATTAAAACAAGGCTAAGTAAATTATTTGAAAGAGGAAAATTTTATATGATCGGTCTCCCCATTATAAAAAATATGTGACCTCAGGTGTATATATCACACACAAAGCAATAGCACAGTCTGATGTTTGATACAAATGATACTAGATAAAACAATACTGTGGGTGAAGATTGTGTGTATCAGAGGAGGTGGCCCTAGCAGAATTAAGAAATAGATATGTATGAGTAGCGACTTTACTCATTGATTACTGTGTAAGAATACGGCAAAAAGATTAGCTACCCGAAATTATAATCTCCCATACTGCACTTTAATATTGACTGCGTTCAGTTTCACAGTGGCAGAAGCAAGAGTGCACATATGCCCCTGCTCTATCTCAAGGCATTTGTTCATAAATTCAAATAATGGGTGTTAGAGCAGCATTAACCTTTGGCTATTTTCTGTTAGAAAATACTCCCCACAATTTCTTAACTATTACTGTTTGCATTTACACAATATGGTAGAATTGTTATCATTCTCAATTTAAGAATAAACTTGTGTCCTTGGAAGATTTAAATTGCTACTGTATAGCTTTATTTATTGGGATAAAGAGTCCAGGTAGTGCAACAACTTTAAAATTTACTTCAGTCATTTAAATTTTAAACATTAGATAGTTCCTCATAAGTGGTAATGAGTAACCAGAGGCCAAGCTATAGCATCGTGCATCAGTTTTCATTCAGTCTAACATAAATTGATCTCTGCTTAAATTGAGTGAGAAAAATTCCTGAGCAAATATTCAAGCTTAGGCCTCATTAGACAAATCTTCTCTCTACTGATGTAAAATGGAAAATTTCTCTGTTTCATAAATACAACACTCTGCAAGAAAGCAGGACTTCCTCATTGCAAAACAGCCCCATGCAAGTTTTACAGAAGTTCATACTTCAGTCCAAACAAAAATAAGCAGTGACAATGATGAGCAGTAGAGCTCTAAATCATTTCCACAGCAAGACCTTGGTCACTTACACTTCTGTGCATCAGCAGTTCTTTGATCAGAGGATTGTAAAATGGGCTAATCTGGAAGGTACTTCTGGAGTTCACCTAGTCCAATCCCCCTGCTAAAAGCAGGGTCAACAAGAGGAGGTTGCCTAGGACCATGCCCAGGTGGACTTCTAGTATCTCCAATGGTAAAAGCTCCAACACCTCTCTGGGCAACCTATTCCGATCACCCTCTCAGTAAAAAAAAAAAAGTGGTTCTTGAAGTTCAGACACATCCTGTGTTTCAGTTTGTGCCCATTGTCTCTTCTGGCTCTGTCTTCTTTACTGCCCTCTACCTGGTATCTATATGCAGGAATAAGATGCCACTGAGAATAAGATGCCACTGAGCCTTCTCCTCTCCAGGCTGAACAGTCTCAGCTCTCTCAGCCTCTCCACATACTTAACATGCTCCAAAACCTTCAGCATCTTCATGGTTCCTTTACTCAACTCACACTAGTATGTCCATGTTCCTCCGTACTGGGGAGTCCAGGATGGGACCAAACACTCCAAATGTGGCCTCCCCAGCACTGAGGAGAGGAGAAGGATCACACCCTTGACCTGTAGGTGATGAAAAGCTGATCTTGATGTAGCCCTGAAGAGGCTGTTATGCTTTATCAATTCAAAGGGGCATTGTTCTCTCAAGTTCAATTTCTTGTCCACCAGCACCCACAGTCCTTTTCTGCAAAGCTCCTTCCCAGCTGATCAACATGCAGGGCATACCAGTGCATGGGGTTATTTGCCCCCAGGTGCAGGACCTGGCATAACCCTTTTTTGTACTTCATTAAGTTATTGTTTGCTGTTTTTCCAGGTTGTCAACATTATTCTGAAAGACAGCACAGCCATCTGGAATATCAACCAATCCCTCTGCAAACTTGCCAGGGATGCACACTGTCCTATCATCCAGGTCACGAACAAAGGCATTAGTCTCTGTTGGCCCAGTTTTCAACCTCTGGAACGCAGCACTAGTAACTGTCCACCACCTGAATTTCAAGCCACTGATCACAATGCTTTGAGCACAGCAGTTCAAGCCATTTTCAAGCCACTACACCATACACTTATCTAGCCTGTACTTTATCACTTATGGAAAACAGTGTTGAAAGCCTTGCTAAAGTCAGGATTTAAAACATCCACTTCTCTTCCCTCATCCATCAAGCAATTCTTCTCATCATAAAAGTCTATCATGTTGCTTAAGCATGACTTTCCCTACATAAATCCATACTTAACTGCTCCAAATCTTCTTCTTATCCCTCATATCTGGAAATGGCTTCCAGGGGGATGTGTTCCATCACTGTCCCAGGCAGTGAGGGGAAGTTGACCGGCCTGTAGTTCCCCAGATTCTCCTTCTTACCCAGCCAGCTCGGAAACACTAAGTCATGCACATATATATGTGTGGTTTGAATCCAACTCACCGTGTCCTGCTGAGGGTTGAGAGAGAGCAATGCCAGCATAGCCATACATGAAAACATAGTTGCCAGTTATCCAGAGAGATTGTTCCTAATGCCTAGCTGGGCTGGAACGAGCTGGAAAACTCTCTGTATCCATCTGTGAAGATCTGCCCTAAAACACTTTGGCAAATCACATACTTGTGCAAGAAGAAAGCTGCATACTCAGAATCTGAAGTGCTGGGCTGAGAATCTTCTCATCTCATTTGGGCATATAAAAGTTAAACACTTAAATATAATCTGGTCACCTAGGGATCTCTTTCAGTATTTTTACCATGCACCCAGACATCTCACACTCAAGGGAAGATTGTTTGCAATGGAATCACTTTCAAAGCAAAATAATTAGTAAAATGGTAGAAATTATACAGCTGGATATATTCTAAATGAGGGAGAGTGATGAGAAACCATAAACCAAAATCTTCCCCAAAACAGTAAGCTTTCCAAATTCATGAAGACACCTAGCTAACCAGATCAAGTAGAAACCATGAATTAATACAAAATACTATTGGAGGTGACAATTTAATTGCTCTATGGGCTTAATTGCTCATGTGTAAAATATAAACCATGTTAAATTAAAACAAACAACTGAGAAAAAGGAGAGGGGGGGCAAAATGTTGAAACACAGGCACATATCTCTAATGCATGTTCAGGCTAAGGAATGTTATACCAGAAGAGTCATAAAACAGAATAAGGAAAGAGAACTATTACAAAATGTAAGCATCTTAACCAGGGCAAGATGTAATTAACCCCACTGACAAGGTAACAGTCTGCAGCAAGAAGTTCAAAAAGAAAGGACAGAAAGGTGAAGTTGTATTTTAAGGCAGACAGCATGTCAGCTTCTACTGAAATGAAAAAAAAAAAAAAAAAACAAACAAACATACAAGGCAGAGTTAGAATCCAATCCAAGGACTATTTCCTGATGTCACCATAATCAGGTTACGTTCCATGCACAGTATGGAACAAATGACTAACCAATAAAGAGCATCACTGACACACTGAATAATCCAGTCTCAAAGTGAGGAGTACATCATAATTTTCTATATCACCGTCACGAAATATTACACGGAGGCACCCCGAGGTTAATTTAAGGGACAACAGAGTCCACAACAACTTTGATTAAACCAGTGAGAAACAGGATTTTAGCACTCCGCAAGTGACTTAAATACAGGTTCGGATATCAGTTGAGGAAATAATTTGAAGGGGCAGCAACTAATACAACAGGCGGTCCACAGAGTGCATGCACGTGGCTGCACCAGAACAATGCCGGAGCCAGCCCTGGGTCCCGGAGAAGCACACACTTGCCAAACACGGTGCAGGATTATTTTTTTAAAAGAGATACGCGCACTCGTAGTGAGTATGGGAAGTGTACACTCGCGATTCCGCGAGACTAAATTTATAATACACTCGCAATTGTGCGAGGAAATAATTTACTTACACGTGCTAGTGTGCACGGAATCCTACACGTGCTTATGTGAAAGCACGGGAGGAAAATACACTCGCGATTGTGCGAGGATTAATTTAAAGTACCCGTGCAAATGTGCACGGAAAATACATGTGCAAATGTGCACGAAAAGTATAAATATACTCGCAATCCTGCGAGACGTTTTACTTACACACGTGGCGGCGAGGCAAGCAGAGTCTCCATCCCGGGGAGCGGGGGGGGCCCGTGGCTCCCGGCGGCAGTGGCCAAGCTCGTGCTCCGAGGGACCCGCACAATGGGTGGAGTCGCCGACAAGAATCCCGTTTTTATACTGGCTGATCAGATCTGACTTGTAGGCATTCTAGAAGCTTCTCTGCACCCCCACACTGGAGTGGGTGCCCCTTAAGCCTCCAAAACATCCCCCACACTGGCTCCTTGACACTCCCTTCTCATAATGGCCCTAGCCAGGGTGCTCTGAGGCCAAACAAAAGAAGCTGTTAGCCTCAAGTACCAGAGAAAGAGGGAGATGTGCCCACTCCTTCCAACCTGAAGGAGGGAGGGCGGTTGCATTCCACCACAATCACTTAGTCCAAATATGTGGAAAATGTCACTGTAGTCACTACACAGTAAATTGTCAGGGACTATTCTATGTCTTCTGAAGACCAGACCTAGAAATATCATTAAGACACAAAGATTGTATTTCTGGAGATTTTCCTTTTTCTTAACTATATTTTTCTTCTTTTTCAGTCTTCCTTTGGTTGTAAATTATACTCACACATTCTAGTAATTAAATCTTATCAAGCAGAAAATATACTTTTATTTGCAGGGAGGGAAAGAAAGAAAGCAAGCAAGGGGATATCTTTCCTCTCTTGTAACTTGCATTTGACACAGTGAATCAAAGCAAAAGCTTCAGTTTAATAGAATAAAGGCTGTATAGTCCAGAGAATAGAACAAGTTACTATAGTCTTAAAAGAAATCAGTTTCTGTAGGATCTCCTCCAAAAATGCATTTACATTCATCTTTTATGTTTATTGCAGATGTGTGGGTAAGGACTAGACATGTTTACTCACAATACAGATATCAAGACTTGACATAGTTAATTTGTCCAAAGACTTCTGTCCAGAAATATTTCACAAGTTTCATTTCATTTTGTCCTCATTAAAGTGTAAAAGAAAAGGCACAAAGAGGAAACTGGGAGGTTCAAGGCTACACAGTTATCCAAAGTCAAGAATACTCACCTCCACACACCCATCTTCAAGTCAGATTATTTGGTTTAATTATTTATCCAAAAGCCTAGCTGGACAAAAGTGGATCTGACTCTTAACAAGTTAAACTGGAATGCTCACAAGCCTTGTGCAAGTAAAAGAATTTGTCTCGGGGTTAGGTCAAATACACAACTAAAGTAGATTCACAAACAACAGGGGTGACCAACATTGATTTTCATAACCTCCAAATGCCTGGAAAGCTTCATTATTTTTTCCAGTGTAGGGTTTTCAGGACTCACCTGTTCTTGTTCTTAGCTCCTGAGTAAACCAAAGAAGACTTCAACCAAAGCCCGCTTCAAAGTTTCAGCTCCTATAGTGTGCAGTCCTCCAAATTCTGACTAGTACAAATTCCTACAGGCAGATGACATCTACTCGGAGGTCTGCACACTGTCTGCTTGATTTCAGGGAGCAACCTAATCCAGGCCTCAACCTCTTTGTACACTCCCTTCAGCTATTTGTCCATATTGATGAGATGCTCCCCAAGGCTTCTCTTCTCCAGGCTGAACAGTCCCAGCTCTCTCAGCCTTTCCTCAGAGCTGAGATGTTCCAGTCCCTTAATCACTTTAGTGGGCCTTTGTTAGATCTCTCCAGTAGTTCCACATCTTTCTTGTTCTGAGAAGCCCAGAACTGGACACAACACTCCAGATGTGGCCTCATAAGTGCTGAGTAGAGGCGAAGCATCACCTCCCTTGATCTGCTGGCAATACTTTGTCTAAGGCAGCCCAGGATATCACATTCCTTCTTTGCTGCAAGGGTACCTTGCTGGGTCGTAGTCAACATTGTGTCCACCAAGACCTCCAGATCCTTTTCTGTAAAGCTGCTTTCTAGCTGGTCAGCCCCTATCAGCCTGGGATTGTTTCTCACAAAGTGCAGGACATTGTATTTCCCTTTCTTGAATTTCGTGAGGTTCCAGTCAGCCCATTTCTCCAGCCTGTCGAGGTCCTTCTGGAAGGCAGCACAACCCTCTGCTCTATCAGCCACTCCTCCCAGTTTTGTGTCATCGGTACACATGGTGAGGTTACACTCTACCATATCCTCTAAATCATTAATTAAGATGATGAACAGGACTGTACCCAGTATTGACCCCTGGGGTACATCACTAATTATTGGGTTCCACCTAGATGTTGCACCACTGATCACCACCCTCCAGACCCAGTCAGACTCCAGTCCACCCTGCTTTCTGCTCATCCATACTTCATCAGCCTCTCTATGAGGAAACACTGTCTATCTCCATTAGTATACACATTTATCTTGAGAAAAAAAAAATCAACAGAAGTGAATGCTTTAACACCAGAGTTCTTTTCAAAAGTAAAATGGAAGTGTCAGAGTTCTTACTTTCAGTTATCACCTTTTACATGATACTAATCAACATCTAATAGAAATAAGACAGCACTAGGGTTTAAAGGGTTTAAAATCCCTTAAAACTTATGTACCTTGAGAGATGAACCTACATCTTTATTTACATGTCTGAATTATGGATATGGCTTTTATGGGATGGGTGCCTTCAAGCCTTATGGGCAGGTGTTTGAAAACTGTACATTTGAGGATTTTTTTTTTCATCAGAAATAAAATCTAAGATGTATCCATCGTCTCCTTCCTTGCTTCAGTTACATCTGAAGGCCTTCCTACCACTGATTTCCCTCCAGGGGAAGAGCAAATAATAACTTTACAAGATTTTATTTCAGGATACCATACCTCACTGGTCCTGGTAAGATCTAGATTATTGAGGTGAGAAGGCAAGAAGATGGAGAAAATTGAAAATAATTTGCTCTTAAGCACAAAATTTAGTGTAAATTATTGGTCCATTCAAGTCAGAGATTTAATATTAACCTCAGTGGAGCAAAAAATGATGCCTCAAAACACTGATTTGTAATCAAACAGGGTAATACTGTTGGAGACAAATCATTATCTCTCATTAAGTTCTCTGAAGAGCAGAAAACTGTATTTTATCTTTTCTGTCCCACTGTTTACTGTTCAATTTGCCTGGAGCCTCGTACAAGGTATTGTGACTTTTGTTTTAGCAAATGTTTTATCAGCTGCAAAGGTTTCTTATGTATTCCTTTAATTAGAATTGGAACTGACAAGTAATGTAAGTCTCTGCACTTGCAAATATTTGAAATGTTTCAAATTTTATTAAAATTCACAGTGTTTTATTCAATAGATAAGATACACAAGTTGAAATGAAATAGTTCATAAAATGTATGACAGATTATAAAGAAGTGGAGAACAAGGATCCTGGGAAAGCTTGTAATATCTGGTATTTGTTTTGATGACATTAGTCAGTCCTTGCACTCTTGCACTGTGGTGGCTGCAAGTGGCAGGAACCTCAGTCCAGGTATCAGCATCTGCTCCAATATAGCAGCTATCCACTTGCCACAGATAACGCAGAATACAAAACTACCTGTTGATCACAAGAGATTCTGTTATAACGCTAGCAATTAACATTGTATTTAAAAAAACTATTGAGCTCCTTGAAGATTAAGTCAGTGCCTAATAGCATCAATGCTTACAAACAGCAAACATATCTGTATAACGTGCATCTATTAAAACAGGTTTTAGGTGTCAGTAGTACTTCTCAGTAAAAATGACAGGTGAATCTTACTATCACCAGAGACTTTCTGAGCCTTTAACAACTTTAAGTTGCTTGTTAGCAACTTCTTGCTACAAAAAAAAATATATATATATATGTATATATATAATTCCTACTGCTAGAAACTTTTAAAATCAGACTTCATAGAACATTACAAAGTGCACTGCAGGAATCAATCCTGAATTGGCAGAAAAATTGACTTCAGAAAGCCTAATATATAATTTCGTCTCTATCTTCCACAGTTCTTTACTGTGGCCTTCATTGTTTCTGTGGTAAGCCTGTGATTGATCAATAATACCATGTTTTTCATGAGTTGGATCTGTGATGTTGGCTTTAATAATTCCCTGAATCTGCTCTTACCTTTAAATACACTGATATCTCTGTTCTGCAAGCTGTCTTCCCCTAGGAATTTCTGATGACTTTTTAGGTTCTCCTAAAAAAAGAAGAAGATAAGACCATTCAGACAACAACCTCCCCCAAAATTAATCTCTTCTTGCTTTGTAAGGCCTATGTGGCCTTTCTACAAAACTGCTACTAGCCAATGTGTCTTCTTCAGGCTGAGAGAACTGAGGGAAAACCTCAAGACTGAAAGCAACCTCTGATTCAATTTCAATTAATAGCATTCTCTACATCTAAAAATATACTAATTAATAAAAATATCCAAGCAATACTATTTTATACATCTCTCACTTGACTTGTTCCCACACATTAACAGCAGAATGTGACAAATTATTGAGCCAATGATATGGCTGAACAGGGCAATGTTCATGGAAGAATTACCCTCAGTCATTATTCAAAATTGCTCAGGGAACTATTTGTGACTTGTTTTTAACTGTAAAGATTTCTGCTGATTAGTTCATTAATACTTATCCAATGCTCAGCAATCAGAATTTAAAATCAGTAAGTTAATTAGCACAATTATCACATGTTAAAACTAAAAGGGCTATTATTGTGGTTTAGTAGGTTTAAGAAACACTTTTTACAGCTCTGATTGTATGCTAGTAGGAAAAAGCAGTGCTCAGAACATTATTTTGTCCCAGTAAATTGGACAGGAGTTCTAACACTGACTTCAAGGACAGCAGAATCACGTCCCAACAAGATTGATATCATAGTCAAGTGCAGAAGTCATGAATTAATATGAACTTAGAAGTAAAGCTTATATCCTTACCCATAAGAAAATGGACCATATTACGTTTTTTATTCTTCTTATAGCTACTTCCAGGAGAATGATGTGTCTTAATCTTGATTTATTTTGTGCTAGATATTGTGCATCATGTACTCCAAATGCTCTTCAATAAACTAAACCAAAAATCAGGCAGCGTTTTGTCTTCAGCCTAGGTTGCAACCTAAACATGGAAGGGATAGACTCTTTTAGGGTTTGTAGAAGCTAACACAATATCAACTAATAAATGCAGCCATATTTACGATCATGGAGTTCATTGTGCAAATGATGCCAAAACTGAGCATTTCAGTTTTTTCTTAGTACAATAAGTATCTTGCTAGTTTTTAATGCTCTAGCAAGTATATTATAATTAAATGATAATTTATTATTTGTACCACTGTATGTCACTCATTAATCAATAGCAGTTTTCATCCTCCAATATAGGAAAAAGGACCTTAACAATAGGTCAGTCAAACCCTGTCTGTAAATTACAATAATCCATCCAAAATAGTGTTCTTTTGTGTGCTTGTGTGAGTAGGCATGCGCATGAAAGTAGCCCCATTCTAAATGTGGCAGTGACGGTGCATCACGCAACAGTGTCACACTGCAGCTGTGGCTTGGAACCAGCAGGCTCTGACAGGGAAGCCAATAGCTTTGTGCCTTCCTCTGCAAATTCACAGAAACTTTCATATGTGTTTACATGTGTGCATATGTGCACATACACTCCTACCAAATCAGGCATCCTACACTGAATGTGTACTTTGCATGAGAAAAAGTAAGAGACTGCCCTGGCTCCTCCTTTGCTTCCACACAGAGTAACACAGGAACATATTTGTGCAGGCTGTAGTATCTTTCCTTATTTAAGCTGGAGTATTCTAGTACATCCCAGGGTGTACAAGAGATTGATGTAATGCCCCTATTCCTAGCAATGAATCAACTCATCAGTGTGACATGGGTACCTATTAATTATGTAGCGCTCCTATTTTACAAAATCTGTTTACAGACTCTGTCTGGAATACTAATTAGTTATACAGTACATATTTCTCTCCAGCCTACATACAGCTAGCCACCGTTATTCACTATGCTTATATTTATATTCTTTTTATGTGGTTTAATCCTTAGTTCTTCCTACAATGTATTGTAAAGCCCTGAGGCTCAGCTACAGGGTCCCTAATCAGGGTTCCTGAAAGTGCTGAGGCTCAGTGCCAAGCTTATACCTAAGCTTGAAACTGAGGCTAAAAGAGGAGGACTTCACAATCAGGAATACATGTGGGAGGGAGGGTAAAACCCATACCCCATCACAGAGTCAAAACAGTGTCTTCATGCTCATCAGGCCAAATCCAGGGTTCAAGCCCAGCTTAAATATACCACATAAAAATATTCTGTGCAGATAACTTAATTATGCCACCTTCCAGGTGTTTTCAGTGTAATCATTGTCCAACTGACATTAGATATTTCTCATATGAAATCTCAAGGCTACTCGTATTTCACAGTGATTTATCCTATAGCCATGGATATTTTAACAAAATACTTGTTGTTTGCACTTCAACTGGCTATTTTCAAAGACATCATTCTCTGTTCAAAACAGGAGGGAAAAATTCAGCTTTTATTGGTCAGCAAAAGATTTCTCAATTGTCATAATGGAATTTGATCACTACCTAGATAAGCAGGCTGTCCTCTGACCATTAACAGAAAATATGTGTAATTTTTCCAACAGATTCAAACGCACAATAGATGAATGAAAGAAATATTGTAATTCCTTCTATTGTTCCAGTTTCTATTTTGTGCAAATGATTCATTCATATAAAAATATTTTTATTTAGATAAGATACAGAACTGAGATGTCTCAGCTACTCATTTGTAATTTCTTAAGTGAAAGCAGAAGATAAAATGGAAATCAAAACATTCTAGTTGCTGACACCTTGCTGCTCTAGTTCTTCAGTAAAATTTATATTTGAGATGGGGAAGAAGTCAGCTATTAACAAGGTTGACTATTTAGTTAACAAGGAGCAGAAATATTACTTAAGATGGCTTTAAGTAACACATATGACGTGTAAGAGATTAGAGTTAGCTTGCCTGCACTGGGTAATGTGACCATACAAAAAGTAATTGCATTGTTTTCTTTTAGTTATTCTCCCATTAATTGATTTCATGTCGGAGAGCACTGCATAGCCTTAATGTCACGTGGGAAGCACACACTTCCCCATAATTTCTGTACATTTGTGGATATAATTCATTGAATTACATCTCATCCTATGAAAGTGAAACTAAAGCTTTGTACAAGGATGTCAATTAAATCGGTATTGTAATTTACCTGGAAGTCTTAGAGGTGTCATCCTTTAACACCTCCCCTTTGTTACAAGACACATTACTGAGGAATCTCTGACAAGTTGTGACTTGTCCTAAACATGTTTTCAGGCATTTTTCATTGAATAAATCTTCAGGTACGCAGTTCTTTTCCCCACCTCAGTTTCCAATTTCTTATCTATTCTCTACTTTCCAACTTAACTTTTGAAGAGGTTACATTTTACTAGTTCTGGGATCTGAATGTCTTTCTGTTCCATTTATACTCCTGGAATATTTACAATTGCTCCCTCAGAGATCTACAGACAGGTTCTCAGACTATTTGTCCCTTGACTAGTTGTTAAGACGATCTAAATTGCAGTATGTTCTTATTTTAGGTCTCCAGCTAAGTCTATGTCATAAGGTTATAAAGAATCACTGAATGAGCTAAAATTCAATGTCCCAGTTCCTCACTTCACAGGATGTGCACACAGTTAAATTTTGAAGGCTGTTTCATTGTGATCCTATCAAGAAGACATTTAAATTCCATAAGGAGACAATCAAATTCTTTATGAAAACAGAGACCTATTAGTTCTTTCCCCTTCTTTCGGTGAGTTATTAGGTCAAAATTAAGCACTTCTGGCCAGGACTGACATTCCCTTCTCCCTTTCGTTTCAGACACTATTTTTACTTTCTAAGGCCATTTCTGGCAGCCTTTTTTTGACTTGTGGACATGAGTGTGAAATATTCATTGATCAATTTTCAGTCCAAATAGGATGGGTTACCAGAAGGTTGTGCTCTTCCACATTATGCCCTAAACATTTAAAGCCTTTCAGGGACTGATCTTTCAAACACTTAATTGTGCAACCACGTTTAATGGAGTAGTTCACAGGCTTGAAATTAAGCATTAACTTCAGTATCATGCTGAACGAGATCTTAACTCTTCTTTATTACCAACAATTACCGAAGCCCCATTTTTAATTTTAGTTTTACCTAGCCTGTCAGATAAACATACCCATAAAACCCAATCTGTTATTGTCATTCATACAGACAATAATCCTCAGCTGACACCACCTGAGCCTGAAGTAGATAATATATAAAGAAGCTTAAAACTGCCAAGGATAAAATAAAACAGGTACACCAATGATTTTGGTTTTTAAACATATTAAGTCTTTTTCAAATATAACAAGTATAAAGAGAGTAAGAAAGAAAAGCAAATGGATGCCAACTTAGAGTTACCTCTCGAGCTATCGAGAAATCTCTGACATCAGAAAACATACAATATCCCTGCAAAAGAGTTCTGTGATGAAGATACAGTGTTTGATTACAACAGTCTCCATACTTATGCAAATCTGATTATTTTTTATAAATGCATGACTCTACAAATCTGTGTAAGTAATCAGTTTCTGTTAAATTTCTGAGAGTTTATGAGGATGTAGAGCACCCGAATTTTGACGGGGGCAATCAGTGTCTTTTGGACCATCTCATTGTTGCCCATTATACAAAATCCCATATCTGAAAAATCAATGGGGCTCTAAATTCCTCTTGGCATTTTGCAAAAAGTCGGGTATGACATTTAAGGATAACTCTTGTCAGATGCCAGCCAAACTACCTTTATACCCTCCCACTTTGTACTCCATCTCTCCAGGCTTTTCTCAAAGTTAATAGGCTGATACCTTCCAAAACATAAATTCATACCTGCCAAAATACATGGAGTCACACTGCTGCCTCTTTTCACACTCCATCTGCTGCATTTGTTATTTCTGACCGCACTTCCTGCCATGCCACCTCCCACTTGGGCGTATTTGCCTGTAAATTGGAAAATGTTTATAACTGGCCTCATCTCAGAAATGAGGAGTGATTCTTGCCTGCTTTTCTATCCTACACTGCCTACGTTTTTGCCATTAGATGAGAGGTACGTTGTCATCTGCATTCTTTCTTCTGTAATATAACCTAAGATCTTAATCATGTTGTTACACTAGACTTTCTGCAGAGTTAAGTGATGGTTCATGAATAAACACACAGAAAGTCAAAAATGGGAGACCAGCCAGGTCCCCAGGCAAATGAGGGTAGCACTCATGTCTTCCGCCTTGTTTCTCTCAACTGAAGTATTCACAGACCTGCAAGCAAAGAATCTATTTCCCATTTCTGCCACAAATCGTTCAAACTGATTCAAGTTTTGCAATCAGGGTAGTCTTTGCACTGTTTTTAATATTATTTCATTAAGGTGACACCAATAAAGCCAAACAACATTCAGCATAGTGTCTTCAAATAGTTACCATGGCAATACTCATTAGCTGTTCTCTGCCAAAATAAAATGCTTCAGGTTACTTTGAAAATGTGAAAAAAGCTTAAAATTGTTCAGTTTTGTCCTAATTCTGTCACCACAAGTATGACACAAAATAGGCAGAGCTTTGATTTTTTTTTCAATCAACTTTTTACAGCAGTATTTTCCCAAAATAAGATGCTTTGTTTATGCCTCACATTAAAAAGAGATGGAGCAGAACGAGGATATATCATTAGGGACACAGAAGCAGAAGTCAAAATAGCATTAAAAAGAAGGAAGAAGGAAGAAGAAAGAGCACAGCAGTAGCTGAGAGAAAAGAAGTATTTTATTTCACAGTGATGTAAGGAAAATAGAAAATCCTCTACAAGGCAAGCTATCCTTTGATTTACGTTTACAAAAGAGGAATTCAAATAGGAACAGGCCCAAAGAACCACCATTACAATGATTATGAGAATGTAGAATTTTTGTAAACACTTAATATATCTTATGAAACAGGTTAAATTACTTTCATCTGCTTAGCATAGCAAAGCAACTATTAAAAAGGGAGAAAGCTTTTATACCTGTATGAAGAGGGGTATTTGAGAAGGAGGAAAATTATCTGAATTAAAGGATAATAAATAGTGTGAAGCGAAAAAACAACTGTCTGTAAATTGGCCAGGAACATGTTTGCACAGAAAACTAAAAGTTTTCTTGTCATGTGCAAGGCTATGTCTACCCTATGATCCTATGATCTTTTCCAGTAGGAAAATTAAGATGTTTAAAGTTGAGTGCAGAAGGGCACGGAGATCTCCCAGCTCATTAACAGCTGCCCAGAACCTGTGTTTTCCTGTGTCATGGGATACTGGCTTAGCAGCCGTGCAAGCACTCTTCATTCTTTGCCTCATTTTGATCAGAGATGAGACTGTTTCTCCTCAATTGAGATAGGTGAGGTTTGGAAAGGAGTCGCCTGACAGGTAGGAGCTCTAACAGGACTCAAACTGGCTTTAGGAAAGGCTAATTTAAGGAAATCTGTAGAAGCCTTGCTAAGCTACATGGGTAAGCAGCAGCTTCCCCTTCATTTTTCTAACAAGGGTTTTGTATGAAGAGTGAAGCTGTTTGGTTAAGGATTGCCACCAGCGCTCTTCTGGAGACAGCAAAACTCCCAGGTAATCCTGAACCTAATCAAACAAATCTCTTACATGATCCTCACTCTGATCTCTCAGAGCAGCAGCAGCCAGGGCAAATTGTGGCCAATCATGGGGATGTTTCTGGTTTGGGAGGAGGTCAGGTAGCTTCTCCCCCACACCCAGGAAAAAACCCAAGGCTTCACAGCTGCACCTGGCCAAGCAGGTCCAGCAGCTCTTCCTTCACTGGTTGACAAAACAGCTCAGGACACATTACCTGCCATAAACAGAAGGCATCCTCCTCTATGGGAATACTTACAGCTGTGCCCACGCATTGCCTGGAGAGGAATAGCTGTCATGGACCAAAGCCAGGACAGGGAAAACATGGACAGTGAGGGAGTACAGCATGTGCCCTTGAGCCACGTAGCTGACATATACAGGTTTAGCTGGAGGGGACAGAATTTGCCTTGTGCCTTGCAACCCATTACTGCTCCACAGCAACCCTGTCCTGTTTGCACCGTAATAGAAAGTAGTGCACAATTCTAATGATAATGCACTCAGGTGAATAAGATCCAGCTGACACCACTTAGTTATATTGTAACTGAAGTGCTAGCAAGACTAAAAAACTAGTAAAAATTATTTGTAACACTAGCAGGCATGTTTATGAACGCAGAGGGGGAAGAGATTTGCTGAGTACAGAAGTGCTGTCGTATTTTAGAGTACAGCTTCTTGTGTAGTGTCCATATCCCCTAAATTTAGCACTGACAATATTGTCCATCATCAGCTCAGCAGTACTGTGTAAGTGAGATCAGCACTGGCAATTTTTCTACAAGAGGCAATCTTTAAAGCTGTGTTGGGTGAATAATACTTTTTTTAAGCTATTCTCAGAACAGGACAATGTTTCTTATTTACAAATAACACTACTGGTCACTGCTTTAATCTACACCTTTCATTCGTTATGGATAGGCCACAGCATATGGCCATAGATCTCTGAGTCTGGGGATCCATTAATCTGTGGTGAGTTGAGAGGTGATTTATCCACGGGATAGAGGAGTCTCCTGGGCTTCCAGAGACAGTGACTGTGCTAACACAGACTTCCACAGTTATTGCCCCACAGCTGTCCCCAGCCAAGCCTGCATGTCTCTAGCCAGCAGTGTAACCTCCAGCTGCAAGGCTGGAATGCTCGATTACAGTCCGGCTGCAAATTAGTTGTGTGTTTGAGGCAGAGAAAGAAATCCCAGGCTCCATCTCAAACCTCAGCAGCAGCAGGCTGCCAACATAGGACACAAAAAACAAAGCCAAAGCACAAGCCACAGGGATTTTGCACCATAAGATGCCAGACTTCTGTTCCCTGGATTGCTGCTATTGTTGAGGTGGAGGACACATGTCCCCTGATGTCACACACCCTCAGTGGCCTCAGGCTGCCATGGCCTCACTGCAGCAGCACAGCTCCAGAGCAGCTGGTTCTGCCAGCACAGCCTTTGAGGCTTCCTGAAGATTGGTAGGTCCCAAACCATTTCCCCTCCTTTTGTTTTTTTGTTTACGGCATGAGTACCAGGCAGCCGCCTTCTCAGTCCCCCTGAAATTCCTACCACAATTCTTGATGGTGGAGAAAATTCTGCACATGGGTTGGTCAAGATATACATATCCAAGAAGGATGGACAATATTTTCTTGCCCAAAAGTACACAGCTTATTATTTTATGGCTATGGTTGTTAACCTTCCTGTCACCTCTAACTGGAGCTAAAAGTACTGCCATCCCAATCTCAAAGCCCTAGGTTATAGCCGTTCATGCCAGAAACTTCTTTTGTTTGAAATGGGGACTAAGCCTCAATCCACAATGCAGCAGTCAGTTGTTTGGCTGAGTGTCAGAAGCAGCTGTTTATACAACAGCTTAATTTGCAGCCACCTCCTGATTTTACTTCAGTTCCCCTGCAGTGTCTGAACTGTAATGGAAATAATAGTGGATAGCTGCCATGGAAAGGTTTGCAACACACACAAGACCAGATTTAATCAATGGAAGGAAAGGTATATTTTTCATTTTCCATTAAGATAAATACGCCTTCAGCTCCGATTGCATGCAACAGTTTACCTGCACCTCATAAAAACTACCTCCAGCCTGAGAATTAAAGATTGCCCTGCATCGTTACGGATCTCATTTTTCCCGAGGCTTAAGGCCATAGTTCTTGTTGACTCTTCCATGAGCTCTGACTGTTCAGCACTGCCTGAAAATCAGATCCTTCAGTTACATCAAATCAGGGCATACAATTTAAGTAAACGCCAGTAAGGTAATCCGGTGGCTGTGCACTGCTGCTCTCTTGTGGTCTAAAATGGTGTGTCCTAGGAGAGGGCTGTGAAGCCACCAGTCAGGTTTGCATGGAGGAGGGGACTTCGCAAGGGGCAGATGGGTGGCAGTCCTCTTTGGCAAAGGATACAGTATATGAGAAAGTATTTGGCTGCCAAACAAACATCAAAAGTCCGTTCTTCTGGGGACAGGAGACAGGAGGAGTACAGAGCTGGGTGCAGGAGGGGATGGCAACAGTGGGAGGGCAGGACCTCCCAAAACAGCAGGCAGAGAGCAGAGCACCCTGAGTTCAGGAGGAGAAGGTGCAGCAGCAGATGACAATGAATCTTCTTAGGAGGTTTTCCAACAGCCAACTCTGCAAAACCGCCCCCAGCACTACTCTACTCTGGGTCCTAGGCTGGGCAGACACTGAAGCACAGCCTGATTCATAAGCTCCCTTGTGCATGTATTTGACTAAATGCTGCAATGAATTCCATATGCAGTGTTTTGCGGGAAACAAAAGTGATTGCTGATTATAAATTAATAAATGCAATCGACTACTGAATTGCTTTGAGCCATGGAGGTGCAGTTAGTGGTACAGCCTGGAAGGAGGTAGACAGCAGGAGAATGAATTATCATTTTGTACCTTATGTTTTCAGAAAGATAAGTGAGATAAGGCAGAAGAAACAGGGCATGTGAAGCTCCTGAGTGGAGTTGTAATAGGAACTAAACAGCTTAGATAAATCTGTAGCAGGGAGGCAAGGCTGTAATGGACTGTTATATTTTAGGTTGTGTTCTTCCTTTAAATGGGACCATTTATTTAAGGAAGGACTGTAAGATATTAGGACTAGATATAAATGAGAGGAAAAACAGGGAATTTGTTACCGAGAGGAATAAGGTATATCCAAGTGAACTTCACTTCTATACATTCAGCCAGCTACAGACTCCAGATAACCACAGAAAGGCTGCAGGACAACAAGCATTTGTAAAATGAAAAAGACAGTCACCACAGTCCTAGAGGAGAAAATCTATATTTGTGAAATGGACTTCAGCTTCAAATTTACATTTAATGAGTTTGTAAGCACCCGAGACTATAGGGCAGGAGACCGCAGGACAATGTAAAATACGGACATTTGGAAGCAAGGAGAGGCAGGTAGTTAAAATTCCTCAAACGGCAAAACAAGACTGGGAAACTCATCAATCTTTGGATTGCAGGTTTTCTTTATAGAGAGATTTCTTTTCCAATTATACTCTGTGCTACTGTAAATTCATGAATCCTCACCTATTCACCATCCAGTTTGTCTGTTTCCTAATTCATGGCTAACTCAGAAGAGAAAACAAACTACACTGACTACCTGCACACATAGCAGCTTGTGCCCACTGCCTCTCAGGAACAAGAGATTAGAACAAAAGAGAATATGTCTGGAAAAATAGGTTTTCTTCTTGCTTTGGACCACTCACGGAGAAACCAGCATTAGTCCCTGAAGCTTATTGCTACCTGAGCCTCTACCTACCAACTCCAAATGCAGAGGGGCAGCAGGAAGGAACCCATGGCTCCCTGTGTCTCTGACTCACAATTCCACCCACAGGTTCTCTGCAGGTGGTGCCCATGAGTTTCACCTTGCTCAGCAGGTGCCTGAGGTTACAACCTAAACACAAGACATATGTTAAATTACCCAGGTCTTCTTAAGTACCTTGAGTTGGAATCAGAATTTTAAAGAACAAGATAGAAAACTAGCAAAGATTATGTATCTACTGCATTAAAAACCACATAAAGTTAGACGTAGATTAATCCTAGCTAAATGTCAGTATCAACTGAGGACCTTCCCCAGCCCATAGCAAGGTATTTCCGAGAACCATCAGCCACCTGACCACTGATATGTGGGTGTCTGCCCAGAACCCTGTGGCACACGGGCCATCGCAGGTCAGAGCTAGTTTCTGCAGAGGCTTGCATTCAATGGATGCTGAATGCTGCTAAATGGAAAGGTTTGGCCCCAAGGTGACAGACCCTTTCTCATTTTCTTTATTCACTGGAAAAAGTAGTTTAAGAGCAGGAGTCCAAAAGATTCATTTGTAGCAACAAGAGCTGAGGACTTCTCAGCATTCAATAGGAGAACTATCTCAGTGAGGTCTACGTAGTTGGCTGTGCATTTCAGACCATGTTCCTGATGGTGACTTTGGGACTGCAGAAGCAGAAATTCTCAAAAGAATGAGAAAGGCAGCATTTGCCACAGAAAGTAATACAATAATTTTGATGAGTGGAGCAGCAAAGTAACTCTGTCAAAACTAGGCACCCATCATGTTGGCACACACATCATAAGGTAGACTGCTCAGTGGTGACACACACAACTAAAGTGGCTTTATTCCATTTTATAGGCATAAAAATGTAAAATTACTGTAAGCATGATCCTGAAAGAAGAAACTTCTGGGTTTCAACAGTAGACTCATCCTTAAACAGACACATTAAAATAATAAAAAGCCTTCACTGCATTAAGAGAACACAAGAGTTCTTGATTATTGTATAGTAACATATTGGACTCTCCCCTCTCTCCAAAAAGCAACTGTCAGCAGAAAAGAAAGCACAAAGGGAAACACAACAACTTCTTCCCAAAACTAGATTACTCCCACCTCATGGATTTGCCAAAAGGAGCCTGGGCTTTTTCAGTTAGCAAAGATGATAAGTTTCACTGTAGGCAAGAAAGAACACAACTAATTATTGAATCAGTTACACAGATGAGCATGGTTTGCAGAAAATGCTAATCTGACTGATGCCTTGTTGCATACCAATGTCTCTACCATATGGTAAGGGTTGAAGAAGAATTGTTGTTCCTGTTTTGTTAACAAAAGAGATGTGGTTGAACTATGACATCAAATGATGATGAGACTTAAGTAGCACAGTGAAAATAGTACACAATGTAAAGTCATCAGTCTGTGTTGTCTGCAATCATCATTTTCTTAATCTCAAAAGAACAAAGCTGATATCACACTTAGAGCAGAAAGAGCAATTATGCCCAGAGGTACAAACTTGTGCTGGAATGATTTAACCAAATATGTTTAAAGATTAGTCTGAAATTGTAAAGAATTCTATAAAAGCAGATGCCAGCATATTTGCCATGATGATACCCACATGGATATAGCGTATCAGTTAAGTTGTCTGAGATATACACTTTGATGGTTTATAACTGCTTCTGCACTCAAAAATAAAGCTTATTTTAACACAAATCCTGACTTCATGAATTTTATATCCATGTGTTTAAATAAAAGAGACTGACAAACATAAAAAAATGCTTTATGAAATTACAGGGATATAATGAGAGTACTCAGAGATGTTAACTTTAGATTCAGGAGACTGCTTCATTCCATCAATTCCAGGAAGAATCTTATGAGACTAAGCAAATAATAAAGATTGGGGGGGAGTTGCCCATTCACCCAGTAATTCCCCATTATAAATATAGATAAACATACAAAAGTCAGACTTAGAACACTCAAAAGTATGGGGAAAACAGACCTTTAAAAAGACTGGGGTGAGGGAGGAAAAATTAGACATGGAAAAGTGAAGGAGGGCCAGAACTAAAATTATTTTGGTAACAATACCTTCACCCCTTTATGTCTGCATACTGTCACACATTTTTTAATTACATAGTTAGCAACTGCATTGCTCTAGGATGTCTGCCTCTCCCATTGCACAGGCAGTACAATTTCCAAGGAAAGGATCATGGGAAAGAGAATATAACTCTTCTGTGTTGAAGATGTACTCATCTGCTGTCTGGGAATGACACAGAAAAACAAACAGACCATCTTTACCTCTCTTCTCAGCTGCCCTTAAGTGGAAAATAACTGGTAATTTAATTGAGTGCTTTGAATGAAGGACAAATATAATTGATTCAAGCAAAAAAAAAAAAATCAGTTTGGTTTTACCTATGTTATGATCAGAGTGGAATCAAAATACCACAAGGTTACACAACGGCACAAGGCCACCAACAGAGATCGGAGACCCTGATAGCTCTTTGACATGAGTAGCAGTTCACAATATCACTGTTTATTTTGAGAGGGAAGAAATGAAGTCCTAGAAAAAGGACTTGTACTGCACAAAGGAGAAGAAACCATTGCTGCCAGTGTAAGCACTGAGAAACAGCAGATGCATAGGGAACCTTATGAGATGGATTTGTGTCATCACCAATGTCTTTTTTGGCAGGCATTTGAGTACAGAGATTTATAGGCTTGTTTTAATTTATAAAAATAGAAAATATTTCTGGTTTTACTGCAAAGAGGATGAAAAAATGTCTAGGAAGTATTTTTTATATATCTTGTTCCGCTCTATAGCTAAGAACATTTTTTCTGACAGGCCGTTCACTGATACACATGACATGTTATATTTTTATATATTGGCCTTCTTATATAATATCCCCAAATACTTCAAGGGAAAGCTTTTCACTTCAGAGATTTGTCCATTTTGAGCTGCCATGTGAATGACAGAGAAACAAAAACAAAGGATGTTTGTTCTTTAAACTATTTTTAAGAAGTCTTTTTAACTGCTAAAAGTACACTGAATGACGATGAACAAACTAATAGGCCGGGTTAACTTTGCCTTTGTATTTCGTAGAACAGGTGATTTCCTGGAAATCCTTCATTACACTCTCACTGTCCAAAATACATCCAAAACCAGTTTCTTAAAAATTATTCTTAATTGCTCTATTAGAGCAATCACATGCAATTGTCCAAACTTCTATCATGGGTAGAAGTCTTAACAAGCTTTAGAGTATATTTGGATGTATCTCAAGAATTATTTCCTTCCTACAACTAGGTTGCAGGCTGAATTCTGATTGAACACCATATACCTGACAAGTGAGCAGCTTTGTTCAATATCTAAACTTATTTTAATTATTCATGTCTTTTAAATGAGCAGAGACTCTAACAAGAAGTATTACACGGAAACTACTCTTGCTGATTAATAACTTCTCCTCAAGTTAAAGACTTGGTTGGGCAAAGAAGACCTATCGCAGCTGCCTCCTGAGGGGAAGAACAGCTCAACAGCTTACATTTCCCATGAGCTGTCCTGTCTTCTTTATAATGAAGATGGAACATTTTGCTCCAAAACCAATCAACAAAAGACAGCCCCACAGAAGTATTATGTCTGCCCTCTGTCTAACATTTCACAGGACAGAAAATCTTTCAGTGATAATCTTTTACATATGTTCGTGTGACAGAAATATAGAAGTAAACTATGTGGTAATCAGCTCCTTTTGTCTGTAAAGTAATCTCTTCCCATGGTGATTCCTAGTAACATGAGTTTGAGAAGAGTGGAGGGAACAGGCTAGAAATGGATTCTCATCAGTGCTTTGAACTAGTTCAGCTCTAGCAACCTTTTCAGTGAGGCATTTTTGTGTATGTATCTAAGTTGAAAAGAGTATACAAACCCTGCATGTGAGGTGGAATTACAGCAAAATAAAGTCATATTTCTGCAAGGGGAATAAATTCTGTAACAGACACTGACTCAGCTGGTTCTCGATATTTTCAATTTAATGATGTACCTTTCACGTCTATTTGACAGAGGTGAATTGTTAGAAGACAAGTAGATATATTAGAAAATGAAGAGCTAAAACCAGAACCAATTCACCCCTGACAGCCTTTGAAGGTTCTATACATGATGTCTATAGGACAAGTTTGGTTTGGTGTCATCTATCATGTACTCTTAACCAGTGTAATCTTCCCTGTGTATCAACTGTTCTATTAATTATTTATTCTTGGACATATAAATCTGTCTTAGCACTGCAGTAATAGTACTTCTGACATGATTTAGAATTGAATTATATGGTTTATAAAACTCTAGCTGATGTTTTAAAACATCTGTTGCACATCTGGGAAAATCACATACTCAACACACACAGTTTAGTACAATGGATGTATGCAAAAACAACAAATCTGTCTGTGGAGGCGGTAGACCCAATTGTCTCAATGGGAACATATAAACTCTATTTGCTTTATGGACAACATCAAAAAAATAAATTATGACATCATTATAACTGTAACTTGTAACACTGTATGGATATATTGGTTCACCAAAGTGAGCATTTCACTGCACAAAGATAGAATAGAATCAGAAAATCATAGAATCATTTCAGTTGGAAGAGACCCTAAGCATCATCGAGTCCAACCATAACCTAACCTGACTCCAGCACCAAATCATGTCCCTAAGAACCTCGCCTAAATGCCTTTTAAACACCTCCAGGGATGGTGACTCCACCACTTCCCTGGGCAGCCTGTTTCAATGCCTGACACCCTTTCTGTGGAGAATTTTTTCCTAATATCCAATCTAAACCTCCCCCGGTGCAACTTGAAGCCATTTCCTCTCATCCTACCACTTGCTACTTGGGAGAAGAGACCAACACCCTCCATGCTACAATCTCCTTTCAAGTAGTTGTAGACAAATAGACAGATGTAGATGACCTGACTGTAAGGATGCTGTGCTAATAACTTTCATTTTGAAACTTCAATTAATAAATGTCTGGGCTAATTAATTTTAAATCACATATAATAACTTTTAAAAGTTAAATACCTTCTTTACCGCCACTACTGTTTAAATTCAATCACAAGCTCAGAATTCAGCAAAGAAACCCGAGCATTTCCACATAAAACAATTCTCAAGCAGTACAGATCAGAAATAAAGATAAAAAAACTTTTTGATATCTAGAGACTGATGCTTATGCATTCCTCCTATAGTCATTTTTCATGCTTAAGAAAGAGAAAAACAGAGATAGATATAATAATGCTCTGGAATTCTGTATTCTTCAGTGACTACAAACTCCTGGAACCACTGACAGCAATCATCAGTTGTTGTCACAGACACCCTAACAGCATTCATGAGGACCACTACTATCCATTCTGCAATGAACAGAAGAGAATGAGAGTGATACAATCAAAACACTACTTGGAAACTTCTGTGTAAACTCCAGAGGCTGCATTCTTGCTCTCAAAAAAAAAAAAAAAAAAACCATTAGCACACACGAGTTCAGACTGGGTAAATGTTTTAATAAAAAATGCGTTGGATTTTTCCCTAGAAAATGCTTACAAAAGCTATCAAAACTTATCTGTGCACAACAAAGAACACTCACTCTTATTTACTTATTACTTGCTCTTACTAATCAGGCTACTCATTATCCATTTGTTCCCTAAAAAGTTTTAGGTGTTCAAATGAGAAGCAGGAACAATAGTGCATGACTCCAGTGCCCAGTCCCAACATGAAGGGAGCCAGGAGACCTGTGTGGTTAAACAGGGAGCTGCTGGGTAAGATCAAGTGGAAGAGAAGAGTTTATAGATCATGGCAGGAGGAGCTGGCCACTTGGGGAGAATATAAGGCTGTTGTCAGGGGGTGTAGGGAGGCAACTAGGAAAGGTAAGGCCTCCTTAGAATTAAACCTGGTGAGAGGGGTCAAGGACAACAGGAAGAGCTTTTTCAAATACATGACAGATAAAATTAACACCAGAGGCAATGTAGGCCCACTGATGAACGAGGTGGGTGCCCTGGTGACAGAAGACACAGAGAAGGCAGAGTTACTGAACACATTCTTTGTCTCTGTCTACTCTGCTGGAAGCTGTCCTGAGGAGCCCCATACCGCTGAGGCCCCCGAGGAAGGCAGGACAATGGAGGAGTTTGCCTCAGTTGATGAGGACTGAGTTAGGGAGCAATTAGGCAATCTGGACATCCATAAATCCATGAGTCTGGATGGAATGCACCTGCGGGTCCTGATGGAGCTGGCTGAGGTCATTGCTGGACCACTCTCCATCATCTTTGCCAAGTCTTGGGAAACGGGAGAGGTGCCTGAGGACTGGAGGAAAGCAAATGTCACTCCAGTCTTCAAAAAGGGCAAGAAGGAGGACCCGGGTAACTACAGACCGGTCAGCCTCACCTCCACCCCTGGGAAACTGATGGAACAACTTATCCTTGGTGCCATCTCAAGGCATATCAGGGATAAGAGGGTCCTTAGGGGCAGTAAACATGGCTTCACCAAAGGGAAGTCGTGCTTGACCAACCTGATTGCCTTTTATGAGGACATAACAAGATGGATGGATGATGGCAGAGCGGTGAACGTGGTCTACCTTGACTTGAGTAAGGCATTTGACATAGTCTCCCACAGCATTCTCACAGCTAAATTGAGGGAGTGCGGTCTGGATGATCGAGTAGTGAGGTGGGCTGCAAACTGGCTGAAAGGAAGAAGCCAGAGAGTCGTGGTCAATGGGGCAGAGTCCAGTTGGAGGCCTGTATCTAGTGGAGTGCCTCAAGGGCCAGTACTGGGGCCTATATTATTCAATATATTCATCAGTGATTTGGATGAGGGAATAGAGTATACTATCAGCAAGTTTGCTGATGACACCAAGCTGGGAGGAGTGGCTGACACGCCAGAAGGCTGTGCTGCCATCCAGCGGGACCTGGACAGGCTGGAGAGTTGGGCGGGGAAAAATTTAATGAAATATAACAAGGGAAAGCTTAGAGTCTTACATCTGGGTAGGAACAACCCCAGGTTCCAGTATAAGTTGAGGAATGGCCTATTAGAGAGCAGCGTAGGGGAAAGGGACCTGGGGGTCCTGGTGGACAACAGGATGACCATGAGCCAGCACTGTGCCCTTGTGGCCAGGAAGGCCAATGGCATCCTGGAGTGTATTAGAAGGGGCTGGTTGGTAGGTCAAGAGAGGTTCTCCTTCCCCTCTATTCTGCCCTGGTGAGACCACATCTGGAATATTGTGTCCAGTTCTGGGCCCCTCAGTTCAGGAAGGGCAGGGAACTGCTGGAGAGAGTCCAGCGCAGAGCTACGAAGATAATTAAGGGAGTGGAGCATCTCCCTTATGAGGAAAAGCTGAGGGAGCTGGGTCTCTTTAGCTTGGAGAAGAGGAGACTGAGGGGTGACCTCATTAATCTTTACAAATATATAAAGGGTGAGTGCCACGAGGATGGAGCTAGGCTCTTCTCGGTGACAACCAATGGTAGGACAAGAGGTGATGGGTACAAACTGGAACACAAGAGGTTCCACTTAATTTGAGAAGAAACTTCTTCTCAGTGAGGGTGACAGAATGCTGGAACAGGCTGCCCAGGGGGGTTGTGGAGTCTCCTACTCTGGAGGCATTCAAGACCTGCCTGGACACCTTCCTGTGTAACCTCATCTAGGGTTCCTGCTCCAGCAGGGGGATTGGACTAGATGATCTTTCAAGGTCCCTTCCACTCCCTAACATGCTGTGATTCTGTGATTCTGTGAATAGTAACAGGGCGGCTACCAGCGTGAACATTTTGGGAGCAAACCATGGGAGGAACAGCTTTCATTCAAGGTATCCAGTCCATCAGCAAAAATCATGGCCAGCTTCTAAATGATAACACCCTCATTCAGGTCAGTTTGTTCCAACATCTTTAGCCACATGCAGAGAGACTCTGCAAGAAGAATATACCTTGCTTAAATTAAAAAGGAATTGTTTATTCACCAAAAAGCAGACAGTTAGACATAAAGTGTTCTTGAGGTGGTTATCCTCCATTCAGTGCAAATGACAGCTTGATGTCCTACACCTTCTCAGGATGTCATTAAAAATATTTTTGATTGAAGTATTATATCTGTGCAAGGAGACTAAAGTTAATTTGGCTTTGTGTTATTAACAATTCATGTCCTGAATTCTGTCCCCTACATATTACATTACTAGCTCTTTTGTCATTTAATTGCTTTTGACTAGCTCTTCAGAACTGAGGAATTTATTCCCCTAGGCTCTATAATGACTGTGAGCATACAACAGAATAAATTCAGGATTAAAGTTTATATTTGACTTAGTACTCCCAGGCCCCTGGACATTTAAAACTAGTTGTGAGACTATTTCTATGGCCAAATAAGCATCTTATTTGTACAATTCATCCACCTTTTCAGCTTACAAGTTAAGAACTGTAGGTTACAAGGATCCACAAAATATAATTTAATTATGCAAAATTTAATCAAGAAATTATGTTTTCTTATAGCTTGAAGTAATTCCTAAAAATCAAATTAAAATCTCTTTAATTAGTGCTATCAAAATTGTTCAAGCATCTAAAGAGATCATATTCCCCATCTCTAGCAGAAATGACAAAATCATTTTGCAATTTATATGCACTGTCACTTCTGGGGAAAATGTGGCTGTTTGGCACTTTCTAGAGACAATGCTCAAAAATGTTCAAAGGAGAAGTGTGCATTGAGTTGTACTGGCATTGTACTGTGCATGGCAAGAATAGAGAATTGCTTATTTCAGCTAAAATAGAGTTCTGAGTTGTCAAACCTCATGCTAGTCACCAATGCTATCTGCAGTGTACACTAATTTATAATCAATTGGGTAAGGCAAGGTGCTCCATTCTGTCTGATGGTGTATTCTTGTTTATTCATTACACAGTAGTATTTGAAAGTTGTATCAGATCAGTGTCAGAAATGTAAGGAATTACTGGCTAAATCTCATCCATCCTGGTAACAGTCAAAAACACATGAGTGGAAAAACTGAGTGGACACAAAAGCTGTTTGTCTCTCTATGGCAGCAAAACCTGCACTGGTATACCCGTCCTTGGAAACACTGGCCTGCCCTAGTGACATGCACACAGAAAAGGGCTCGAACCTTTGCAGTGCAGTGGTCGTGTCCACACAGCCTTTCATCTTATGTGCCACAGACTAAACAGGTAACTCATGTTTTGCATCTCACTCCACAACCCTCTGCCAGCTGTGTCCTCCAAGCCCGCCACAGCATGCTCCATAGAAAGGGTTGCAGCTGCCACAGCCTACAGACACTTCTCTGAATGTCTTTCCAAATCATGGAACAGTCTTTGCCTTCATGGCTGACAGTGAGTCAGATAAAGCCCATCACCAGGGCCAGCATCTCAGGAACATCCTCTACCAGGAGAAATAGAGTAATTGTGCACGTGCAGGGCTGGCAAGGGGTGCACAGTCAGAAGACAAGAGGAAACAGGCAGAGAGGGAAACAAGGGGAGGAGAAGGAATGGAGTTAGGGTATAACACAATCAAAACAGAAATAGGGCCACAGAGAGTCAAGCACTATGTCCCTGGCATTTAAAGACGGGGGTGAGGGGCCACAGAGGTACCCCAGAATTGAGGAAGAGGATGGTATGAAGACAGAGAGTCTCTAAAGCAGGGAGGCAGGGAGAGGCAGCAGTTGGAAAGGCGTGGGAGAAATATGTGTTTAAGCTGCCTCCAGTAACTTCAGTGAGCTCAGCCAAAGGAAGCTATGAACTGTGCAGCTCACTGGTATTTAATACAAATAACTCTTTGGCCAAATCACTAACAGTTTACAAGAGTCAGTGAGAAGGATCCAAAGTTTTCAAGTTAATCCCAGTGCACCGATCCCAGTCTGAGCTGTTCTCCTCTTTACCACGCAGCATGGCAGAAAAATACCAGGCCATCACTCAGCAGCTCTCAGTCACATTGCACTAGTATGAAGGCCAGACCCTCCTGCTGTTTGTCCTTCTTCTGCCTAATGGAAACTGATCTGAAAAGTGAGTACAGGCACTATGTGCCAGCAAATCTTTGGCTCCCAGAGCTATCTTCTTCATCCGGAGCACTTCACTACTGCCAGTCATGGAAAAGGACGTGCTTGTTCCTGTGCTACATAACCAGAAATCCAGAAGGCAGCAAAGCTAAACAAATTGTAGAATCATAGCACCATTTAGGTTGGAAAAGGCCTTTAAGATCATCGAGTCCAACTCTAAATCTAACACTGAGAAGTCCACCACTAAATCATATCCCTAAGTGCCACATGCAGACAGATAAACATCTAAACATACATCTGCACCTGTATAAATTCCCAGCAAAAAATTCTCCTAATTCCATGACAAATGATCTTTCTTACACACATTGCCTCTGCCTTCCTTCAGCCAAGAAGTAAAGTTATAGGTAAAAGTTTGGGGATCCAGAGCCAAAAAGAAATTAAGAGATCCAGGTCTGGTTGATTAAGGCTCCCCTATAGCTCCTTCAGTTATCCAAAAGTGACAGTTCCCTCTTCCCTTTGAATTTACTTTCCCTGCTGTGGTAGTGGGGAAATCTACTGCTCCCTGAGCAACAAAATGTTCTCTAGCAGTCTCATTTTTTTTTTCCTTTCTATGTGTTATTAAGAACCTGAGCATCAGTTCTGCCTCTTTTAGCTCAGCAGTCTCAGTCTTGTTTTGTGAGTACCTCCATTAACTATTAGTACATTTCTCATGTCAACTGTATCTTTCAAACTAATCTTTGAAAGATCTCTGATATATAGGAGAAGTTGGGAGTACATTTCTCATGTCAACTGTATCTTTCAAACTAATCTTTGAAAGATCTCTGACATATAGGAGAAGTTGGGAGGGGTTGAAACAGAGGATTGAGGGTCATTTGTATAACTGAAATCTGATGCTTTCAGAGTTAGCAGACATTCAAATCACAAGACATTCACAATAAATTATGTTGTTTCTTATTAGACATGAGTGCAGGTATGCGAGGGGGATCCAAGAGTGACTCCCCACTTAGTCGCACACTGGCATTCTTACTGACTGGCTGCTAATATGGTTTTTACTCTTATAACTAGTGTTAATAATGGTAATAATACTATTATCTAGAGCTAGGTAGAGCTCTCAGTTAGTAGATCTAAAATACTTCCTAGAAACCATTAACTCCTCAGTTTGCAATTGAAATAAATGGCACTAGCTAAAGAGCCAGTTATTTTTCAATGAGCATCACTGTCTGACAATAGGGCTGACAATGGCCTTTATCACTGTATGTAACCATAATCTCTTATGGTTGTTGTCTGAAGTGCTTCCATGAACTAAGAATTTCAAAATCTCAAATACTTTTAAATAAGCTGTTTGCCAGAAGAATTAGAATGGAGATTAGCACATGAATTCTTTAGAGACATAATTTAGTCAGTAAAATGTTTCTGTCAGTTTCTCATGTTTGTTTGTTTATTTTCCTCCAACTTGCAAATGGGAACTTTTGATGATTTTTGAACTACTTTCTTATCATGTTTCTGTTTAAAGGTTCCTTATATAATTGTCTGGTGCAAAGCCAATGGCAGCTCTGGGTTTGTGCATTTATGTACCAGTCCTGACAACTCTGCTAGTCCAGAGCATCTAACAGAGCATCAGTGCTGCTGCTGCTGCTTCCAAAGGGACTCGCCCAGCTCAGAAGATAAATTGCTTGATTCCCCCTAATATGCTCTGCTAAGAAAACTGATTAGCTGAAACATAGGGCCACCTGAATACAGATAGATGCTTTTGAAGCCAGGCAGGAACTTTTTTCTTTTTTTAATGTGAGTCAGGATGTTAAGCTACTGAAACAGTTTTGAAAGCCTTAATTCTTGTTCCTTTTATTATGAATATGAGCAGGGGATAAAAAGACATGAGAATGAGTTAGAAAAATATTATTTATATATATGTGCTGTAAAATTATCTGCTGGAAGCATGTTCCCAAGAAGAACAGTAAGCTAAGTATTAAATTAAAATTTGCAGGATTATTTGTAGTATCTTCATTTCTCTTTTATAGTCAGGTAAAAAATTGTCTTTATTATATTATGGTCATATATTATAAGCAATAATTACATTTTTTATTAATGATTGCAAAGTTAATTATACATTGCAGGATTCAGAACAGACTGGCATAGCTGAAGAACCACACTGTTATGTGACTCATATATTTCATAATACAAAAATACACACTGAACATAGGGGTTATAAAATTTACCCTGTGAATAATGTTGTAAAAATTAATACACAGGCTGTTAGTTCAGCCACAGTAAACAAAATATATATATATATATATATATATATTTTACAGGGAGGGTATAAAAATGAGAATTCAGTTGTGTGGGCAAGCTGGACTCAGATAAGGTTGAGCTCTGCAGCCAAGCACTCAAGGTGTCTTTTGCTTCCAAAAAAGAGTAATTTTTATACCTTACTCATTACAGCTATTTACAGCATCTTTAGCCTTGGCTGTAACAATGCACTAGAATATCTGATCTGAGCCATGGGTCTGTGAAACAGTACAAGTGTGTCTTGTGCAGACTCATCGTGAGGCCCAACAGCAATCTAACTCTGTTTTCACATCAGCAGCAAACATTATTAAAAATTGCTAACAAAAGTTGTGGGAGAACTGCATAGGACCAGACATAACACGAAGGTGCATAAGTGCTCCCTTGGCATAATTCTTGTGGACACACTAAGACAGACAAGGTACTTATTTCTGCTTTATATTTTTTTAATGGCAAGACAGGGTGTGCCATAAATGTGAATGTTTCCCCCCAAACCCCTGTGCTAATATTGCCCCCTCAACACCTCCTTTGATTATGCAGAAGTGACGCATTGAACTGAAAGGAAAATAGTAAAAGTATCATTGTACAAAAAAAAATGTTGGAAAAGGGAGTAAATACATATTTTTTCCTCATGGATATGACTTGCTTTTTTGTTAGCAGTAGAGCTGCATATTGCATGTTATGTTTGGGGTTATTTTTTAGATTGGAACAGCCTTTTACCAGTAGTTCATTCATTCACTTAGTACGGTGGAAACCATAGCTCTACTTGTATGAATCACCCCCTTATGTATGCTAAATACTGACAGCAGTCGCATTTAGCAAATTTCATTGCTTCCTCACCACTCTTGAAGTGTAGGAAAGCACCGTGCACATTCAGACCTACAAATGTTTACAGGCTTCTTTCTCTTTTATCAGCCAAGGACAGCTAATCCCTGCAGGAGAGGAGGTGCAATGTGGTTTTAGTTTGCTGTTCTCAGGCCCAAACATGATTTTCTTTAATTCTCCTCCATTCCTTCTAAAAACAAACAACTGGTTATCTGCTTCCTATTCCCCAGAGGCTCTGCTATTTCAGGCTGCTTGTCTGAATCTCCTTGAGGAATTATTTTTCTTCCAATCAGTCAGACTTCAAAAGAGAAGTATCAAGGGGCAATCTCTGTCACTCTGTGTAAATATAGATTACTTTTTTGTTTAGCGTCCTCCTCATGCTTTTTGATACACTGAGATTTTTCAAAATCTCAGCTTGCTCTGTAATTTGAACAAAATCTTCATCTTCTCTCTCTGTCCTATGTTTGCCTCCAGTTGCACAGAGGCAGGACTTTGATGGGAGCATTATTGAGGGACCATGCAAGGAAGGGATTGGGGATGATGTTCCTAGCACAAAGAGGCTGTTCTTGGCAGAGGTGTGAGACAACGTCCTGAGGGACATACTTCTGTTAGGAGGAATGCTTTGGTGAGCAGGATGAGACAATGTAAGGCAAGATTTCAGGAAATGGAGAATACGGTGATGAAACCTGCCGTGGGGTGAGGAAGAGATGGTAAGTAAAATTCACTTCCTGAACACAGGTATTTCATGGTATTTGAGATACTCTATGGTACTTCACACATCTTCATGAAACTGGCAGCTAGAATACAGGATGCAAGTGAGCTTTTCTGGACTTGCAGGTGAAGATTTCCAAGGACATTTCAAAGCGGAATAGATCCCTACGTATATTTCACTTATCCCTGGTACATCTAGCAAAACACAGAAATGAGGGAGAAGAAGGTCTGATCTGAAAGGAAAGCATGACAAAGATAAACACACAAAATGGTAAAAACAAAGCAGAAAAAGAAAGGAAGACTTGACAGGTCATATAAAAGGGAGAAAAGATGCTGAGGAGTAGAAAATGGAGAAGTGATCTCTGGGGTAACAGTAAACAAGCAGAAAAGCTGCGTAGTCCACCAGCAAGGTACCGGCAGACGTTCAATACACAAGTCAGGTTAATCTTTAAAAATATTCATGTCCCACAAGCCGCTGAGTTCAGCACAACTATTGTTCTGCAATGTCAGACACTCACCAGTGGGTATATTGAATCAGTCTATGGAGGTTCAGATGATATATGATTTTTTTTTTTAGTTATTTCTTGTATTATTTTCTAAATTAAAAGCTAAAACTAAGGCCATTCCATAAATGAAAAACACTATAGCCCCTATAGTATGACTCTATGTTACAAGTGACCCAGTATCTGGGTTCCTGTACTATGTACTTGAGAATGTCTCTAAAGTGTCAAAAAAAAGTAAGATAGTGTTGTGTGTCAAAATTTTTTAAAAGGTCGATCTAAATTAATATCTTTATAGGCCAGTGCCCACACTCTGTTTAGGTCGTATTTCTTAATTTTTTAATCTGTCTCTCAGTCTTGAGAAAATCTGAAAAAGTGAAAAGCACTTTTTTAAAAAGGGAGTAAAAATACAAAATTAAAGAGGAAAAAAGAGAAAGTGAAGTGAAAGAAGGGAATTTAAATGCAGGGAAGCACAACAGGAAGGAAAAACAGTCCATTGCAATCTCTGTTTTTCTTGATATGGAGAATGCTTGCTATATGACTGTATAGGTGAACACAAATAAATATTCACCTTGTCAACAGAGGCCAAAGGACATAAGACACAAGGTATAAATGTGCTGGGTGAGTAGAATAAAAATAATTTTCATCTGCTCTTTTACAGACACTACTGGATAATCCAGAATACATTTTTCTGTTGTAATATCCATTTTCACATTTTTCTGACAGGACATTTACAGGGATGTAGGTGAAAGATTTGGGTTTAATACCATAGAGTTTTTCTTCTGTAACGTTGTTTACATACAGAATTATATATTTTAAAGACTGCTTTGTATTTTCCAAATATCCTGAAAGTATAAAATAATATGCTTCCAAAATCATCCTTTTCTTCTGTAGCATTATTCCTCCACTCTCATTCCTGAAAGGGTTCTGTATATGTTTCATTTTCCCTCTCTAGGAACCTCACTGAAGATGATGAGATTCTTTGTATGTGTACCTCATGGCAAAATCTCATCCTAATTTTGACCGTTCTGATCACGGATGCCACAGAAAACTGGTGTGGCATCTTCCTCTTATGACTGAACTTCAGAAAGAGCGTAAGTAGAGATCAAGGTCCGAAAGGCAGAAATTCAGCCTTTGAAGCACATGCTTTGCTTATGTTGAAATCCATCTTCCTTGCCAGCTGTTAAGAGGAAGCAAATGAAGATCATGGAGAGTCTTTCCCCCCAGCAGAAGCAAAGAGAAAGGCAGACAGTGACAGGAGCAGCTTCATCCTCTTGCCTTGGAGCAACTGGGCATGGCTTGAGGCAGTGCGTGTGGTGCTGGCTGGGAGGACGAGGAGAGAAGCTTCAGCTCAAAGAAGAGAATTTTTTGGGTGCTCATGTCCAGAAGACCCAATCCTGAAACTGCTATATTTTCCATCTGGAAGCAAGAACTGCAGTAATATGTTCAGATCCAGCCTTGAATTCAACATTCTTCACTGTGGTTTGGGTTTCAATGGTCAGTTCAGACCCCTCTTTAGTTGTTTTGGCAAAGAATTTGAAAAATATCCTATTGAATGGCAAGTCTCGATAGACTAGGAAAATAAAGCAAGCTGGCAACTAATTCAGCATAAGAGGCTTTTTTTATTGCCAAGCAGCATTTACAGAATTCATTACTACACTCAGTGCTAGCGAACCTAGTAAAATCTTCTATTAATATCCTTACTTTGTTCTGTTAATATTTATAGACTATGCCTGGTTCAACTTTTTTATATCTTGGCATTCACCAGACTTCAGCTTAGCAAAGAAGTGCATCATATTTACTAGATAAGATTTACTGGATAATCCTTGACACTTCCATGGAAACGAGGAGATATTCAGGATGGGAAAGAAATTCTAAGGTTTTGTTTTCAGTGGTCCTGAACTGTCCATCCTAGTGTTGTCTGTACAAAATGCTGACATGCTGGAAGGCAAAATATGAGTTTACTGCAATGCCTAATATTTCACCAAGAAACCAAAATTCTGTAAACAGAAACTGTTCTGTTTCAGGCACTTTAGCAGGCAAGATACTGTGTTCAGCACAAAGAAATGTGGATTTTCTACCTAGCTGTGGCGATGACTTGATGTGTAATCTTGACTTCGTGACCTTGTTCTTCTGAAGCTTTGTCCATTTTTCTTTCACTGCAAATGGGCTGAGGCAACTAAAAAGTGTTATGTAGTATATAGTGCCTGACACATGGAGAGTGACAGTTCCCATAAGATCTGTGTATGCAGGAATAAAAATACTGAGGAAGTGTATCCATAGCACCCAGCTGTATGATCCTAATTTAGTCTAGGAGGATACTCCATTAGTCAATAAATCATAGATATCTGAACTGCCTAAGGCTCTCAATTGACATGCAAGTGTTATAGGTGTCCAGCTAAGTCTGATGCCTATTGCTCAGCAAGATAATAGCTTCTCAAGTGAAATGCAACACATTTGGAGTGGTCCTGTGGGCCTGAGTTGAATCAAACCAAAAGTAAAATAAGAAAAATTCAGTTCAGCTGTTGACTTCCTATTACACTTCTCACAGAGTGAGAGGAAAGATATAGCAGCATAGTTTCTATTTCAGAAAAAATGAGAACCACCCACAGATCTGGAAAAAAATCACTGTAGCATACAGTCATTCGATTCCTGTGAATAGCACCTTTGGTGCCAGCAGAACCACTGCCTGGGACTCAGGTAAGTTTTTCTGGTTTAAAAGTTTATGTTTTCCCTAAGTAATTAAAGTAACTTTAATTCTTGATAAATTAAACTGTCTTCCAAATAATATCAACATTAGTAATTTATCTTAAAAGCTTTTCCTTGTCACCAGACTATAAACGGGGCAATATGTCCGTCAGCATGCCACTCTGTGGAGAACAATAGCTGAATATCTATGACAAAGAAGAACTGTCTAATTAGTCTACATTTTTCAAAGAATAATTGCCTGTCAACTGGTTAACCCATCTTTCTATAAATGCATTTCCCAGGGCAGCAATTGAAATTACAGGTATGTTCATGTGGATCCCCGATAATATAAATCTTCCTCAAAAGCTGTCCTATTTCTATTGCTTTATAGAAAAGTATATTTTCAGTGTTATTTTGTATTTGAAGTGTAGGCCATAAAATTAAGGAAAAAAAAATATGTAAAGGGTTTTCTAGGCTCCATCAACAATACTGTTCAACTAATATACAGTACCTCATTTCAAATAACAAGGCCAATGACTTCTTTTATGGGATGTGGTAAATGTTTCTCATTGAGAACAATTTAAAACATTGCTGTTAGTTTTTCAGAAGACACAAACCCATACATTAATAGTGGCATGAACAGAATAGTATGAGGTTGAAGAAAAAAGAATTGAATATTAATGCTGTCACTCCAGGTAAAGATGGAAGCTATTTTTGGATCTTCCTTTTCAATAGTGCTTAGGGCAATCATGTATTCATTATCAGACTCCATGGAGACTTTTGCTCAGTAAAACTTACTCAGTCTGCAGTGGTACAGAGGTAAAGGTACCTCCGAAAACATAAAACATATTTCAATAAATATTAGTATCTTCAGCAAAGCTCAGAGGAGATATTTTCTGATACCTCATTATGTATCATGCCTTCTTATTCTACTGGTAATTAGGCACCAGGGAAGGAACAGATCTGAAACTGGGATAAACAACTAAATTAGAGATGTCATATACTTGTTTTGTTCTAGTTATATCCCTGGAAAATAATCTGATATGATGTAATCAAGAAACTGCTAAGAACACAGCAGAGAACTCTGCTTTCTTATTTATTGGACATTGGTTTTTATATGACTTAGATCTGCATAACTCAGCTCTTCATGTAGTATTATTTGTGTGGTGCATTTCACAAATCACTCAGAGTGAATTTCTGATTTTATTAAGGCCAAGGTTTTACAACCTTCAAGTTTACAAACTGAGGAGTTTTGCATCTCCTGACTCACCAGGACTATCAGCAATGTGGCTCTTTACTCCATGTTTATTCTCTTGTCATTATCACCCAGAGCACTATGATATTTAAACACAGGTTACTAACATTTGCTAGGGAAAAGTGTTTTGTTTTGTTGTTGTTGTTGTTGTTGTTGTTGGGTGGTTTGTTTTGTATTGGTTTGTTTTTACCTTAGCAGAGAAAGGCTAATTGTGATATTTGTCTTTCCAATACATAGAAGCAAAAATAAAAATATCTGCTAATTTTAGTGTGCCTTTGAGGCACAGAACTAATTACTATTCTGGAGATTACACACTAGAAGCCAAAAAACTCTTTCTTTTGCCATCTGAAGTGGCAGACACCACATGTGGGATTTTTTTTGTGTTCATTTGCCATTCATTACAGAAAATCTCTTAACATCAGGCTTCAAGAGTATTTCTGTCACTCTATCTGGCAAGCAAGAATCTTGATTTTCTTTCAGATTTTCAATATAAAGAAGATACCACAATTCTCCCTACTACAAATGGTATTACACAGGGGAACAAAAATTGCAGTGAGCTTAATTAAACTAGTGACTATTGTACCACAAGATCTAACATGAGCATTTGTCAAAATGCTATGTTCATTATTTTTACTAAGAAAAAAAAACACCTTTATATACTGCTTATACACATCTATTAAAGTTTAACCTTAGCTAGCTTCAAAAATTTCAAAAGATACCTTGTTATTGCAAGCATACAGTATAGCCTTGTAATTCCTTTTATTTGAAAACTATTTCTAGGAAAGGCTTTATTGTTGTTTATATATGTTTGTCATGTGCAAAATCAACCAAAACATAATTTAATAATAATGAAGTAACTCTGGAAAGGAAATGTGACATTTAGTTACCAATAGTAAAAAATAACTTTTTTCCATTAACTCTAGATTATTCATTATTGACTAATAAAACAACTAAGACCATAATTTGAATTATCTTTTCTGGATTTCCAGAGGGTATTACAGTATTATGTAGTAAACATCAGTCTACTTCAGACTTTTTTAATCAACATTTTAAAATTAATTTAATTTACCTCAAGACAAATGGGTATGAAATTCAGAAGCAAGCATCTTCAGCCTACCTCTGCCTTTCATTTAGTTTCCAGGGCAGTATTTTGGTCACCAAGTGCCTGGCCTAACCAGAGGAATGTGTTCAGCAGAACTTTGCCCAGCCACCTGGGGCAGCTGATAGTCAGCATTAAGCTCCTGGCTCTGTCAAGACATTTCCCTCTTTCAACAGCCATCTCTGACAGGTGTATAAAGCAGATGCCTCCTTTGCTCAAACTTTGCTGCAGCCATGTCTGCTCTTGCTGAAATCAGTCCAGACTTCAAAATATGTTTTTTTTGTTAAAGTTGAGTGCTTTTCCAATCAAGAGGGGGTTTTTATTGTATGATAATATCCTTTTGACTCCCCAGACAACTGATACTAAAGGATTTGGTAAGGTTGTTGATTATTTTGAACTAAGCAAGCTTTCTTCCATAGAGAAGCATAAAAAGGATCAACTTTGCTTGGCAAGATATTCATTTTCTCAAGGCATGTTGCTATCAAGAAGACAAATTACACAGACAACCTGTGTCAAAGTTATTTCCTTGCTGGAGCTGTAACACCAGGCAGTCTCTACATATTGCCAAATAAAATAGGTCACGTTACCCCATATGTACAAAAACGTAAAAGAGGAAGAAACTTCCAAGGAATGTCTCACAGAGAGTTCATCAGAAAATCCATTATTCCCTTACAGTGATAAAAAACTGTACTCGATTTGGGGCTCTGTGTGGAGTGTCGAAGTCATTTACAGATGAATCTGCTTATAAGAATTGATGGGATACTGAATGTGGTGACATAACTTTTCTCTCTCAGTTGAAAGTGTCACAATTACATATAAGAAGATGTCGCAGAGTTCCCCCCAGACTTGCTGTACACTTACTGCCAATCTGTTACCAGAGAGTTTGCCTTTCTTTTTCTTTTTCTGTGCTCATTCCCTCAAACTAATGAAATCTCTTCTGAAACTCACCAGGACCATAGCTCTTGATTTAGAGTCATTACCATGGGTACTTTCAAGGCTCTGTCAGCACTGTCATTGCAAACTCCAAGCTTCATTTATGTTGAGCAAAAATCCAGCACTTAGGTTCCTTCGTTATTTGTCAGCTCACATGCTGAGTTACAGCTCTGTGTAGATGGGTACCCACTCATCAAGTTGTCAGTGCAGAACTGTGGATATTAACTTAGTGGGGATTTATCTGTGAAGCATACCATCAAACCAAGGAGTAAAATAGCATGGGTTTTGTTTAAAGTGGTATACCACTCAATTAGACACTTCTCAATGACATGAATTCACTTTTCTAAAAGAAGTATGGAAGTAGGAGAAGAACTAGTTCATTTTTCTCTTCATCATGCATTTGTTTTTCCTCTTTCCAAACTTTAACAGTTCTGAAGTGAGCTGTTCTTGTCTTTTTTTTCTCTTTCCTTTCCTCTAGTTATTTCTTTTATGAAAATGATAAACCTAAACCTGAACTTTTTCCAGACTGATCTCTTCATTGGATTACTCTGTCCTTCACTGGCTGAATATTCAGGAGAATATATGTCCCTCCTTTATCAGTCTTATCAAACCAATTAGGTATGAACCATGCTTACGAAGCATGAACTATGCCCAGCTTGTAAATGCTGTGACTGAGGACAGATCTTCAGGACAGTGTGTCTTTTCCTATATATTCTCTTCACACCAGAGAGACTGGGATTAAAGACTAACATCACAGTGACCTGGTATCCCTATGCCACATCCTCAGGCAAGAACCTGAGCCAGGTCAGATGGGTGCCCCACAACTGCTGCCATTCTGCATGTTTCCAGTCATGAGAGGCAGAGACTGCCCCCATCCTGTGTGCCCCACCACACCTCAGGAGACCTCCTGATGTTCCAGCTGCATTCCAGAGCATTGTCACTGAGGACGTCTGGGTTATGCACTTGATCAGAAGGCAATTCAGCTGGCAACACTCAGATCAGCACAGTTTGTAGCCCTTAGATGTCATTGAGTAAGGAATATGGCCAAATTTTAAGAAGCTACCAAAAGGAAACACCTGTAAACAAATTGCTGTCTAAGCAATGAGAACATCAATGCATGGCTTCTGACGGCTTTGTGTACGCCCAGCCTTCCTCATGACTCCTTCCACAGACCTCATGTCACCTTCCACATACCCGCTGCTGGTGCGGGCTGGGGTTGGCCTCAAGCAGCCCACGGGTTGCCAAGCTGAAGCCACCAGGTTTTCCCTCAATAATGGAGGTCTCTCTCCTCTGTTTAGGGAGCAGTCATCACCAGACTTGTGAGAACTTAAACATGCTCAGGACCTCGATTCTTCTCTGAAACATAACTACAGTTTTCCATGTCAGATAGACCACCAGCTTTCCATCGTTAACACACCACTGACATCACTGACATTTTGCTTTTGCATTCAGTGGGAGCAGAATCCAGACAAGAGTGGACAAATACATTGAACAGCAACAGGTCAGACCTAGATGTAAGTTCAGCTTCAATTACACTTTGCACGTAACTCTTTGGGGCTTATACGCTATTAAGAACCAGAGTGTTAGACTTTGTTAATAGACAAATGGACTCAGTAAGAAAATATTCTTGGTTACGCCAACAAAAGTTGACAGCCTAACTGTGAAAAAAACTTGGCATATTACATTAAATGTGACAAGCAATATATTAATCAAATAGATGAGTCAGAAGTTATTTTTGCCGCTGTGAACGATGGAAATGCACTCTGCTTCTTTATAATTTTTAGAAGGAACTCTGGGAATGTCTCCCACTCTTTTTCATTCATTCTGTCAGCAACACTTGGGTTGTCTCTTCGATACCTAATAGCAAATTGCCTGCGTAATGCAATTCTGCGGGAGCCCACTAAACCTGAGCTCTACTTTATCAAAGCAAAGTGCTTATTACTAGTCTGAAGTTAAAGTTATTGATTCAGTTCTCAATGGAGATGTTATAAATCCTCAGATAACACCAAATTTTGTAGGTCACACATGGCCCTTCCAAAGAAACAATTCATAAACTTGCAGTCCCCATCACAGTCTAATTTCTAGAAACAATTGTTCAGGTAGGAGGAGACAACAATAAAGAGTGTCATCTCATCCAAGATATGCTAAATGACATAGGGGCATTAGCACAGGGAAAAGCACAAAAAACATTGCAATCACCCATGTAATTTTGCAGAGTAGATACTTTAGTATTATATTTATACATAGTAATAATAATAATAATAATCATCATCATCATCATCATCATCATGTAAAGCCAATGTCAAATAAAAATACTACAGAAGAAAAGTGTTTTCAGTGAATATGAGGATGAAATTGACAATGAATATAAGAACCAGTAAAGGGTCATCACTGCAAAAGAAGTTACCGAACAGGAAATCAAATAGGTGAGGAAATTGTCTTTTAGACATGTTTCTATGCTCCTGTTCTGGAATCAACACCAAACAAGATTTAAATCTCAGGGTTTTTCAAATTCTTGCTATGTAAATTGTTTATGTTTCAATAGGGGAGGAGTTGGGGAAAGCCCTCAGTACAAGTGAAGTGTCAGAAAGGCACAGCACTTCTTAAAATAGGCACAGCACTTCTATATTGCATCATGCTCTGGAGCAACTATCTCACCAGTGGGACCCCTGTTAGACTCTTACAGCTCCCAACATAATTGAAAAGGTTTATCTTCCTACAAAGAATGTAACCTTCATTGCACCACTGTAAAGAGCACTTCTTGCTGTCTCCTCTGGGTTCCTCTTGGCTGCCACCAGCAGATCACAGATTGCTGATGTGCTGCAGTACACGGTGGAGTTTTAAGCCTTTTCTTCAGGGACCAGTGGCATGTACACTTTTACCATTGCATTGTGTCATTAAAAGGAGAACAAGCTTCAATGCACATTGCACTGGCATATCTTAGAGAATAAAAAGGTGTTCATTGCAAAATTGTTTTTATGAGCCATTCATTTCCTTAGAGATACACCTGGTATTAGCCTCACATATCTCAGTCTCTGTTTTTGCTTCAATATAGGCTGTATTATATGCTGTGCTAAACATCACATGGCACAGGTCTGCACAACAGAGTATACACTTGCTCATAAGGTGCTCTGGAGATTTAAGCAATCAGTATGGATACAGAGAACTATCTGTCGACTTAGCAAATGTTCTCATGGTTCCCTTTTGGTTTACTGACTCATGGAAGAAAATTATGAAAAACTGCCTCCACTTAGAGTCACACAGAAATCTGCTTTAGAGTCAGAGAGCGTGGTAACATTCAGATTTGGATTTGAGGCCAGTTTAAGCTTAATGATAAAGTTTAAAATCAGACTGCAGAAAATTTGAACACAGATCTAAGGATGTTGAAATGAAAATGTGTGAAATGTTCCTCTAAAATAGCTGAAGTCTCCTGAGCTCACCTACGTTCTTACATCAGACTGGATGTAAGGAAAGCCTTTTTCACCATGAGGGTGGTGAAACACTGGAGAAGTTTGCCCAGAGTGGTGATAGAAGCCCCATCCCTGGAAACATTCAAGACCAGGCTAGATGGTGCTCTGAGCAACCTGATCTAGTTGAAATGTCCCTGCTCATTGCAGGGAGGTTGCACTAGATGACCTTCAAAGGCCCCTTCCAACTCAAACTATTCTATGATTCTACATGAGTACTCCTTCCAAGTTAATTCAAACCCCCAGGCATTTCAAGAGCCTCATATTCCAGGTGGTGGTGATGGTTCAGGCACTTCTTCCTCCCACTAGAAGCTGGGAGCAGAGGGGGCAGAAAGGAGATCTGCACCCCGCCCTCCCAGATCCACCTCCTCTGGATGCATGTGGTTCAGAGGCTTTCAGGAGAATGGTTGCTGTTTGTTTGTTTGTTTCTCAATTAAGCAACAGAAAATCTTTTTTGGAAAAAAAAAAAATACATAAGTTTATTTTTGTTTTCCTATATGCAAACAGCAACACAGTCATCAAAATAGCTTTAAGGCACAAAAAGAATAGAAAGGGCAGGTGTGTGTAATGAAATAGGTGATGCAATAAATCATCTGTTACCAGCTCTGCTGCAGAAAAACTAAACAGTTCCAAGCAATCACAAACCAGTAGGGTATTTCTTATAGATGATGCAGCACAGCAGCAGTTCACTATGCTCACATATAAGCAAAACTTCTACTTAAACTCTTTCTCTAGATCAGCCTCCTGTCATAAGGTGCATCTTGTTAAGCACTACTGTAATTAAAATACAATAAACTTATCAGTTAACTCAGCTTTTTTTTCTCAATCCTGGGAACGTCAATCTTCACCATTTCTATTTTTACATCCCTGGGAGGCACTCTGATAGTGCAATGACAGAAGTTCACAAAATCTGAGGCAGGCAAATGGATTTTGTAACTGAAATCTAAAATATTGTTACCGGGTCCTCCAAAAGATGTAATGTTAGTCCCAAGGGCAATACAGTGATGAGGACACATTGCTTCATGTTATAAATCCTTTTTTTTTTTTTCTTAATTTCTGTCCCTTCATCTTCCTTGCAACATGTCCCCCTCCCACATGCAGAGAACTGAATGGAAAGGACTGTTTACCAAGAAGATTTGTGCCTGGAAGCAATTAAATATGCTTTCTACATTGTCTTTGTGAATAATGGATGATCTTTCCTGCAACAGTGACTAACTGGGCACTACTGAATCCAGACATTAAGTCATGAACATTTCACGGTTTTGAAACGGGCAAATAGGCATAGGGACCAGAAAAATTTCAGGCAGATGACATTGCACTGGAGCTTCCATCTCAATCGAAATAATTTTTAGAGTGAAGCTCTATAATGGAAATTGCTGTTTAGTCTTCACTATGTATCCAACACAGCATTGCATTTCAACATGTATGCCAGTTTTATCTTCAAGCAAAACCATCACACAGTGTAGAATAAGAGTAAACGTGATGATTCTTTAGAATATATGAACCAAATACAGTCATCAGTACACTGTTTGCACACTGCTTTGAAAAACTAATATTAATTCATCCTATTATGTGGTAGAGTATGCACGTGCTGACAGAAAAGCCAGCTCCACGGTGGAAAACACCAAACACTTCTCTTCAAAAGATAACAGATTGGGAAAAAAAGCAAACAAACAACAAACAAACAAAACACCTGTAAATGAATGTAATTAATGTTAATGTTTTTAGTAGAAAATTAAGACACCAGACTAAATAAATTCTATTTTGCAATGGATTAAATATTTTTGTAATTGCAAACATTTATCCCACTACACCGAGCATGTCTACAGTCAAACTCACAGGCATTCATAATGAAAGCTTGCTGAGCTACAAGCTGTCTACAAAATATACTGACAATTTAAAAGACACTTTTTTTTGGTAAAGTCACAGCTTTAACAAACATTCACCCTTAATCATAACACTGCTGAGATTATATTATATTTCATTACCTGAAGAGTTGAGCTCTGGATCTATCTGTGCTATAACTCACTGGTTTGCAGTATTAAACTGAACATATTTGAAGTACAAACTATGACAGGCAATAATGGAGTATATTTAACTACAAACTGTGACAGGCAGTAACCTCTCTCTGGCTATCAGGGCAGTATTATACTGTTAAAAATCTTGAAACACTGGTGAGATAGATCAACATAAGTCTATAAATCTAGTGAAGATGTCTGCATTAGTCTTTCCCCACATGACAGCAACAAGACAAGTTTCCGGCTGTAGTTGCCATGAATTTAACTTCTGACAACTTTCCTTCTAGGGTGCCTCAACTGGTAGACAGTTGGTTGTAGGTTTCCTCACTCGGGCATCAGGGAGAGAGATGGGAGAGCAGATACTCAGGAAGAAAGTAAAAATGCTAGAAACAGAAGTAATAAAACTCATAAAACATCTTAAAATAGCTCTAAGTGTATGGATATCCATACCCTTTGTACAGCCTTCCACTTAAAAGTTCAAAATGTCATGAACCATAAAAAGCGTTAGGAAAAAATTAACAGCATGGGAACACATAAACAGCAACTTTTCTGTATACTTTTTCAATGAACATTTAATGTTTTAATCTACAAGCAACTCTTGGTTTATTACTGGAAAGATTTTAGAGTATTTAAGCTTAAGTGCTTTGGAAAGAGATTGCAAGCACTAACCTAATTGTTCTCCCCATGCTGAGCTCCAGAGAGGAATGACTGTGCTGAGACAAGGGGCTATGACCATTCCAAGTGTTTCTTAATCTAAGCACACAAGCAGTCCAAATAACTACAACAAGATCATTTGAATATTTAAACATACACTTTTCAGATCAGATCCATAAGCCAAATCTACAAATGCTAGCAAAAACAGCAATGTAATATTGTTATAAAATACTAAATTATTAAAAAATAAAAACCTGACATACAAAAAATCAGTTTTGCATCTACCATGCTGAGAGAAGTTCTGCATGTTGCATGTTGCATGGCTTTTTTGATTCTTTTTTAAGCATTGAGTTCTTGACCCTCATTGCAACAGGACAGCAAGCTGTTACAGCAAGATCAACTTTTAATCTCTGTGAAATGTAATGAAACCAAAAGGCATTTGCAGTCCTTTGTGGCAAAAAACATTAGGACAAAGGAATGCATGTTACTGAGCATTTTTCAGGTATAACATGCAGCTTCAATTCTGAAACTGCCCAGTATTTCCACTAAACTATAAAACAAGTACCAGGGAAAAAAAAAATAAAGAGTATAAGGGTTTGATAAAACATAAGCAAAACAAATAATTCCTTTTTTTTTTCTTTTCTCTTAGAATCATGGTTGTGTGACACTAAGTGCTCTTCGTGCATGCGTCAGTTTTTCTTTTTCTTGTGAAAGGGCGAGTAATTAATTCCTTTTATAAAGGCTTTTTACTGCAGTCCTGTCACTGAGATTGTTTTTTATGACTCATTCAGGCTCATCTACTGCATTCTTCAGTTTATTGCTACCATCTCTGCAGTAACTACATTTGCACTCTTAAGAATTTTTTTCTTTTTATTTTCATCTACTATTTTTTTCATTCTATATCCTTCTTTTGCCTAGTCTCCCCCACCAAGGTTGGGTTTTTTTCTAGGAAAAAAATGTCTACTTACATGATGTACCAACCACTTTTGACAAATACATGTTTTCTGCATATGAGTGGGAAAATTATTTTCAGTGTAATGACAAAAATATTTTACAGACATTTAATAATTGATCTAAGATAAAAACCCATGTAGTTATTAAAGAAAAAAAAAAAAAAAAGCACATACAAAAGGGGAGGAGGGGGCACCTAAAAAAACCAAACCAAATTATTTCAGTTTAGGTTCACAGAATCACAGAATCATTTAGGTTGGAAGGGACGTCTGGACATCATCTTGTCCAACACTCCTGCTCGAGCAAGGTCACCTAGAGCAAGTAGTCCAGGACCATCTCCCATTAGGCTTTAAATATCTCCAAGGAAACTCCGCAACCTCGCTGTGAAACCTGTCCCAGTGTCTGACAGCCTTCATAGTATTAAGGTGTTTCCTTCAGGTGGAATTTCATGAGATTTAATTTGTGACCATTGCCTCTTGTGCTGGACTCACTCGTATCTTTACTGAGAAGCTCAGGACTGGATAGAGTAGAGTAAATCTTCATCTATCTGGCAGGATATGTTTAACTCTCCTGTTGCTTCAGTGCCTCTCAGCTTCCTAGAAACCCCTGGTCTTAGCACAGTAGGGTCTGGTGAAAGATTCTTCACTCAGTTCGGAACTGAGTTTCTTTTCCAGATATAGGAAAATGTCATTTAAAAGGTAGTTGAGCAGTTGTTGCTCCTGACAGCTACCTGAAGCCCCAGTTACTTTTTAGGTGTCTATAGACCTTTGATCTGTTAGGATCAAAAGCTGGCAAAACTACTCTTGCAACCTGTTGGAGCCAGGCCATAAGACCTTCAGAGCTGGTATTGATACCATGGTAGCAACAGGCTATATACAAAATAGCTCCAGTGCTTTCCAGTTTTTAATTGCAGCAGGCTATTATGCTGAAATGTCATTCAGGAAATCCTAATGATCTGCATAATGACAGTGAAACTTATAATAAAATGTTTACATTAATTATATACCTTTTGTTAAATTATCACAGTTTTTATTGTATTCATAATGCTGTAGCATCATTCTTATGTTACAGTCCTCTGTAGCAAAGTATTGTTCTACAGCAAGAGCTACACACAGTACTCGTCAACAGCGGAGCTCATTTTTTCAAGACTAGTCCTACTGGAATCAGAGACAGATGACTCAGCTGCTGAAAATAAGATATAAGCATCTACTTATACCGTACTCTGCAAACATACAGTTCGATAACTCAAGATTAAATGCATAAGACTAATGTACACCTCCAAGTCAGGATTACTCAAATCAGTACAGCTGATTTGGTAATTATGGCTCATTCAGGAAGCATTCAGTTGGATATAAACTTGCACTTCTATGATGAGTCTACAACTCGTAATATTGGCTTGTGCTATAAGTGTTTTGATTGTAGTTAATGAACTCTTCAGTTCATGCTTTTCAGTATTTTAGGCAGGACACATCTTCAGGCTGTGTGATGGAAAGAAAAAGAAAAAAGACATTTGATCACTCTTACTCCTTTATTCCAATAGAATTTGCATTGGAATTAGTTTTAGCAACTCACTTCAGCTACTTAGCTACCTTTACATAAGGATTAAACATACTGTTAAACATTCTGTATATTTTCATCCTTTATATGCTCTACTTAGTAGGCTATTTATTTGCTTATTTCTCTGAGTACCACATACTTAACCATTGACAAGTTGAGTAGATCAGCCCTTTTCCTGAGTCAATTCCAATACAAATTCCTATAAAAGGAACAGGGCTAATCATCTGAGAGGATTTTTGTAACTGCTAAATCCCTCCTGTAAAACAAATTACAGTAGAATCTCAGTTACCTGCAGGTCTCTTGGGACAACTGAAATGTTTGGATAATTAGGGTTAATTGGGTAGAGCTGGTTGGCTGCACTGATGCTGCCATGCACATAGCCACAGGCTAAAACGCTCTGCCTCCACAGATAAGAGAGGATTCTGGCAGAAGAGTGGGGATGGCTTGATTTCACAAGAGCTACATCTGTTGCAGTGGGGGCTTGAAGCTCATTTTTTCCTGAGATGTCCTGACAGAAAGACTGCAGCCCCATATGATGTGGGATTGGGATCAGGATAGCTTGGATTGCAGGGGTCTCCATGAATAAGAACACCCAGAGGAAGATCCCTCCTGTCTTTTTCAGCTGCTTATCTAGCCAGCATGCAGTCCAGATATGTTAGTATGCAGATAGAAAGACAATTCTAAGCAAAAAGGCATCTTTTCCTATGTACCCAAGCTCTCAGTTTCCCTTTCTCAGTCCTAGAAACAGAGTTCCCTGCCTGTACTCCAGATTTCCTCTTGGCTGCATAGCAGAAAACCTGCTAGAAAGATGCAACTACTTGTAGGAGACTGGCAACACTAATTTAAACAGCCTTTGGAAAACTGAAATTTCTGGGTTACCAATTTTTAGATATTTTTAATTTCTGTTGCTCGTTTACCTATTCCCGCTCCCAATGGCAGCACATGAGAAACTTCTAACAAACCTGTCAAAAAGATACAGCTTAATGTTCTTAAAGAAATAGCACTGGCCAGGGCTTTGAATTGACAAAAAGAAGCACTTAGGATATTCACTATTGAAATGTGCATTTGATGTTTTAAAAATAAGCATTCCTTTCACATTGTTGTTGGGTTACAAAAGGCAAGAGGAGGGGCAGCAGAAGCCAGGCTATTAGAGCATTTCTACAGAGTGGAGCCCAGGGGCTGAGCACTGCAGGACTGTTTCTCACAGTGGTGCCCGCAGATGTTAATCTGTGAAAAACAAAAAGAATGGAAGAGAATGGAAAACATCTTGAAGATCGTTCCCTTTCAGAGATCACTGTGGTTCAAAAGAAAGGAAAGCAGTTATCAGCTCCTGAGCTGTGCCATGCAACTAAGTGGGTCTAGTACCGAAATTGGTACGAACCACTGACATGCATTTTTTCCATACTATCTCCTTCGAATAAAGCAATGACTCTGCATTTGTATTAATGTTTTGACTTATTAAAATTTTGCTCTCATTATTGTCTTTTATTATGGGTTTTGCAGGTGTAATAAATTTTGACTCGATCTGGTAAATAACAAGAATTTATTTAGAATCCGGCAATAAGCAAAGACAGCGCTGGGTGCGGCCCAGAGACCTCAGTCTCTCTCATGGCACGTGCACACCACTAATTCAGTTTTCTGGGTTCTTATAGTCCATCTCTGGTCCACAGCTTCCGGTGTAACTTTCCAACTCACGGTGTGCCTTTTCAATCATGTGAGGTTGACTGCTGTGTAGCCAGTTTCGGTCCCATTACTTTGGTTACTTATTAGGTGAATACATCGAGCAGAACAAAGCAAGCAAGCATACAAAGACTTCTCAGAACTCAAACAAACATCTCCTTATTAGGTAATTACATCAAGCAGGACAAAGCAAGTAAACATACAAACAAACATCTCCTTGTCAGGTAAATGCATCAAGCAGGACAAAGCAAGTAAGTATACAAAAAACTCAAACAAACATCTCCAGGAGCTTTAATGAACAAACATTTCTCGGAACTGCTTGTTACAGCAGGTACAGAAAAAAAAAAAAAGGCAAAGCTCCAATTTTGTACTGAAAGCTTATGAGATATTGAATGCTGAAAATTCCTTGTTCCCTAACAAGCTCATCTCAAATAATGGAATTTAACCAGATTTATATCAATAAAGATACCAGTGCTTGCCCTGGGCTTTGCTAACCATGGGAAAAAATTGCTAAATACACAACAGTTCTAGCACCTCTGCTCATGACACTAATATGCTTTGCCAACAAAAAGGGTATAGAAATTCAAGTAACAAAAAAGGAGCATTTGCTCATTTTAGTGTAGGCTGGTGTTCTGCTACAACCATTACATTGTGTTCTTCTCAGGCTAGAAGTAAAATTAAAATGCAGGGTGGGGGGGGAAAGAAAAAAAAACGACAGAATAAAATGCACCCTGCTGATTATTTTTGAATAATTTTAACTGATTTTATTTGAATCTTAAATATTTTTTTATTTACTCCATATGCCCCTAAGATCTGATTGTATATTTACTTCCTTTCTTCATAATTCGCACTCAGGGCTTAAATCTTTCTAACACTGAATAATTTTTTTCAGCCATAATCTCTTTTTTCTTGCCTCTGCTTATGATCTCAGGCCTCTTTCTTCCATTCAACCTCTTTCTCCCTCTTTTCCTCGACAACCAGGACAAAGTCAAAAATCTCTCCAGTATCACACTCTTTTGGCATTTCATCCATCTTGCAAAGCTCTGAATCCACATCTGATTCAAATAACTTTGACTAATCATCCTGCTTTACAGGCCAAGTCTGAAGAAAACCAATAGATTCATCACATTTTCTTCAACTCCTCTGTCTACCTGGTGCCAAGGGAGAAAGGGCGATGGGTAGTGAGCTGGTTTTCAGCTCTTTCCTTTGTCTGGCTGGTTTCTGCCTCTCCAGGTGCTGGCTCTGCTCTGCAGAAGGACTTTGAAGGATCATTTCACTGCCGTGACACCCACTGTAGCTCGTGCCTGCTCAGGGTGCACATCATCGTGCTGGGGAGCCCTGTCTTAGCTCTGCCCTGGCAGCTTTGACTCTGCTTTGAGGCAGAGCTTGCAAGCACCTATAATGGAGCCACCTAAGAGCTTTCAGTGACTATACCTGTATTGTCCCTGTTTTTACCCAGGTCACCTACATCAACATGTCGTTCATTAAAAATACCTTTACTTTTTCTGGTTTTAACTGCAGCTCTTCCTGTATGATATCTAAAACTACTGCAATCTTGGTAGTTTCCCATTTTGTTGTAAAAAAGTGATACTGGAATAGCAAAAGGCTGCATGCAGTTCTATACGGTACAAGAAGAGAGTGTTACAATCCCTGAAGTATACTTGTTTAGTGCTAGGCAACCGATGGCAGGACAAGGGGTAATGGGTTCAACATGGAGCACAGGAGGTTCCACTTAAATTTGAGAAGAAACTTCTTCTCAGTGAGGGTGACAGAGCACTGGAACAGGCTGCCTGGGAGGGGGGTTGTGGATTCTCCTACTCTGGAGACATTCAAAACCCACCTGGACACATTCCTGTGTGACCTCATCTAGGTGTTCCTGCTCCGGCAGGGGGATTGGACAAGATGATATTTTGAGGTCCCTTCCAATCCCTAACATTCTGTGATTCTCAACAGGTATCCATTTCTGGGGTTTGGGTTGATCATGCAGAGACAAGAAACAAAATTAATCTTGTTCTATGGCCATTTACTCCTACCTACACTACTTATTTTATATTTCTGATTGTTTTATACATAAGGGGGTGGGGGTATCTATCAGTATATACATATGAAAATCACCTGGGTTTAAAAAAAATTACCTAATCTATAAAAAAAAAAAAAACAAAACAAAAAAAAAAGGAGGAGGAATGATTATATGCCCTGATTAATACACTTTTCTGTGTTTGATGGTAACTAAGCTTCCAGTTTTGGTTCACTCCTTAACTGCTTTTCATGCCACCCATTGAGAAGAAGTAAGTCTTGGGACTGATTCTCCTGCAGGGAAAAAGGACTATATTTATGACAGAGGAGTGCTGAGCTGCCAGTATAGGTGTTGGGTCCACTGGCATTTTTGTAATCTACTTTTTCCAGTATCTATTTAACATACTTATTGACTCATACTGATATAGTTTCTAATCTAAGCAGCATTTATTCTTAAACTCTTTGGGTCTGAGAAGTAGTATTTTTCCCATTTTCACAGGTGGGTAGAATGAGGCACAAAGATTTTTTTAATTATTTGCCCAGGATGACAAAGAGAGTTCCTGCTCCTTCACAGTGTAAGTCTGAGCTACAAATGCTCTAGTCAATTTAATGACTTCTGAACTCTCAAACTCACTGATGAACAAGCAAAGAAGTGCAGTGTGTTGGTAGCATCAGTCTGACACGTGGCCACATGCATCACTAAAGGGTACACAACCAGCGATGAGGTTACAGCAGGCCATGCTGACCACGTCTTTTCTCTTCTTGCACAGCTCCCTGCCATATACACCAGGGCTTCACTGGGGAATAGAAATTCTAGGGCTAAGACAGGATAAAACCCATTTACCTACTGAAATCAGGGTGGCTGCACAGCAATAAAATGGGGCAAGACTACAAGGACTCTGAAGTGCCCTGCTGAGTGCACATGTCCTAGAATTACACAGGGACCTTTCTGAGCAAGTCTAAGAAAAAGCAGGTTCCGCCCAAACTTTTAATTGCTTTCATCCCGCTGCAGTTGGTGCGGTGAGCACACTGCTTAGAGCCAGCACAGGCAAGAGAAAAAGAAAAACAAACTGCAGCATAAAAGATGAGGCTGCTGCACTGCAGTTGTGCTTTGCCTACATGGGGTGCTGGGCCTGACACCTTTGGTTGGGAAAAGACACCTCTTGTGCCCCAGGAAGCCTCCCTGGGACTTCTTATAGAGACCATTACCAGTCATTGGATATGAACAAGGACATCAGATTGAAAAGGTGTTTAGTCAAAGTGACATAGGGTCTCGTTATCACATTTGCTATTAGCCCTGAGAAGAGAAGCCACAGGGCTGTGTTCTCGGATCGTCAGAGCCCTCGGTGTTGGACAAAAGACTTCTGTCCCTCGGTGTTGGACAAAAGACTTCTGTTTGCCCTGAGGATATAAATCCATTCTTTTTTAATACCGCAAATGCATCCTTTGTGGCTCCCTTCAAGATCCAGAAAGTCTCTAATGAAGAAGCTGAGGAATTTCATGTTCTTCCCTTTGGCTCTTGAGAGTACTTGCCCCCCAACATTGCATATGTCACCTAGAGTGTCAAGCAGACTTCGTAAGTGCAGCTTAAATCCAAAACTGCTATAAGCATTGACTGCATAAATCAAGCCAGATAGAGGCTTTGTGCTAAATCCCAGCACAGATTTTCAGAAGTAGCTCAGGGAGACATTCCCAGGTGGGAACAGATCAGGCTTAGCTGAGCCTTCCTACAGTCCCTGTCTCGCAGAAAGAGTGGGGTGTCAAGTGAAGGATCAGGGTTGATGTCTGTAATTTAGGAGCAGGAATTTTAGAAATAAGATGACCTGTGATGATTGTTTTGTGTGTTTAGGTTGTGCTGGGATTTTTTTTTCCTTTTCTCTCGTTTAAGCTTCATGAAGTAAATGTGGCCAGTAGCTCTGCCAAGCACGTCTGGGATGTTTGAGCTGTACAAACAACATGTAATTATAAGATGAAAATCTGTGGAAGGATAATGTGCTCACTTTCTAGCCCCAGAGCCTGTTACAAGGGACCAAAATTGCTTCTTTTGTTACTGGAAGACAGTGTTTAATATTAAAACTATTTCACTCTAAATCTGGTAGCTCCAAACAGCCCTATTCATACATAGCTTGGTAATCTAATTTGTTTTAGTTGCCTGTTTCAGTGCATTTCTCTGTCTGATTAAACTGTAACAGGCAGCACAATGAAAAATCACTTCAGTGAATTTACCATTGATCTATTTCCATTTCACACAAATCAATTATGTCAAATTTCTTAGTGGCCCAATTTGTTAATCAGCAAGAGTTTTGCTGAACCTAGCAATTGTCACTGATGTCTAATAATATATTTAGGTATTTGCTTTCCTCCATTTCTATCATTTTTGATAGATAGTATATTATAATAGTCTCTAAACTGTCCCATTCTCTCCCACTATTGCTTCTTTATTAATGCCAGTCTACAAACTTAAATATACTTGTCCAGTAACACAGTCTTTGATATTCTCTGACTACTTTAAATTTACAGTTTCTCCCTTTCTCCCCTTTCTCCCAGAAGAATATCATATTTTGACCCATGTTTCCCATTTTCTTGTTATAAACTGCAAAAGCTCTTCCCTCTTCACTGCTGTTTAAAATGTCCTCCAAGCCATCCATCATTGTAGGTCGGAGTGCCGCAGTGAGGGATATGCAGCAGGGGTGAACTGCACTGAATCCACTACAGTGCTGTGCCAGTCGACAGAAACAGCAAAAAAACTGCAGCATAACAAACAACAACCTACCAGATTGATTACAGCAATGGAGAATACTAATGTCTTAAATTAAATACATCTGACTGTATCCTCAGCTGTTTCTGACACTTTATGCCCAGTTGTATGCACCTTCAGCACAGGCCATGACAGCCTGCAGCTTAATAAGGGGGATGGAGAGAGCTCTGGTCCAAACCAGGGGAGAGGAGGCGAAGGAGAAGGAAGAGCTGTGCAGCTGTTCATCTGTACAGCAGACATCAACATAGAAATATGGTTTGTGTCAGCTGATGCTAATGGAAAGAATAAACACTTCTTATCCCTGCTGGCGAATCTGTGTCTGGTTATCACTTGGATCACCCCAAAAGAATCAACACAGATAATTCATCTGCCCTGTAGTTCATGTATGTCCCATACATGTAACATGTCATGGCTAAGAGGTAAGGACTTTCGCAATATGTACTCATCTTCCAAAAGCTGCTGCAATATGATGATATTTGAAATCATTAAATGGGACAATTGCTATTACTCAAATGTATTTCTAAAACATACAGACTTCTCCATGATGGTTATTTGCCCTTTCTTAACCTCCAAGCTAATTTTGCTTTAATGTGATATACACAGAGCATTTGCTTGTGTACATATAACAGTATTTCTGTATACAGGCAATATATCTGTATACTGGTCTTAAGCATTGAGCCACTCCTCTGACAAGTAAACCCTGAGCTTCAGTGGTTCCAAATGCGTGAGCAGGAAACACAAGCCTGGCTCTTCCAAATTTGCTGAAAGTTTGTTCCATGGACTCAGAAAGGGAATTGACTGCTATGCCACTGAAAATCACATCAAAACCATTACTGTCATCAAAAACCTTCCCTTATCTTTTACATGTGGTAATAGGTAGGGGTTTTTTTTCTCTTAAGGTTAGGGGACAGGTTCTGAAGTCGGTATACAGCTGATGTACTGATGCCTTTGATAGCATAGGAAGTTGTCTGTTTAAGGCTTTGGGATTTGCCATAGCTCTAGGAAGACAATATTCTTATTCCTCCTACACAGAATATGGAAAATAGGCATATTATTTAAACATAAATCTTACTTCTCCATATATCTAGATCATCTCCTGTTTATCTTTCCTGCCTATTTGTACTTGGATAATGCAGGACCAGATTCTGGCTGCCTAATAAGTCTGAGTGGGATGCTGTTTTCTTAGTGGTTTAGTCAAAATAAATTAATCTACCAGAGAACTAAGTGATGAAGAATGAGAGTAACTAAAGCACACTCTCATCTACCATTCACATCTTATGAAAGCAGAGGCAAAAAAAATCATCAGGAATCAATAGGGAGAGAACAAAGCAACTATATAAATGAGTACAGAGCTGGCCTTGCCTGCACATTTTCATTTCTCCATAAATTTAGTTATTTTACTTGCAGCTGTGGAGACAGAGAATGAGGAGGACACAGGTGGAATTTAAAAACAAACAAGCAAACAAACAAACAAAACCTCTTTGTCTGCAAAATCAATTTATTCTAAGTCAATGGACAATTTCTCTTGAAAACTGAATTTTAATTAAGGTTTATGCTTAGGATTTAAATACTACCAGTGTAATGAGAAGGTTTATATACTTGTTCAAAATTTGCTAGCAAAATCCTGTGAGCCACTACCATGTTTTTAAAGACCATGCTTTTATGCAGCAGTAGGATGCCTTATGAAGTGTTGAGATAGAGTAAGGACGCCTGTTGCTAAGAATGTATCTTAAGTGTCAGAACAGAAGTACTAAAAATTTTGAAGAAAGAACAGGAAAGTGGGATTGGTTGTTGCAAAGATTATGATACTTTTGCTCAGTTTAGATGAGATTCATCTCACCTAATTTTAGCACTCTAAACCTTAGTTATTAAGTTTGAGTTAGTCACATAGAAGCTCTTTTCCCTCTCAAGAGAGGAAAGCCTTTAAAATAAAGACCATATTCAAAGTTAACAAGTGTTAATTATTCTTTGGTGGAGCCTTTCTCCTTCTGTTGGCTATACAATAGGATCAGTTAGACAAGCCTAATTTAGTTTAGGCTAAATGAGTAACTTCTGGATTGTTTAAGTCAGTTGAGATGACACCCACCCTGTTAGATGCTTAGTGAGTGAACCTCTAGTGTTAAGAGTAGTCTTTTGGGTCTTACAAAGGCAAATACTGAACGGAGGGAAGAACTACAGATGCTGATTCTCTATTTGAAAGGGTCCTACCAAAACCTGAAGTCCTTGTGAATGTAGGACCCAATTAGAGGAGAGAATCTCAGGCTTGATATCATCGATTTCTCTTCTGAAAACACTAGATTTGGACCAAGAGTTCATTCCTGTGGGGACACTACCAGTAAAATGTTTGTACCTGTCCATTAATAACTACTGTTAAAGATCTGTTAGTGACCCAGTTTTTGATGCAAATGTGTTCTTGCCTAATGCAGTGAGGATTTTTTATTTGAAAAATCATGTTGTAATAAGTGGAAAAATGTAATCATCATAGTAGTCTTTATCAGTTAGACCTGCAATTTTCTCAAAAAAAAAAGAAACAGTTTTACATGACAAGACCTATTTTTTTTATATCTCCCTTTTGACTCACTCTAACTACATTTTGTAATGTTATTTGGTAGCTGAATTTTTTGTTAGCTGTGTTACAATTTTATTTGCAAGTGATGTCAGACTAAACAGTTTATGTTTCTCCTACTAAGCAGCAAGACTCAGCTACACTTTATCATATCTAGGAACACCAGTTGACATGAGGTGCTCACTCCCATTAGCTACTTGTTTGCTCACTAGGTACAAAATCACTTTTCTCATCAGTAACTCATCTGGATGCATCTCATAAGTCTTTTGGCAGTGAAGGAAATATTTGTTTTTATCACACAGCTCATCTCCCTGACTACTTTTCTTCTTTCCTGAGTATCTTTGTGTGCTCTGCTTTTTCTTACATAAGCTGCTATATGTGTTGTTCTTAGTCGTTCTTTGTCTGTGTCTTCCTTACTTAGCCCAGCCTATAGTATACCATGCCTCTCAAGAGCTGGCACAGCATCTGTAGAGAACAATCAAATTGCCATGTTGACGTTGTCAACTGAACTGATTAAATATGCACTTGTCCTGGTACTCTCATTCTAACCTTAGTCAAATGGAAATAGTTTGTACAACAGTAATCTTAACGCTGTGTTTTATTCTCATTACATTTTTGATTAGGCAGACGGAATTCTGAGCCCTTTATGTTCTCATTAAAATTGATTAGATGAATGGATTAACTGTGTACCAGTGTCTGGTATCTTACGATCTTTGCAGAAATAATCAGCCAACATCTCTGTGAACGAGGAGGGGTAAGCTGTTGCTGGGTATTGTGGGGTTTTTTTATAATCTAATTTCTGAAGAATGTCATGGGTTTCAAAATAATAAGCATTTTCCCCCAAGCAATGTCTCCTTGAGGCCCACGTCACATCTAGCTGTCACAGTCAACATCTATTACTCCACATGATGATACATGACATGATTGAGCAGCTGGTGGTAGCGTGTCACACAGGAAACCTGGGGAAGGAAACACTTCCTCTGGTTGCACTTGAGCAAAGCTTTTCCTGTTCCTTAGATCTGAAGTATATGTTCCCTAGAAAGTAACAAGAGCCTAATATAAAAACAATAAAAACACCAAGATGCACTAGTAGGTTCTGAAATTCTGTTTGTCCAAAAGATGCATTTTGGACTGAGGAAATAAATAAAACATTCTTTTTTTTTTTTTTCCCTTCCTTTTTTTTCCCTAATTCAGGAACTTGACTGAAAGTTTTATTAAAGGAGAATATAAAACATGCACTCATTGAAATGCAGATTTGAGAAAACGGGCAATAATTTCAGGCTCTTATTTTGTAAAAATACAAAAAATCTAGGCACTCACCCTCTTCTTTCTTAACTGCATTTTAAACCATAACTATTGCAATAGGCTTCAAGAAATGTCTGCATTGACATTTCTGTCTGCCAGAGAAGGGGCAATGAATGGAAATCATCTTATGCTACATCTGAGTAAGTCACTCAAGATTTCTCTGATAGTCAGTGGAGATTCATTGCTCCCTAAAGCAGGTATTTAAAATAGGTCTGATGATTCATGCTCTAGACGTGCCTATGTTTCTTCTTGACTGCAAAGGGCTAGCTGAAAGGTATAGGTGAAATGAAGCTATATATAAAGTCAGGTGAGATAGATCCTACTGCAGGGTGTTACTGTCACCTGAACTCATTCCAGAAAAGAAGAGGGAAATTTTACCTGCACACAAGGAAATCTAGGACCCAAATTTAACCTCTTGTTCTTTTACTAAGCTTAGCATACTAAAAACCTAGTTTCACTGAGAATTGCTGGGAGTTTTATCAAACTGAAGAGAAAATGCTGAAGGCAAAAGAGGGGAAAATATGCCTTTCCATTTTTATTCTGCATTTCTTCTCAAGGTAGAAATCCTAGTTGGAATTAAGCCTTAGCACACTAAGAGTTTTGGAGAAGGCAAGGCAAACCTTATAACTAAATTGGAGCTTATATATAAACACCGTGATGGAAATCCTTTGCTTTGGATTTATATAAATTTAGGATTCAGAGTGCTTAGAAGGAGCATCACTTGAAGCAGAGCAGCTCTCAGGGAAGTAGTTTTCTATACAGGCTTATGTCAGAGACATAAGCAATTTTACAACTTTGAAATAAACACACAATAATCTTGTTCCTGCTCCAGTGTACACCTATGACTTGTTAACTGGATCACTGGGTTTTGTGGTTTTGCCAAAATCTCTAGTCTATTCTACTTGCTTCCAAGCTTCCTCTGTTACAATTACCATATGCACCTAACCCTGGAAAGTTGTTTAGACCTTCCCACCATGTTGATGTGTCATTGTCTTGGCATCTACATGGCAGTAGAGTGTCTTCTGTGTGTGTTTCTCCTGTGGCATCCTGAAACATGTGTAAATGTTCATTTGTTGGCCATGGCAAAACCAGCATAACTTCCCACTGCAGGAGGAACCTGAAAGAATACCATGGGAGTCACGGCAGGCCAGATACCTTCAAAGAACGACCCAAACTAGGCAGCACATCACTTAGAGAGCTGCCTTAGCCAGCAGCAAGAAATGGTGGCCACCAGACAGCGTTTGAAAGCATGCATCTACTCAGGCCTCTTTATGAAGAAGGAGCTGCATCTCAGGATCCACAGGGCAGTGCTTGGCTTCAGCCTCTGTGCCTCAGGGCCCTGGGGTCAGCTCCTCTGGCAGCCTCCATGGACTCAAACCAGAATCCCTCACTTTGAATTAGCCACTCTGCCCCCTGGCTATAGGACAGTCTGGCTGGAAATACCTCCTCCCTGATGAAACTAACTAGTAAGTGTGAGGAGCCTCAAGGCTGGTGGGACAGGAGTCACGACTTGCAGCAAGGCTACTGGGGTCAGTGGCCTCAGGGGCCAGGGAGTAGTCCCACATGCCCTGAGGAAGAGGAGCAGAGCAGGTCCGGTGACAGCAAGCAGGGTCAACTAAGAGTGCTCCAAGGCTGAATGGCTGCACCACATCAGTGCCAGCCCTGAGCCAGCTCCAAGAAACCCTCCCTGAAGGTCGGTGATGAGCCTGGGGCCCAGTGACGAAGAATGTCCTTTCCATTCTTGGAAAGTGCATCAATCCTGTAACCTGCTCCAAGTAATTCTGTCTTTCACTATCCATGGTCCCTTCCCAGCTGTCATTTTCACAGGGATGTAGAGGCAGAAACAGCCCCAGCACAAGAGGGTCATGCCCTCCACCTACACACCTTCACATCAGAGGAGCTAGAGAGAAGGTGAGTTGGGTCAGATGTCAGCACTGCAAAGGAAAACCAATCAATGAAGACTAATAAGGGAGCGAAAATTCTTCCTGCCCCACAGCAAACGTCTGGACCATGTTCTCTTAAGATTCCCTGGCCCCAGTGAATTCCTTCACGATCCCATGAAATACAGAAGAATTTAATAGAGAAGCACTATCCCAGTATGACCCTCATATCAGCAATTTGGTAGACAAAATGCATACACTGGGAAGGAGTAGTATCATACTTTGTCTTAATACTGTCTCCAAGCTGCAACTGAGTAATAATTAAATGCAACGAATCTGCCTTTGTGTAATGCTAGGGTTAATATTTTATGCACAGTAGGAGTGAAGAGGGAACAGAATGATACTATTTGTCTGCCAAGTCAGACAAAATTGATCTATACAGAATATTTTATATGTAAAGAAAGAAACACATTACTCACTAGAGGGTAAAAATAGGACTCACGTCATTAGAATACTAGAAATAATCTAATTTGTATCATAGGTCATGTCACCATAATTACAGTATTTTCAGAAGGTACATAATATAGTCTTGTTTTCTGTCTTAGGGAATTGTGTTGTTTTACTCATTGTCACTAGTGGGCAGATGTTCCATGTTATGCTTCCATAGCTTCAAATAAAACAGGCAGCTAATACTGCACAGAGCTATTTAACAAGATTCAAAACATTTAACTGCATCTATGTAAGAAGAAATCTCAATAGAAGAATTTATTGTGAATAAGATGAATCACTGACAATATTAGTGAGTCTTAAGGTGTCTCTGTTCTCGATTAAATTACTCTGTCACCTTAAGAAATCACACTCTGAAGGGAAGTTTCTGGTATCTCAGATGCCAGTATCTACTGGCCCCTATTGTCTTATGTGCACTTTTGTGACCTCCACTAAAGCCTGCTTTGTGTCTGGTATCCATCAATTATAACGATAGCTGTCCCAATTTTCTACTATATCTGGCAACCAGAGTGAATCCTGTTCTGGAGTGACTAATGCCACCATGAGCTCAGTGTCTGTGCCCCTCGAAGTCCCAGCCTCTGCAGTGAAGGGTTTTTTGATGTTCGATACCTTGGCAGCTTTCTTTTTTCAAAATCATGTCCTCACATCTGTACACTTACCTCCTTATTTAACTTGGCATCTTGGCTGCAGTTTACACTATTTGTTCAGCATTTCACCTCTCCCTTTGCACTAAATTGTGCCTTCCATGGAGCCACTAAGTCAATGTGCCCTGTAGTTGAACACAAAGTTTTGCATTTGTAAAACAACCTCAGGATTGTTGCATTTGGCACTCCAGAGAGATGACACCGCACGAAGGGGAGGAAGACTTTGACCTGCAGGTGCTCTGATACTTATCTCTGTATAGCCAATAAAGTGTTCCTAATGTATGATGTTTCTTAGCAGTAAAAGAAAATACATTCAGAAACATGTTCCATAATTGAAAATTACAACATGTATTTTGGAGGTGAGATGACACTCTTTTCCTTGAAAGAGGCATGTAACTCCTGTATCTCCAGCCTGATAGCATGCTGGCTCCTCTTCTGGAATGAGGTTATCGCAGGATCAGAAATAGTAACACAAGAGTCTTCACTTTCATCTTAGCTGTTTTTTATTACCCGAGGTGACGAAAACCCAATTGAAAACTATAATAGAGCGTTAAGGAAGGTGGGAAAAGAAGCATAAAATTTTACTTATTATAGATTAGTAGCTAATATCCAAGCAGCCCAAGAGAGAGATGGAGAAAGATGTCATGCTTATCTTCTGTTTTCTTTCAGTGTCTCAAAACCTATCTATCACCTATGATCAAGTTATAAGCCTGCTCTTCTTAATGACTTAACAGCCAGAAAAAAATTCCTCTCCCACACACATCATCTGTGGTAAAAAGCCTGCATAACTTGTGTCACTGTGTTTTGGCATATAAAGAAGAAATTATATCCTATCTTTATTATGAATGCATGATTCTGTGATATTCTGCTGATATTACCCTATAAAAGTAGATTTTCAGTATTGCTGAAAATATCCTGTAGCAGTTAACCAATTATAAATATTTAAAATCTCTCACTGACATCCTGGAATAGCAAAACCTCACTAATTAACACCAATGATCAGAGGGATCAAATTAGTGAACAATGGAACAAACACATGAACAAAGCAAGGTAACATATCAACAAAAGTTGTTCATTAATTTACTTGTTGAGAACTGTTTCATTTCTTGTGCGATGATTTATTATTAGAGTCAAATAGGATTCTTTTTTATTACTTTGGCAAAATACTTTCACAGTGGCAAATGTCAGTCTGTTAAAACTGAAAACATCCTCTAGTAACATCTGAATGCAAGAAAATATTTATGCAGAAAAAATGTACACTGCCCTAGTTCTTTGGCATCCTACCAAAGGTTACACTGCCCTGTCTGAGCTAGTGTCAGGCAGAAACACTTGGTCTATCTCCAGATAAGCTGGCATTCCCATACAGTAGAATTCAGTGCTATCCGGGGTCATGGTTTAACCCCGGACAACAACTAAGCACCACCCAGCTGCTCGCTCACTCCCCTCCTGTGAGACGGGGGAGAGAATAGGAACAGTAAGAAAACTCATGGGTTGAGATAAAGGCAGTTTATTATATGAAGCAAAAGCCACGCACACAAGCAAAGTATAACAAAGGATTCCTTCACTGTTTTCGCATGGGCAGGCAGGTGTTCAGCCATCTCCAGGACAGCATTTTGCTCTCTGTCCCCGGGATCAGCTGTTCAGCGCAGAAGGAGTTAATGAGGAATTGCATTGAGTATCCCTTATTTTATATTTTATTTTTACTTTATATATATATTTTTAGTAATAGTAGTAGTATATTATATATAACAGTAGTAGCAGTGGTAGCAGTATATTAGCATTATTTTGTTATTTCATTAAACTGGTTTTATCTCAATTCATCAGTTTCTCCCTTCCATTAGAGTCTCTCCCCTACTTGGAGTGGGAGGAGTGAGCAAGCGATTATATGGTTTTGATTGCTAGCTGGGGTTAAACTGTGACAGCCATGAACAGCCTCACCCCAGGAACCAGCTGTATCTGTAAAACGCAGAGGTGTGGGCCACAGGAGCAGACACAGCTGTGCCCTCTAAACAGGAACAGGCCCTGGCCCAGACTGCCTTGGACCTTCCACCAGCGACTTCTCTGCTGGGTGACACCACCATGTCAGCAGAAGCTGCGGTGCCTGCCCAGGCTCCCAACTCACCTGGTGTTGCTCCCCAGCCCCAAGAAACAGCTCCTATGCAGCGCTGGCCTTCACAGTGCTCCAGCAGAGATGAATTGGTGCACCTGAGCTTCAATCCCCTCTCTTCTTCATTAAACAGGGCATATGCATGGACTGTAAATAAACGAATTTGCCAGGGAAATTACTTTCTGTGTCACCAATTTTTCTACAGCCTCTCCTTCCAGAGGCCTGAGAAGACTGGTACTGAGCAAACAGGCAAAAATAATTAACCTTTCTGCCCTTCCAATTGATCCGCTGTGACCATGCTCCTTTTATTCTGGCTAAGCGGAATAGGTTTGTGAAATGGCTTTTCTATAGTTTACCACTGGTCACTGCATGGGAAATTATGAGATCTACTGATGCAGAAAGAGCTTATAATTAACTATCTGAGATGTTCAAAAAGCTGAGCTAAAGGGTCAGAGATGAGAGCTCAGCCCTTGTCACATGTCCAGGGAAAATGGCCAGCTCAGTGACAGAACCCAGCATCCCACTAGCAACAGTCTACTCTAGAAGTATTTAACCCTTAGCCACTAAAGTGGCTTAGTCTACTCTAGAAGAAGACCCTTAGCCACTAAAGTATTTTGCACGTGGAAATTCTGTTGTAATGCTCCAGTGAAACAGTTTGAACAAATGCAGGTTTGTCCTTCTCATCACCCAGCTGCAGAGCTGTATAGATATTCATAGGTGACATGTGATGCAGCTCCCAGTACAGCTGTTTGCCTCCAAGCACCTGTTAGCACTATTTATTAAAGCAAGTGTGGAACTGGTTCCAAATTTGTATTACAAATAATTCTCTCAAGATAACACAATTCTCTCTGTACGTGAAAAAATACATGGGTATCATTGTTCCAAACCTTCTGTAGATTGTGGAAGTGGTCAGGAAGTGTTTTACAGTAACTGTTTCATATGAAAGTCAATGCTCTTTCACTGACAGTTCTGTGCTGTGCCCTAGACTGATCTGCTTTATCTCTGTTTTTTCTCATAATTATAAAACCAAAAAGAACCATAGCTCCATTCTTCCAACTCTGATGTAGGAGTTCCTGCAACTCTTTCATCCCGAGTTTTTAGCCAGAGCAAAGGCAGAAGAGATCAGAGGTCATACAGATGGCTGTGATGTAAGTGGAGTTTTGCTCAGTGATCTTGCAGGCAGCGACGGCACTGAGGGTTTTTTGGAGGGGGGTGAGGGGGAGCTGCTGAAGGGAAAGGGGAATTGGATCTTCGCTGGGGTTCGTGGGTGGCGAGGTTTCCTGGAAGCAGAAAGAGTGACCATGACAAGTGACAGGTTTAGCCATCACCAGGTGACAAAGGAGATTGTTTTCCTGTGGCTGTTCCAGTGGTACCATTTGCAGATCTGAGGGAGGGTGTCTTGGAGACAGAGACAAGGGGAATGCTGATTTGGAGAATTTGGTATCTAGATTGTGTGGTTGCATGTCAAACAAAGCGGGGACAAAGGGACCCATTTCTCAAACCATCCCAACGAAAACAGGATGGGTGGCCTGCCTACTAGATCCCAGAAACTGTGGGGGCCAGAGTAACCCCACTGGTTACTCCTGCTGCCTCCGTGGACAAAAACTGATTTTACTCTGCTGTTGAATGGCCTGGACATTTTAATTCCCATTTGTCTCTGACTCACTGAGTTCCAAAGCATATGTTCAGGCTGTACCCAATTGCACTGTGTTTGAGGTGCTTGGGGTTTTACTTAAAAAGTGGCCAACCTTGAAGAAGATAGGCTGTTCCCTTAAAATTCAGAACAGTTCTGCCCTAGGTGAAAACACAAACCCACTGTTCCTCATCTTTACAATTAAGACTGATCCAAATGACTAATGTTTTACAGTTTGTACTTATTGGTTTTTTTCAAACATTTTTCTCATTAGTACCCTTGAATCTAATTTCTTCTCTTCCAGTGTCTCTTTCTTCTTACCTGTTGTTGTCTGTCTCTTTAGACCAGTGCACCTGTTAAGTCACCTGTGTTGCCACCCAGCCGAACTTGAATATACAATGTACAAGATAAGACAGATCTGCTGTATAGGTATTTGTCTAGCCATAAACAATTATTCCAGAGGTGTGTGACAGGTATAGCACAGTGTCAGATCATAATCACTGGGGACCTGTGCAAAAAAATGCATCAGGAAGAAATCATTAAACTTATATACCCTACTGAGGTCTACATATTGTGCTTCTGTGAGACAGGAGAAGTGGTCAACCAAGAAAAACCCAGGAAGTACTAAGGTGCATCAACTTGATGCTAAATAATATGGAAATCTAGTGGTTCTTCAGTAGACACAGAGGTTCACCCACAGCTGGAACTCACCAGAAATTCAGAAAACAAACAAAAGTGCAATATACAAACAAAACTCTCCAGTGGGAACTGGAGGAATTCAGCCACCCTGCTAGCATTCCTATTGCTAGGGTGGGATGCGACTAAGGCAAAGAGGTGAACCAGGCAGAGAAACTCTCCCTAGAGGAAAGTGACAATAATGGTGGTATTTTCATTACTGTGGTCAAGCCTAGAGACATATTACTGAGATCAAGTAGGATCAAGCCTGAGGGTAGGAAAGTAAAATGTGTCACATTCCTCTGAAAGGATTATCCATAATATCTTTCCTTGGGACCAAAGACAAGCAGCCTGGTGAAGAGGTGGACAACAGCCATCAGATCCCTGGGAGCAGCACCAGGATTCATCACCGACCCACCCTCTGTCGCACAGAGCTGCTGGGTGCAGAGGAGAACCTCCTGATGTGTGATGTTACTCTAAGATAGTTATGTTATCTGTGATAAACAGTGATGAACAAGGGACAGTGATGAACAACGCACTTCAACTATCCCACTCTGCCTTTTATATAAGAAAAATTACTTCTTTTTCCCTTTCCCCCCACTTAGAACAAGGAGAAAAATTACTTTCTTCCAGATTTGATCCTTGCTGAATTATAATTAATTATCATGATACTGAATTTGGGGGTTTTGTTTGTTTGTCTGTTTGTTTCCTGTATAAACAAAAATGGAGGGAAGATTATTCCCAAGCAGTCTACAACTATAATTCCTCTGGAAACAAACAAGGTTTATATTCCAAAGCTAGTTACACATTTTAAATAGCCTATCAATGGTATTTTATGTACATACTTACTCAACTATATATATGCATATCCATTATGTATATAAAGAAAGCCACACATAGTGCAAAGTGTATGCAATAGACCACTGTAATTTGAAATGAATAGCAACAGGCAAGGAAAGCTCCAGTTTTTGTAAAAGGAAGTAAATGATTGATTTGTGATTATTCACTAAAAAATCTTACTCATAGAAACTAACTAGCCAAAAAAGTATATATATGGCGTAACAGTGGTACCCAGAGATGAAAGAAAGAAATGCATCCAGTTATTTCACATCCTTATAAAACATTTTTCTTAGACAATTAATATTTGCATTACCAAAAGTAATCCTTTCATTAGCTCGTGTAAAATTCACACCCTGTACTTTCAGTCTTTCATCAACATAACATTATTTAGAGTCATCTGAAATTACAGTAATCACTGTTTTTAAAAACCTGAAAAATAAATTTAATCTACACTTTCCAGTGTGTATACTGCATGGTGATTCTTTTCTTATCTGCCATTTAACTACACTGATAAAACGTAATGGCCAATTGCCATCCTCCAATCTGAGAAATGTTTCACTATCTTTTATTAGATACCTTAGTATTCATTGCTTCTTTACCTCATACTCTAGTTACTGAAAATACAGTCCTTCGAATAATTAGTGGTAGGCTAACAAAATTATAAGTGTCTATTTTTCCGCTAGTTATCAGTTAGACTTGTATAAGGAAAAATCTAAATTACTATAATTGTATAATAGCAGTGGAACACTCAGTGCCTTTTGCAACACACTCTGTACAGATATAGCAAGCCAGTTTGCTATTTAAATATGAAATCAGAAGCAACAAGTGTTTATAAGGACTGAAAAGATGGGGAAAGGTGGTAGCAAAGAGCTAACACATTCAGGACCTTATTCAATTGCAAAAGAAAGCCAAACACCAAAAAAGCAGAGCAATTGTCTAGTTCTGAGAATATCAAATACAGTCAGGTGAGCACCAGCCACCGGTTATTTTACCATTTCTAGCTACTAATTTTAATTTGTTATTAAAAAACCTCACTTCAAGAGAAGAATTTATGACTTCTTTATATCACTCCTAGAGGTACCTGACACTTTCTCAGTTTCTCTCAGATACTTAAAGGACCATTATCACAGTCAATGGCAATGAATGAAGGATAAAGCTTAAACCAAAACAAGGTTTAGCGGTTAAATGAGCCTTTCACTTTCATTCTATGATTTTATAATTCCAAACCAAGCAGCTTGAAAATTATTTATAAGGGAAGATTATTTTAAAAGTAAACCAAATTTCCTTGGACAGAAGAAACTGACGCTCAATTGCAAAACCCCCTCAGAATCTAAACATATGCATAGAGGCTTTGACAAAACAGAATAATGCTTTAGTGGGACAGGAAAACTTCCAAACATAAGGTGGAGATGAAAGACCATCATTCCTTAATCACATCACATCACACCACTTAAAGATAAGGAAAAGGCATGTAACCATGTCATGCAGTTAAAAAAAAAAAAAAAAAAAAAGGGCATATGTAGGCAATTTGTCTTACTTACTGGGACTATTTCTGTGGGTAAATATGCAAGATTTATATTTCTTGAGCTCATAATGTATTAGCATATTAAATCTTTGACTTACTATGAAAAATGTAGTATTTCAATAATAAAATATACATTCAAGATGTCTTTGCTATTGGTGTTCTTTCTTTGCTAGCCTTCGTAAAATTCAGCTTAAGTTCCTGTCATGAAGTAAAGAATTTTTTAGAAATAAAACACTTGTCTCAAGAAGGTGCATGGAAAAGACCTGAATTTTTTATATTGTGCATTTTTGGGGCTATGGCAACTCACCCCCTCCTGGATTCAGCTGAAGTGGTGAAGGACTTTTCCATTTCCAGCTGTTGGTTACTGTCCCTCTCAGAGAATTACTATCCCACAGCCGGGTGTAAGCAGAGAGTAGTTTTGCAAGCAGCAGCCAATATCCCCATCTAAAGCTACTACCTCTAGCCTGTGGATTGTTTTGCTGAGCACTTCCTCAACTGCTTCAGGCAGAATCCAGTCGATCACTTTAAAAGGGAAAGCCCATCAGGGAATGCTTATTTGCACCACAGAGGTGAAAGGCAACCTCTTTCCTTCTGAGTGGAAGGCAATAACAAGCAGCTGGAGGCAAGACCACCTTAAATCACCTCAGATGGTTTCTAAACAAATATCTATCAACTAGACATCTGGAAACTCTGTAGTAATTGCATAGTAGCCATCTGCGAAGCTTCCATAGGGCAAAGCAAATTAGCAGGTTTCACACACAGGAGATGTGAACTACTAAAGCTCAGAGCGGAAACAGCTCTGTAGACACACATCAAATGAGGTAGGATTCAGGGTCTGTCGTCGTGGTGTCCTGTTGAACGGGGTGAAGATACTACTAAACAAGCTCACTTCCCCATGAGAGCAAATATAGCTATGGCAATATAATCTGTTTATGCTAAGAAAGCCATCCTAACATGGAGTGTAGATCCACCTTAGTTCCCCATCTCCAAGTGCAATGCTACTTTCAGCTGCGATTTCAATATTGCGTTTGACCAGACTGTGTTCTGGACAGTATTTCTATATCTTGGGAAATAATGCCTGTCTTGGAGCAAAGAAAAATGCATTGTCAAAAAAGTCTGCTTAACAGAGGCATGCATTGCATAGTACTCTTCAGACATTATGACCTACTGGAGAGTATTTGGCCATTTCAGTGTTGTTCTGCAAGATTGCTCCTGAGGGCTGACCCAGTAAACTATTCAGAAAAAGGACCACTCCAACGTCACTTTTCAGCACATCAGGACATGCTGAAACACTCCACAAATAGCCACACTTTGTGTCATGTCTACTCCTCTGCAAAACATCTATCCTGAAGCACCTGGGACATACCTGCTATGGCCTTTTGGCATGTACCACCCATGCAGAAGTTTGCTGTGGTTGCTTTAGGACTCAGTGCCTCAGCAGTAATATGGATGGGTATTATTCCTATCACACTTGCAAGCTGGTCGGACCATAGGATCCTTCAGATGTGGGGTGACCAGCAGCAGGACTCTAATTCCTGGACATGAAAAGATACTTTTTATGGCCTCACATCAGCAGCTGGAACAAGCCATCAATAAAGACAAACTCATTTCCAAGACACAGCCTGCTTCAAAAGTGGGTAGAAGCTCAGGAAGGTGGCCACAGATAGTCCACACAGATCTGCAGACTGTAGTTCAGTAAGGGAAATTCCTATAAAGCAATTTGGCAACAGTGTCCCAGAGCTGGTTTATCTACCTGCATTCCCAACACAACTGCTGCAATTCAGAGGTGCAGCATACCTAACTGTGCTTATGGAACAAACATTTCCAAGGAAATGTGACTTTTCATTTCAGAGGTCCCACTATGTTACCTTCCAGGATTCATCCCCAAATCAGCAACAAGGCATTCATGGGATCAGATAATGAGTATTTGCTTAAATAACTCACAACTCCATTAAGTTTCGGAAAAGCACCAATTTTGAACATTCTTGTGGTTTTACTTGACAGTGGATACTTCCTTCAATCTGACTATTCCAGGAAAAGCTAGTTTCCTGGCCCTTTGTCACAGCACTAGTCAGTAGCATGGATGGGTAGTTGCACCTTGCTGCTTGACAAAGGAATACTACAGCACAGATAATTTTGCATCATGCCTAGAAAGTGCAATTATCAGAGGAAAACTGTACACCAATAGGTTGCTGCCACTAGATGGCAAAAAGCACACATGGAAAGCAGCAACACATTTCTGAGAGGACAACTTCTAGTCTCTTCACTCAGGGGAATTCATTCCTTCCTTGGGCAGCACATGCAGGAAGGCAACAACACAGCACAAAAGCCCTGTCCAAGCACACACTGTGCCTTTGGAAAAGCTGCATTCAGTCCCAACGCTGCCTAATTATCCACCTCCCTCTGCACTGGGTTGTGTTGTTGTCAAGGTTTGATTGCAGGGTGACAATAAAACTGTGGCAGATGTATTGTTAGCCCCCTCTCCCCACCTTCCCCTTTCAGCCCCTCCCTCTCCCCCCATCCCACTAAGGACAGGCGATCACGAGGGAAAGTAGGACAGAGAGAAGAGAGCTGGAAAAATTAAAAATGTTTTCCTAGTGCTACTAATAAAACAGAGGAAATTATACAAAATATACAAAACCGATCTTGAAAGTCCCGGCAACTGCTCCGGCAGCTGAAGGGACGGCACCTGAAGTCCTGGACTGCACTCTGCAGCCAATCAGAACTGGATTCAGTCTGTCACTAGGCCTCAGTTTGCAGGGATGATTCGCAAGGTCCTCTCCTAATGTCGGCCATAAGGAAAAAGGGAAAGAAGGAAATGGACAAGATCCTTGTGATCTCCCACTTTTATATGAAGTATTCACGTGAATGGGATGTTATACTCCGTTGGTCAGTTTCTGATCACCTGTTTCTCATTGCCCCTCTTGCAAGACCTACAGCAAATCTTATCAGTCCAGCGACCTTGCATACCATTGCTATGTCTACCAAAACATGCATCTGGCTTTCAGGAAAGCAGCTTTAGCTGACAGGCAAATTCACTAAAAGAGAAACTTGTTTTTAACAAAATCAGGACAGTTGTAAAGCTAGCTACCAAAAAAAAACAAAAACAAAAACAAAACACCACCACCACCAACAAAAAAACAACCCCCAAAAAAACCCAAAAAAACCCAAAAAGACAAAAGGCTGTGGCTGGAGCCTCCACATGGGGCATGGGGAAGCTTGTCTGGCTGCAAGAAACTGTAAAGCCCTGAGGAGATGCAAAAGAAGGGGGCAGGGAGAAATCCTTCGCTATTCAGAAAGATTTACTCCACAAGACTCCTTGTTGTCTTGTGGAGTGATTATGGGACACACCACATGATGCGGACAGAGGCTAAACACACGACAAATCACCTCACCCACCCTAGGCCTGGGGACAGACTGTGATGTGGGAGTCACCTGGGAAAACAGTAGCACCAAACACTAACCACCACAGGGATGGTGTTATAAGATTTCTTTCCCAAACATATAGAGGAACAAATTCCCCAGTCTGTCGTCCCCATCTATATGGCACCATCTCCTTTGAACACCAGGCTGGGCAGTGATTTCTACTACCATTGCATCTCTGTGAATAGAAAACAAGCTGTCCTTGGGGGCAGAATGACTGCAAGGTACGCAAGTTCCATGGCAGCAAGGAATCATGCAATACATCCCAGCAGGTGTGCTACAAAGGATCGTGTTACTGGTAAGCTTCATTTCATCCAGCACAGTGCTACAGAACACAGTGGTCCTCTTTTCGCACCCACTAACTTTCTCCACGACAAAATGCCCTTTCCATACTTCTTGGGTTTAACAGCCTTCCTTGTGCTGACCCCTTTAGCAACACAAAAGCTCAGTCCTGAGCTTCCCACCGTGTGGCTGAGGAGGAGGAATTCCTGGCACAGGAGCTGCTGGAGGTGGCAGCCCCTTACAGAACCCCTTCACAAACACCAGCTCATCATCACCCTAGTATCTCCTTATTTTCTCCATTCATAGCTGCACTGATCCGCTTATAGTTAGACTTGTTCAGTATGATGTAATTTCACACGCTGTTGCATTTTCATACTTCGGTACCTTCTGTATCCTACTGTGCATTTAGACACCTGGAAGTACAGAGCGATGGTCATGTTCCAGGTCTGGCCAGGTAGCCGAAGCAGCAGCCATCTAACCAGTACCCATGTCTTCAAATGGAAGGAGATACATAAGCACTACAGCTTTGACAAACCACTCTGGAGAAACCCCCTAAACCCTCTGCAGGAACTCAACTTGCTGGGGTGCCTCTCTGAAGTGCCTGTATGCTAATGAACACAGTCTGGGGGGATAAAGGTGATGGGTTAGAGATCTACCTGCTGTTGCAAGATGATGAGCTTGTTGGGATCACAGAGACATGGTGGGATAGCTCCCATGACTGGGAGCCTCCAACTCTACGAACGAGGACAGCCATCAGGAATCCCAGGGCCTAGAGACCAGGAGAAAATCTGAAGCAGGGAAGATGTACTCTTGGTGGAAGAGGATCAGGTCCAAGAAGACTTCAGCAAACTGGACATACATAAGACCATGAGCCCTCACAGGATGCACACATGAGTGCTGAGGAAGATGCTGATTGTCATCTTTGATCAATCATGGCCAGTGGATTGAAGTGCCCAAAGACGGAAGGAAAGAAAAGTCTCTCCTATCTTCAAGAAGGGAAAGAAGGCAGATACAGGGAACTACAAACCACTCAGACTCACCTCCATCCCTAGGAAAGTGATGGGGCAGCTAGTCCTGGAAAACATTTCCAGGAACATGACAGACAACATAATCATCAGGAGACGTCAGAATGCCTTCAACGAGGGAAAGTCATGCTTGATAAACTTCTGCGATGAAAAGACTGGCCTGGGAAACATTGTGAGAGCAGTGGATACTGTCTATCTGGATATCAACTTCAGAAAAGCCTTTGAAACTATCACCAATAAGATCCTCATAGACAAGCTGTGGCATACACTGGCAGGAGGAGCAGACAACAGGGTGGACTGAAAACTGACTGAACAGCCAGGCACAAAGGGTGGTGATCCAAGGGTGCAACATCTACTCAGAGGCCAGTGACTAGTGGTGTACCCCAGGGGTCAATACTGGGTCCAGTCCTGTTCAAAATCTTCATAAATTATCTGAATGACGGGGCAGAGTGTACTCTCAGCAAATTTGCTGATGACACAAAACTGGGAGGACTGGCTGATGCACCAGAGGGTTGTGCTGCCACCCAGAGGGACCTTGACAGGCTGGAGAAATGGGCTGACTGGAACCTCCTGCAGTTCAACAAAGGACAGTGCCCTGTGCAGCACCTGAGAAGGAACAACCCCAGGCACCAGTACATGCTGGGGGCCACCCACTTGGAAAGCAGTATTGCAGAAAAGTACCTAGGTGTCCTGGTGGACACCAAGTCGACCTTGAGCCAGCAATGTGTGCTTGAAGCAAAGAAGGAAAATGATCTATGGGGCTGCCTTAGACAAAGTATTGTCAGGAAGTCAAGGGAGGTGGTACTTCCACTCTACCCAGCACTGGTGAGGGGAGTACTGTTTCCAGTTCTGTTTCTCAGTACAAAAGAGACATGGACATACCAGAGAGAGTCCAACAAAGGACCACATCGTTGATTAGGGACTGGAGCATCCCACTTGAGGAAAGGCTGAGAGAACTGCCACTGTTTAGCCTGGAGAAGAGAAAGCTCCAGGGGAATCTCATCGGTGTCTAGAAATACCTGAAGGTGGTGCCCAGTGACACAACAAGAGGCAATAAGCACAAACTGAAACACAGGAGGTTCTCTCTGAACAGCAGGAAACACATGTTTATTGAGAGGGTGGCAGAGCACTGGCAAAGGTTGCCCAAGAAGGTCGCTGCCGCTGTGGTAGTGGCAGTGCTTCCAGCGCTGGGAGCATTGGTGTGTCCTTGGCCCACCTCGGTGCTCTGCCTCCTTAACTGCTCAGGTAAGTGAAAGAAGCCCCTTTTCCCACTCCAAATATCGTTGTTCAGCTTCCTTAAATACGTCTGAAGAGAATAGCAAAGGTCTAGCTGGCCCTACTGGTGCCCTTTGGAATATTCCACAATAGGAGGCATGTTCTGCAAACGCCCATTCCACTCTTAATGGGTCTTGTGGATGCTGTGGGCCCAATTTCTGATAGGCTTTAAGTTCATCTTTTAGAACATTAAGGGCCTCTGTATGTTGTAGAGTCCAATCCCATTTCTTGTTTTTTCAGAGTAGGTCATATAGGGGACGGGCAATCACTGAGAATCCTGGGATATGCTTTCTCCAGTACTCTAATGTACCCAACAGGCACTGCAAGTCCACTTTGCTGTTTGGGGTGTGCCCCTTTTCTACGGTGGCCAGGACATCATCAGGCACTGCTATGGCTCCCCCTATCCACTAAGCCGCTAGGAATTTAACTTCCTGGCTAGGACCCTGGCACTTGGACGGTGGAATATCTAATCTGTTCTATGTCAATACATTCCAAAGAGTTTCTGCTACTTGCCCCACCTGTTCCTTATTGTCTCGGCCCACTAGGATGTCGTCTATATATTGATATATACAAATGCCCAAGGCTACCTGTACAGTGTCAATGAGTGCAGCAAGGGCATTGTGGGAAATAGTAGGAGAGTGTTTGTACCCCTGAGGAAGCTGATTAAAAGTGTATTGCTTCCCTTCCCAGGTAAAAGCGAATTGTGCCTTGTCTTCTTCCCTTAGGGGAATAATGAAGAACATACCTTTAACATCTAAGGCAGCCATCCATGGGTGGGCTGCTGCTTGTATTACAGTCACCACCGAGGCTATGTCTGGGATGACAGTTGTTAGGGATGCAGTGTTATTATTCAGTTTTCGATAATCAATAGTGTGGCAGAATGCAAACCCCCCTCTCTCCCCCTCCCTCCTTCAGTATGGAAGGAGCAGGCACATCTCCCTCTCTCTCTGCTACTTGAGGCTAACAGCTTCTTTTGTTTGGCCCCAGAGCACCCTTGCCAGGGCCATTAGGAGAAGGGAATGGCAAGGCGCCAGTGAGCCGCTGGGCACCTGCGGCCAGTGTGGGGGATGTTTGGAGGCTTCAGGGGCACCCTACAGCCAGTGTGGGGGTGCAGAGGAGCTTCTAGAATGCCTACAGTCAGATCCGATCAGTCAATATAAAAACGGGATTCTCGTCGAGACTCGGCCCATTGTCGCGGGTCTCTCAGAGCACGAGCAAGATGCTGCTGCTGAGAGCCTCCCTCCCCGGGATGAAGACTCCGCTTGCCTTGCCACCATGTGTGTGAGTAAAACTTCTTGCAGGATTGCGAGTATATTTATACTTTCCGTGCACATATGCACGTGTAACTTTCAGTGCTCAATATGAGCACGTGTAAAATTAATCCTCACATAATCGCGGGTGTATTTTCCTTCCGTGCACATTTGCACGTGTAACTTGTACTTTCCGTGCTCAATATGAGCACGTGTATAAATTATTTCCTTGCACAATCACGAGTGTATTTTCCTCCCGTGCTTCCACATAAGCATGTGTAATATTCCGTGCACATTTGCACGTGTAATTAAATTAACCCTCGCAGGATTGCCAGTGTATTATAAATTTACCCTCGCAGAATCGCGAGTGTACACTTCCTGTACTCACTATGAGTACGTGTATCTCTTTAAAAATAATCCCACACCGTGTACAGGCAAGTGTGTACTCCTCCCGGACTCAGGGATGGCTCCGCCATTGTTTTGGGTGAAGCCATGTGCATGCACTCTGTGGACCGCCTGTTGTATTAGTTGCTGCCCCTTAATAATTTTCCTCAACTGATATCCAAACCTGTATTTAAGTCACTTTTGGAGTGCTAAAACCCTGTTTAATAAAAGTTGTTTTGGACCTTGTTGTCCCTTAAACTAACCTTGGGGTGCCTCCGTGACAAATAGTTAGGCGCCATCGCCCATCAGGCTTGCGAACGGGCCAAACTGGAGAATTATAGGGAGAATGGGTGCAGCTAATTATTTGTCTTTCTTCAAGATCATTAATAACCTCTGTAATGCCCCGTTTTGCCGCATTTGGCAGGGGGTATTGTGGAGTACAGGTTATTGTAGATGTGGGTAGAGCAGGAGCAAGTTGCAAAATCCTAATGCCAGTAGTTCCTTTGAGCTGCAAGGGTGCAGAGGTGAGTGGCAATATTCTAACACGGGCTACCTCTGCTCTGTGGCTTCCAAAGCTCCAAATCTCCCCATTAGGTAAGCACCACCGTCTACCTGCCAAAATATCAAATCCCAATATGTTTGCCTTATAAGGACTCATGGCAACTTCCAAAGCCGTCATCCGCTTTTCCCCAGGCAGCAAAAGGTGGGTTCGAGCTAAAGGACATCTCTCTGCTACACCTGTTACCCCTACTATATTGATGGCTTTCCTTGATGGTTTAATCCCGAGTTTGTCAGCTTGCCACCTGTTCAAAACACTCATTTGTGCGCCCGTGTCAATTAGAAATTTCACACTTATCCGCCTTGAACCGACGGGAATATGTATGTATGGTTATCACTGGACCATTGGCAAGAAAATACAAAGCGGGTGAGGCAGCCCTGGTTCCCATCCGCTTCTACTAATTTTTTGGCTCCCTTTATGAGGATACGAAAGGGTTAATGTTTCGCTTGTCCTCAGGGAGGGGGCGGTTACCGGTGCCTCCTCTTTGCTCTCTGATGTTCCCTCTAAATATTCCACCAGCTCCTATATCTGCTCAGTGGAAAGCTTATATAGCAGTGTTCGAGACACACCCAGAGCAAACGCACGGTGCCAGAGGCTGCTCCGCTGCACGCTGCTGCTCTAATCTGACCGGCACCCAAAACTCTCCGGTTTCTGTAACGGGGGGGGCGGCCCCGGAAGAGGCTCGGCTCATCTTCCGGACCGTCCGCCTCCTGCATGGGCTGCCGCCCGCGTATACCCACCCCGTCTCGTGCCCATGTGTAACCACATTGTGTAAAATTTCCGCCCAGGTTAATACATGCTCAGGAGGGCTTCAGGGATTTTGCTTATTACGATCGACAGACCCCTGAATTTTCTCCTTAAGGGACTGGACATATATTTTTAAGGCATCCGGTAATCCTTTAATAAGTGGTCGAAGGTGGACCGGATCCACCAGCGCCGCCATAGGGGGGGACTGGTGGCCTCTTTCATACATTGCTTGTATAAAAGCCGCCTTTTGAACTCCCTCAGCAAGATCTGATAAATCTTTTATAACAATTTTAACTGGCTCCCCACGTCCCCTGGGAGCTATACCACCAGCCCAGTAAGCTACACGAGATGTGATGGACTGATTATCATCCGGACCATCACTTAAAAATACCCCTGGGCCCCAGAAGCCTGTGGCCTTGTCCTTACTCAATAATATTCTGTCACCCCCGTTAAGTGAAACGCGCCAAAGATATTCGGTCCCTGTCTCGCCCAGCTTGCGTGAGAATTTAGTTTGTAAATCTCCTAGCTCCAATCCTGAATATGGCATGCTATGGGTAGCCGTGCTTGGATTTTTGCCTCGTCCTTCCTTATGTGTTTCAGTTCTAATAGGAGGATGCACATCCTTTGTTTCTACCCCCCCTTCATCAACACTGTTTTCAGAATCAGTATCTTTGTCGAGAAGCAGGGGGGGCGAGGGGCACACCTGAACTGGGGGGCCGCTAGGGGAAGCTCTTGTATTAATTAACAAAAACTCAAGTTTTTGTTCCAAAAAAAACAAGTTTCTGTTCTAACATGCCAAATCTCTGTTCTAAAAAATCCGATCGTATGCTTTGCCGCAAAAAGTCCTGTATTAGAGAGTCAAACTGTTCGCTTTGCCGCGAAAGATTTTGCTTTATAGAGTCAAACTGTTCGTTTTGCCATGAAAGGTCCTGCTTTAAAGAGTCAAATTGTTCGCTTTGCCGCGAAAGGTCCTGCTTAAAAAAGTCAGACTGCTCACTTTGCCGTGAAAGGTTTTCCTCCATTCAGAGCTTAACTTTAGACAGATCCTGTGCTACCTTTAAGCAAACGGCCAGACTGAAACACACCACAATCCACATTATGGCAAGACCCCAGGTTACTGCAGAGACATTACTCAACGCTCTAAATAATTCCTCCATATCTGATATCCTGCTCAACTACACCAAAAATGTCACAGAGGCACCCTGAGGTTAGTTTAAGGGACAAGAGGGTAAACCAGTGAGAAACAGGGTTTTAGCACTCCAAAAGTGACTTAAATACAGGTTCAGATATCAGTTGAGGAAAATTATTAGGGGGCAGCAACTAATACACAGGTCCACAGTGTCCATACACATGGCTTCACCAAAAATAACGCCGGGGCCACCCCTGAGTCCGGGAAGAGTACACACTTGCCTGATACAGTGTGGGATTATTTTCAAAGGGATACACGTACTCCCTATACGAGTACAGGAAGTGTACACTCGTGATTCTGCGAGGGTAAATTTATAGTACACTCGCAATCCTGTATACATGTACTTGTATTGAGCACGGAAAATGCACGTGCAGATGTGCAGTGAAAGTATTAATACATGTGCAAATGTGCACGGAAAGTAGATGCACTTGCAATCCTGTGAGGGTTAATTTTACTTACACATGTGGCGGCAAACCAAGCGGAGTCTCAGTCATGGGGGGTGGGGGTGTGGCTCCTGGCAGCAGTGGCTAAGCTCGTAACTCCAAAAGACAGTGCGTAAAAATCTCACATCTCGACCGGAGTCCCGTTTTCTGATCAGATCTGACTGTGGGCATTCCAGAAGCTTCTCTGCACCCCCACCCTGGCTGTAGAGTGCCCCTGAAGCCTCCAAGCATCCCCCACACTGGCCGCAGGCGCCCAGCGGCTCCCTGGCACCTCGGCACTCCCTTCTCCTAATGGCCCTGGCCAGGGTGCTCTGGGGCCAAACAAAAGAAGCTGTTAGCCTCCAAGAGCAGAGAGAGAAGGAGATGTGTCTACTCCTTCCATGATGAAGGAGGGATGGGGAGAGAGGGGGATTTGCATCCTGCCACAGTCTCCAACCGTCATGAGGAGATGGTAGAGCTTCTTTGAAAAAAAGGGGCTGATGGGCATGTTGAAGATCCATGTGAAAGTTGAGAGGTTTGTCAAAATGGCACATAGGTTGCCACAGTTGTCTGCAGTGTGACTGATGAGAGGTGTGAGAATCAACTTTGAGAAAGAAGAAGGAGCCACAAGGAAGGAATTCCCTGGATGACTGAGAAAATCAGGTCTGCACTTGGCTGCTCTCATATCTCAACTGCTCTCATTCTTTCTGCACTGAGGACTGCAAGAAAGCACTGTCTGTGGTGCACCCTTCCCACACAGACCCAGACCCACCAAGAAATCTTGTTATCAGCTCAGCAGCACCACTGCTCTGCAGGAGAGCATCTTTTAAGTGGAGACATAGAGGTTGCAGAATGTTGTCAATGGAAGCATTGGGAGAAGAGAGGCAACGTTGTGGGAGGGACAAGGGGCATAAAGGGACACACGACAGGTTCCAACCGCACATAAGGAGAAAACTTCTCATCATGAGGACAGTCAAGCAGCCAAACAGCTTGCTCCAGGAGCTTCTGCAGCCTCCATCCATGGGGGCTTTGAAGAGCAAAGTGAAAGGAGCCCTGAGCCATGTGGTCTGACCTTGTGGCTGAGTCTCGTTTGGGGAGTCAGTTGGCCTGAAGACCTCCTGAGGTCCCTTCCAACCTGAATCCTCCAACGCTTCCATGTATTTGTTTTCACTGTGCTTGTAGGAAAGAGCAAGCAGGGATTAAAATGATGACAATGTGGAGCCTGCAAAGTGGCAATATTTCATATTCACCTTTTGGATGCTTTAGGCCAGCTCTTACGGTTGCCACATTTGCCAGGGTTATGAATGCAATCCAACTTCTTCTTTGGCTCAGTGCTAATATTCATATAAAGAGAACTCTGGCCTCATGGCTGTGGGTTGTGCTGGCATGGCTGGGCACGTTGGGTAAACAGTTTACGTTGTCAGAGGGGCTGAGTTGCCAGACTGTCTGTGTTGGTTTATGAAACTTTTTGGTGGTAGCCAGCTGAAAGCACTATGTTACGCATAGGAACACACCTTGTCTTCCCCCTCAGCATCTGCTCAAAACCAACTGTCACTTAAATCAGATTTCCTGTCTTCTCCCCCTGCCCCATTCTTTGAGCTTGTATCCATGCATCTGTCTAAACTCTTGTGAGAAATGCAGTTGTGATTAATGCCAAGAAAACGTTTAAAGGGAATTTCCACAAGATAAATATGGTTACAGATATAACCAAATAAGGCAGAAGCTCTGAATCTGAGGAAAATGAAAAGATAGTTCAGTTTTATGTAAAAAGTTGTGGAACTTGTTTATGAAATTAAATGCACCATATGCACATGTGTATAGGAAAGGTGCGGGGGTGACATGAAGGAGAGGATGACCTTCTCCCCCCGGGGCGACCTCCATGAAATGGGGGTGAGCCGGGTAGAAAAGACCCCTTAGCAACAACCTGGAGACTGCACACAAAGAAACTGACACTGAGGAAGAAGGAACCAATGAGAAAGAGAGAAGACCCCTAGTGACAACCAACCACGGAGTCTGAGTGCAAGAAGGACTAGCCGAGGCAATAAAAAGAGTTCATCAGAAACCTAAGGTGTGCCTGTTGGTAAGTGCAGGCTCCTGTCACACCCAGTACAGTAACTTTGATGAGTAATGGTGCTAAGAAGGGGTTTCTTTCGGAATGAAAAAAGCTATGTAACATGGTAGTTCCAGAGTTCTGCCTTGATTGCTGATGGTAGCGAGGAGGCACAGTTGGTTCCTGATTCTGTGTGTTAGTGCTGTACTTCTTCTGCCACTGCCCTTCAGCAAAGACGGGAAATATGGTTGGGCAATGGTGCTTTCACGTGTGAGTAACGTGCCTGCAGGGCACTAAATCCAAATCTTGCCCAGGGTGGCTTTCTGTTTTGCAGTTCTTGGGCGGCATCACTGTCTGGCCTTGTTCTTACTGTTCATCCTTGAACTCACTATTGACACTTAGAGTTGTCACGGCCAGACATACAGGTGCTGCTTTGTCATTGTCCAGGGGAAAGCACTCAGAAAAGAAGTCACTGAAGTTGTACAGGGGGTGGAGGTGAGGGATCCTCATAATTTCTTGGAGGAATGCTTGACTGAGAAACCAGCTGAAACACAGAATTAGAGATCTTGAATTTGAATTGGACAGGATAAAAAATATCCAACAAGACAATATGTTTCAAAAAGGCAGAAGTGGAAAGGTACAAAGAGCTGTATCTGGAGGAGGTGAAAATTAGAAGATGCTTGGCAAATAAACTGGAAAGGTAAGTCCACTCTTTTTTGGAGTGGTAATAAGATACTTTTTCCTCATATATTTTCCTCGTAAAATCCCTCTCCTATATCTGTTTAGCATTATATATGTACACATAAGATGGCATATTTGTGAGGAAAATACCTTAAGACCCTTCCCCTTTATTAGAACTGTCTTAATTTCTCTTTAGTGTTCCAGCAATAACACCACTGATCATGGCATTACTAGGGGATTTTTTAACTTGTTTGTGCTTTAACAGGCAGCCTTTTTGCTAATCTCTAATAATCTCCTCCTCTTATTCTGTGTATGGCAGAAAAGATAAACTTGATGCTTGAATGACAGGCTCTTCAGGCAGCAGAATTTGATTTTGTGAAACAAAAGCAAAAGAAAACTTTTCTGGGTTCCATTTTAGCACCATGTCTGAGGTTTGAGCTTTCCTTGGGAAAAGGAGAGTAGCCCAGAGTTCTTAGGCACATGACATGCCTTTCAGAAGAAGCGCTGTAAACACACGGCATTCACAGGTTGCTTTGAAGCCCTAATGCTGACAAGTCCAAAGTGTTGGTAACTTGCTGGTCCTTCTAGGTAATGTGACTTCTTAGAAATAGGCTCTCCAAAAAACCTCGGATCAAATTATATTCTTGTTTTGGACGGTCTTAATCCCTTCTACTTTCAGAAGTCATATAATAGCCAAAGACCTGGAGGTTAACTTTGTGGAAGAGTTACTCCCACAGGTCATTCTTTGTATGCTCTGAATGTTTCAGAGCTAATAAGAAACTTGCAGAAGCCAACGCGCATCTCCTTCAGGAACGCCATCGAAACAGATCTCTCATCGCAAGCAGCATCGTCAGTGGAGGTGTGGCTCCAAGTCCAGTTCTGTATTCAACTGAACTGGGACATCTTGGCAGCAATTTGGCACTGAACGGAAGGCTGAGTCTAGGAGGAAGTTTCCTAAGCCTAGCTGGGAGCACATTATCATCAAGAAACAGGGTTGAAGCCTATGTGGCTAAAGTAAGCACTTTGAAATACTGTTCTCAACTGCTGCTCTAACGCATCTAACAAAACTCTGAGAAGCTGCTGAGTGATACTGCGTTCGGCAGCTAACTGGTCCTGTAGGACCTTCACCATTTGTTGCTCTGTTTGTTAGTCCAGGTGCTTGGTGCTTTGAGCTCCCACCAGGCCCTTCAGTAAATCCAAATCCAGAATATTTGTGGGAGTCCCAGTTACTAGCAGATCCTCCTTATTTTCAGTGAGCCGTCTGAAATATATCCATTCGCCGTCCCCCGGCTCACTTATTGGAGACAGCGAAGGAGGTTTCCCGGCTTTGAGGGGCTGTTGAATTCCTCTCTAGGAGCAGTGGGAATGACTGGCGTGGCTGACACCTGAGTTACAGGGGCTGTGGGAGTGTCTTGCTTTCCTGGTTGATCTGTTTTCGCTGGTTTCCACATCTTTACGAGCAGCTGTAAGTTGGGGAGTGGCAAACCATCCATCAGTTCCTGGGGAATACCTTTATGCAGACCTAATTTCCAACACTGATGCCTCGAACCTACCACTGTAAAATTCTTATCTCGGGGGGCGAGGGAGTTTTACCTCTGTTTCAGTTCGGCGCACCTCTACTTGAGAATTAACCTCTTTACTGACGAACCCCATAGGCCAGCCATAATTAATCAACTCCTATGCAATCTCTCCCCAAGAGAGACCCGGTCCAGCCTGAGGCCCCCCTGCTGCGGTAGCTCTCAGATGATCCTGGATTTGCATGGCATAGACTTTTAACGAGTCAGGTAACTCTCTAATTAAGGGGGTCATCCTGTCAGGGTCAGCAAACAGCAACATTGGAGAGGGCTGGCGAGGAACCAAATGCCTATCATGCATCAGCTGAAGACAAGCTGCTTTCTGAATGCTCTCAATAAGCTGGCTTACCCCAGAGGCAGGGATAGCAAGCGGGTTTCCCCTCTCCAAAGGGTCTAAACCACCAGCACAATACACAGTTCTCTGGGTCAGGGACCAAGGCTCTCTGTCATCTTCTACTGTTAGAAATACAGCAGGACCCCAATATCCTTGAGATTCTTCCTCAGAAAGCCTTATTCTATCACCACCAGTCAGAGAAACTCTCCACACATATTCCGTCTCAGTCTCCGTAGCCAGCCTGCTGTCAGTAATTCCTGGTGTGTCAAGCACATTACAGATGGAGCAAGCCATGCCTGTGCTTTTTTACGTGAGTGCGTGAAGAAGGCCAGTTGTTCCTTTGCTTCATTGTTTTCTTGACTAATTTGATGTGTAGGTTGAATAAGCTTCTGAACAGAGTTATGAAGAAACTAAGTGCGTATGAGGAAAAAGAGTCCCAGCTTAGTTTACAGAGAGAAATGAAAAACAGCTGCTTTGAAATGGTCTATGGGCGTGGTACGTTAAGAACCCAGGAGAGCTCTGGTTTATTTGGGGTTTTCTTGGTGATTTTCTTTTGCTGCTTCTGCTTGGGATCTTTTGTTTTCTTTTGAGACCTGCGTTGCCCTTTTCCTATCCATTTTTTGGTATGGTCAATTATCTGTTTTCTCCTTGATGCCTCTTCTCTTGCAGTAGTAGCAGTAGCTGATGATAACCACTGCCGCAGTTGCCATCATGGGTAAAAATGAATGTACAGAGCAATACCTGCAAAGGCACATCAAGGATGAGCAAGAGTCACAGCAAGGCCAGCAGGGTCTCTGACCTCATGGGGGCCACGGAGCAGCATCACAGGCCCTCAGCAAAAAAAGCAGAACAGGTCTGGTGACAGTAAGCAGGGCCGCCATGACCACAGGTCACCAAGCCAGGCCATAGGGACGGGCACATCTACAGTTCAACCAGGACATCACGTCCATGGGTGAGGGTCAGGGCTGAGAGCAGTGAGGCTGGCACAGGCCCGGCTGCACCTTGAGGGCTCGCCAGCTTCTTCTAGGCCTGGCAGATGAATTCCTTCTCAGGAAGAGAGGGAAGTAACACCGCCATAACTCAGAACAACGGTATGAAGTTGGCTTTGCCCAAGATCAGCCCTTGATCCCCATCTTAGGCATGAATTGAGCAGGAGGCAGTTCAGCTTTGGCTTTTCTGAATGGTGTCCTTGCTTTGCAGGGCACAATGTGGTAGAGGTGATGCAGAAAAAAAAAAAAAATCTGTAACATTTGCCACCAGTAGTGGTCTCTGCCCATCTTTCCTTAGTCACCTTGACTCAAAAGCAGAGTTTCCAGAAGTGTTTTTGAGGTTGCTTTGACTGTTCAATAGTGTGTAACCTTTTCGCAGAATCACAGAATGTTAGGGATTGGAAGGGACCTCAAAAGATCATCTAGTCCAATCCCCCTGCTGGAGCAGGAACACCTAGAGGTTAGGGTTACACAGGAAGGCGTCCAGACAGGTTTTGAATGTCTCCAGAGAGACATTCAACCACAACCTCCCTGGGCAGCCTGTTCCAGTGTTCTGTCACCCTCACTGTGAAGAAGTTTCTTCTCAAATTTAAGTGGAACCTCCTGTGTTCCATGTTGAACCCATTACTCCTTCTCCTACCATCGGTTGCCTAGCACTAAACAAGTATACTTCAGGGACTGTAACACTCTCTTCTTGTACCGTATAGAACTGCATGTAGCCTTTTGCTACTCCAGTATCACTTTTTTACAACAAAATGGGCAACTACCAAGATTGCAGTAGTTTTAGATATCATACAGGAAGAGCTGCAGTTAAAACCAGAAAAAGTAAAGGTATGTTTAATAAACGACATGTTGATGTAGGTGACCTGGGTAAAAACAGGGACAATACAGGTATAGTCACTGAAAGCTCTTAGGTGGCTCCATTATAGATGCTTGCAAGCTCTGCCTCAAAGCAGAGTCAAAGCTGCCAGGGCAGAGCTAAGACAGGGCTCCCCAGCACGATGATGTGCACCCTGAGCAGGCACGAGCTACAGTGGGTGTCACGGCAGTGAAATGATCCTTCAAAGTCCTTCTGCAGAGCAGAGCCAGCACCTGAAGAGGCAGAAACCAGCCAGACAAAGGAAAGAGCTGAAAACCAGCTCACTACCCATCACCCTTTCTCCCTTGGCACCAGGTAGACAGAGGAGTTGAAGAAAATGTGATGAATCTATTGGTTTTCTTCAGACTTGGCCTGTAAAGCAGGATGATTAATCAAAGTTATTTGAATCAGATGTGGATTCAGAGCTTTGCAAGATGGATGAAATACCAAAAGCCTATGATACTAGAGAGAGTTTTGAGGTCACCCCTCAGTCTCCTCCAAGCTAAAGAGACCTAGCTCCTTCAGCCTTTCCTCATAAGGGAGATGCTCCACTCCCTTAATCCCTGCTTCTCCACTCATTCCTCAGGTTCCTTGCTAAAGCAGCTGTTTTTCAGAGCTCCTTTCATTTGTAGAAGGTATTACTGTAGAAGAAGTCAACTGTCTTTCCCTATTTTCACAGCTGAACAGAAGACACCATTACCAATCAGATGCTGGCAAAGTCCCAACTCCAGAAAACAAGGAGTGGTTCTACTGAGATACGTACAGGTAGGACTGATCAATAAACCAGGACATGAATTGCATTGGAGTTTATGTTCATAAACAGCTCACACACAAATATGGCGGCCGCCCGTTGGCCATTTAACGGCGCCGCTAACGGCCACCACGCTCTCGAGGCGGCGCATGCGCAGAGCCGCCCGCGCGGCGGGCAGAGCCAGCCGTTCCTCCCGTCACCGCCCAACCGCGCCTGCGCCGTCGCGTGGGGGGCGGTGGCCGTTAGCGCTGTTGCCGTTACCGGGGCAGCGAGACGCTGTTCTCTGGACACCCGCCCCTCGCAGTTCGCCGCGCAGCGGTGGTAGTGGGCGGAAGTCGCTTGCGGGAGCTCCACTCTCCCCTGTCCCAGTCCCCGACTCTGCCGGCCGATTGCCTGCTGCCGTTGCTCGCCTGAGGCGGGACCGTGCCCGCGCCCCCGCTGCGGGATGAAGAAGATCTTCGGGTTCGGGTGGAAGAAGAAGGGGCAGCCGCCGTCCGGCGACGCCTCCCTGCCCTGCCCCGCCGGTGCCTACGACATCCAGTACAAGGAGTTGAGCAAGCTGCACCGCGCGGCTGCCAGCGGAGACCTGGCCCAGGTGCGGCGGCGGCTGAAGAAATTCAGCATCGACGGGCGGGACGAGGAGGCGAGGTAAGGGGGGAGCAGCGCCGCAGGGCGGGGGGCGGCAGCGGCGGGAGCCTCGAGGTGCAGCCGCAGCCCCCGGCAGCGACGCGGCGCTGGGGACAAACGGCCGCGTCGCTGCGAGGGGCGGGAGGGCTGGTTCTGTCACCGAGCTCGGCCCTTGTGCTGCCAGAAACACTTCTATTCGACCTAGCATCCCACTGTCGCCTTTTGTCCCGGTCTCGTTTCCCGGAGTCGTATTTCCCTGCCGGGGGCGCAGGGGTGGAGGGGAGCTGGCAGCAGAAAGACGGGGTGCACAAGGGACATCACAGCCATTCTCCAGCCACACTCAAAAGTCAAACTGCAATGGCATAGATCTCTGTGTATCTCTAAGGGCTCGGCGTGCAAGTTTAGCAGTTGAGCCAAAAAAGCTGCATTCTCTTACCAGGGAGTAACTTGTGGAGAGGTAGGCACTGCAGTTAGGAAAGAGTTCTAGTGCAAAATGACTGTGTTTTATCTTGGTTCTCCATGCGCAGTTGCCTGATACGTCTTTTATGACTGTGATGTGTCAGCCAAAACAATAGTCTGATTTTGGGTGGCAGGTACTTAGTGGTTTGTTCTGAGGTTTTGGCACAGCTAATCGGTGCCTTGGCTTGGAAGATCTGGGCAGCAACTTGCAGGAGAAACTGCTTTTTCTGGTGGGTGTTACTCTGTGGGTTTTTGAGTCAAGCATAGCAAGTGCTTGCAATTCTATCTTAAGGAGAAGCCCTGGGCTGCAGCATAGCTCTTAGTGATCCATCATAAGCATAAAGGAATCAGCTGAAGTTTTGGGTCATGTGTGTGTCAGTTCTCTAATGCCTTGTTTTTTGAAAAGTCTCAGAGTCAAAACCTTTATGACATTCTGAAGACATGCTGGTTTTATCAGAGTAGCTCAGCATCTATCCCAAAGACTGGACTTTTGCCAGCCAGCTAGCATACTGCCCTGAAAGCACCTAAATACACCTATATTTGTAGGAGAAGCAAGAAAGAGCATGGTAAGCATACACTTCAGTAATGTGTGTTGTGTGTCTTTGTGTTGCCAGTTAGGATTTGTTTATGCAGCTGGCGATGGGGGATGCAGTTTAAGGTGGTCTGAGTGCTATTTGTGCACACTCCAGCTTCCTGAGTCAAGGTGCCCAATGACATTTGTGGAAATAGCTGCTGAATGTTTATCTTTTTTTCTTACTACCCCTTCTCTTTGACTGTGGCTGATTCAGTCTGTCATCAGGTCTTAGCAGACCCTGGTAGGAAATTTGGCTGGGTTTTAGATTTTAAGTTTATCTTATCTAGAAAGCTTTGTTTCCTCTGGAAAGGTTTCCTTCTGTGTGTCGTGCTACTATCAGTGTTATAACTGAGTGTGAGAAGTGCTCTTGTGGTTTGTGCTAAGATGTTTAATGTTTACAGATATAACCAAAGGAGGCACGGACTGTGAACCTGGAAAAAGGAAAAGGTGGTTAAGTTCTATGTAAAAAGTTATGAAACTTGCTTATGAAGTTATATTGATAGAGGAAACTAACATTTTAAGGGTTAACCAACCACATAATAAGGGCCCACTAACGAACCACCACTTTAAGCCACATAATGAATATCTAGTTTAGAGCTGTATGTAACCAGTTGTGTTAAAAAAAACAGAAACTCATCGAATGCCAAAATAAGTTTTACAGCACCAGCTGTAACCTTGAGGAGACAAGATAGCCAAGATTTCCAGCAGAAAGGGAGTGCCAGTCTGATTTCGGTCGACTTGGCAGCTTGGGTTCCAGCCAATTCATCATAATGAGCCAATGCTGAAAATTTCACTGTGACAAAGCTGAAGGAGCCTTCATCCAAAGACCCCCAAAGACCCCTCCTCAAAATCACCAAGTGACACTGCACAGGTGCAACAGGGGAGGGTCAAGGAGGAGACTATGGAAATGGTTATCTGAGACTGATTTTAGAAGAGGCGGGGAAAGGTTATGAATATGTATAGGCATTCCTGGGGTTATTATGAATATGTAATACCTTACTGTATTGAAGCACATTTCTTATTGTTAAAAGGTATGCGTGCTGGGTGGAGCGAATCCCCCACGCACCCAGCGCTGTTTTGCTTATGCTCTAATGAACATGTGTTTAAGGAATACAATTAAGGAATTGGATTAAACATTGTTTATACATAGAAAAATTGTAAGTTGTTTATTTCATGAGCAAATAAAGTAACACACTCTAAAAAATAAAAAACACCCAACCAAACAAACAAAAAAACCCAACCAAAAAAAAAAAAAAAAAACCCACAAGAGAAAGTAGTGTACGTACATAGAACACTGTGATGATTTTGGCATGACAGTGCCCAGTGCTGAAAAGCTCACCTGAGAGGAATTCAGTGGACAGTCTGGCTGGTTGCTGCAACCCCTGTACACTATACCAGCCATGAGGGTTGAAGGCCCAGCTGTGCCCTCTTAAGTGCTTGTGGCTGTGATATGTGTTGTGAGTGACCATCACATGCAGTTGTGTTTCAGAGCTTCACTGTGTCCTCCAGGGACTAGAAGAGTTGACATAGTTGGAAAGAGATGTAAAGAATAAGAAACGTGACTAGTAATGGCTAAGGTGTGCATTGTTCATATGAGTATCTCTGTTCTGCTCCTCAGGATTTCCAAAACCAAAATCTTGTACCAGGGACATGGCAGGTATCAGACCTATAGGCTCCTTGCATCAAGTAGGTAGGTCCTGTAGCCCACAGGACCTCCCAAAAACTGCACCTGGAACAGTATCAGTTAGGAGCGGGCGGCTTTTCAGAGTTGGTCTAGCAAAGCCTTCAGCCTTACTGAACGAGATGGGCAAAACTTAGCAGGGAGTTGGAAGCACTGTAGGCATGATGCCAGCTAGTCATGAATCCTGGGTCGAAGCTAATCGCTAAGAGAGATTTACCTTGTCAGCTGCCTGTCAGAGTGAACTCTAGAGCTTTTCATTGCTTAGCTTGTAGCTGCTGGGTCATGGGCTCAAGTGCTGTTGGAAATGCATGACGCCAGCCTGCTGTTTCCCTGTTGTATCCCACTGGTGCGGTTTTGCAGCTGCTCAGGCATCAGCAGTTCTCTTTTACCCCATGGCTGATCAGCATAGGATTGCAGCAGCAGGAGAAGCAGAGTCTGGGCAGGGTCCCCACGGCTGGGTGGCAGAGCAGCTTTGGTGTTACTGGAGGTTTCTTGCAGGTACGTGAAACTGTGATATTCCCTGCCAGCCTGTTCCCTAAAGTGGATCTTCTGTGGAGCTCAGCAGGCCTTGCTGCAAGCAGAGCCATCTTTGCTGAGAGGCTTGGTTGAGGAGGGCAGCAACCAATTGCAGGTTTCCTGAAGGCTTTTCGGTTTGCAGAGCTGATAGTGACTTCTTGAGGTTTGTCATGTTTCATAGTGCTTGCTAGTAGCAGCTTTTAGGTGATGGTGGAATCCTTCATAGCCAGTTATGGTCATCGCTCCCAGATAATCTTAGTCAGTCCTTTCCTCAGATATGGAGGATCCTGTATACTTACATGGGAATTTCTCAAAAAGTGGTGGTAGTCACCATTGAGGGACTCCTCCGTTGATGGTTCTGTCTCTTCCCCATCTGTAGCAAGATATTGCAAGTTCTGTGTTCTGCGTGTTTTTCTTGTCCTCGTCCTTGTTGCCATGGAGGAGGCTCATCAGCTGCACTGTAACGAGAAGAATCTGCATTACGAATTACTGTGTTTCTGCATCACATACCACTGCATTTGTTTACCTCTCCCTTTTCATTCCCACCTAGCCAGTGAGCTGCTGTCCTCTGCTTCTCAGCAAGGTACCAAAGCAATTGCAATGTTAGTTGAGCATTTCTAAATACAGACAAGGACCTACCCACAGTGTTGCAGTTCAAAACTGGTGCTGCCATCCCCCTCGGTTTTAGAGGAACTGCAGGATTGTTATTGCATCACCTTCAAGGGAGAAAGGTCCTGTGTGTTTTGTGGATTGTCTCCTTCTCCGTTGGGACAGGTGTCCTGCAGAGCAGCAGGAGCTTTACCTTCTGCACAGAGTGAAGCTTGTGCTGCTTTCTGCCTGTGATTTAGAGGGAAACACATGCAAGGACTTTCTGGGTGATTGTGTCTTTGGGTACAACTAGGCTGATTAATTGACATGAGACCTAAAATGTTCTGTGGCTTGAAGGAGCTCTTTTCTTTCTGACAAGGCTTTTTATGACTATGATAGTTTAACATGTCAGGGTGGTCAAATATTACTTTCCTGTAGTCAGGATTACAGAGTCTTGCTCTCTGGTTTGCTACATGTTATCAGAGGCACTTCGGTGCATGTGCATCCTGTTTGGTACAGTAGTAAACACACTAGGAAAAAAAAAAGCAGCATAAATTCTCAAAGCGCAGGGAAATACTAATATTCTTGCTATAAAACCCACCTTCTACATTTCTGATACGCTTCCGGGATGTGAATAATCACGGAAGAACTTAAGAGTTTTTCTTGCCATAGCTCTCAGATGCTCAGGCTTTGGTCTCTGTTGTGCCTTGTGTGTTGTCCTGCTGGATGCAGTGACCACTGCCTGGGCACAGGAATCTGTTTGTGCAGGGTCAGTTTTACGGTGAGGGAAATGTCACCTTACAAAGTGGACTCTCTGGAAGGTTTTTGCTAGCCAGCCTCAGGCATATGGTGTGCAGCTGCTGTTACTTGTAATCTTTTGCTGTTACAAAATCTTTTTTTAAGCTTACTTTTTACAAAGTGAAACTCATGGTCATATCAATTTATCCCAGCCTGAAATATTTCTTTAGTTGTCTGCCTGTGCTAATTTAATATATTTAATTTTTAGGACACCTCTGCATCTCGCCTGCGTGAATGGCCACGTGGATGTTGTTACATATTTGGTAGAAAGCAAGTGTAAGCTAAATCTTCTTGACAGTGATAACAGATCAGCCCTGATGAAGGTATGTGGAATATGTTATGTGCTTGTATGTGGGGCTTATGGATTATGCACTAAATGATGTATCTGGCAGGATTCTTTACACAGCCCTATGGAGAAACATGCATATTGTGGTGGATTGGCATGGAATAGGCATATATTACTGTTAGGGAATAGAGTGCATGAGCTAATCTTAGAAGGTGCTCTTATTTTCCAGCATTGGGAAGCTGGGGGAATGGTAACAGAGTGAAATGTAAACGCTGGAAGTTTTTCCTTTGTGTGTTGTTCCCAGGCAGTACAGTGCCAGCAAGAAAAATGTGTGGCTATTCTACTAGAACATGGTGCTGAACCAAACCTGCCAGATGCTGATGGCAACACTGCCCTGCATCTGTCTGTCATCTCTCCTAATACAACTGTGGCAGAGCTGCTACTTGATTATGATGCCAATATTGAGGCCCAGAATAAGGTAAATTCTTGTATTTGTTAAGGAAATTCTTTCAAGAAATTGCATTAATATTTCTCTTCCAGGTTTTTTTTTATTTTGAACTTTATTTATTTATCTGTCCTTTCAGGAGGGATTTACTCCACTTGCTCTTGCTATCTCTGAACACCAGGAAGAGATAGTAGAATTTCTCCTTGGGCACGGAGCTAACGTGCATGCTCGAGATCAGCGTGAAAGGTGAGGGGTTAGTCAGAACACTACATGAGTCTCTTTAGTACTGTCTAAGCTGGATTGATGAGAGGCATGAGAATGAGCTCTTAAAGAAAAAAATCAGGGAACCACACGGAAAGGGCTATTTCTGTGTGACTTTTGAAAGCAGGTCTGCACTTGACTGCTGTCATACCTCAGTGGATGCTTTCTGCATTGAGTTTGCAAGAAGGCATTGGCTGTGATGTCCCTTCTGGCAGGAAACGTGCCATTAGCTCAGCAGTGTTGCCTCAATTTGAAAAAAACATCTGTGCAGCAGCATAAGTGTTGTCTGTGTGGAAGCTCTGTGTGAAGATTGAACTTTTGTTTTGACTTCCTCTCCCGTTTTGCTGTTGTTTTTAATACTTAATGAAAAACACTTTTTCTTTTGTTCATTTTGAAGTAATTGGACAATACTATTTTTTGAGAGCAAATAGGAATAAAAATAATTACAGTGTCTGTGTGAAAGGATCTATTTTTTTATCATATTTTGGATGTTTCAGAACACCACTTATGATTGCTGCTTCTGATGGGGAGCTTAATTTGGTCAAGCTGCTTCTTCGGTATGGTGCTGATGTTTCCCATACAGACCCTCATGAATGGACAGCTGAAGATTATGCTGTTATTCATGGATATTCTAGGTAATTTTTTAACTTTTTCTAATGATAAAGTTGTCAGTTATCAGCGTGGCTTTGGAACATCTTTGGTAACAGCTCAAAGGTTTAATGGTGTGTTGAGACCTGTCTAGATGCTGTGCTCAGTGGCATCTTCCAATACGTATTGTTCCTGTGTCTAGTGTTAATTTGGAAGTTGAGGAAAATTTCCACCCAGAATTCTCTCTTAGATTTCAAGTTTTGTTGCCAAGCTTCCATTTGACCAATAAAAGCTCTAAAAAGTGTCTGTGTCTTACTGTTATCCAGTGGTGGAACTTGGCAAACTGAAATGCATGTAAACCCTCTCTCCAGACCAGCACTACTGTCTTTACTGACTTCCATTACAATGCCCACGAACTACCAGCCTTTTATTTTAGAGGAGGTCTAACTGATATCCCTTTTGTTAAAATGTTAAGCAGTTTTAATCCTGTCTGCATAGCTTTGTTCATGTGGGTGTTCCTTCTCTAAGGTGGTTATGTGTGCTCAAAAACCAGGCTGAAAAAAATGTACCAAGCAGGAGTTAATAACTTTGTTGGGATGAATATCCGTCTCTAGAATTAATATGACTGTAAGAGATATTGAAGTATGTAATAGTCATGCCATAAGTTCTGTGTGTATTACCCTGAGCAAATACATACAAGTATATTAATTCATATGGCTATGAATGTGCACAGGATGGATAATAAATGGCTGCTAACTATTCTGTTAGATGGTATAAGCAAGTATATGGTTATTTTTGCCAATATATTTCCTTTCTTTCTCTCTACAGTCTTAGTGAACTACTGGCACAACACGCAGACTCAGAAAACACAGCAGAAGCTTCTGCAGGTGCTGTGCCAGGCCTCCCAGTACTTAGCATTCCTCCCTGGGCAGGAACTGCTGGCATTATGTTGGGTGCACCTGCTGTGGACAGAGGTAGGATCCTTAATCATGGAGGAGCTCAGGAGGAAAATCACTATGGCCTTTTCTTTAGGTGTTTTGTATGTTAACGCTTGTTGTGTTCACCATTGACTTCAGTGGAGGTGTCAGTGAGAGTAGGACAAGAAGTTTTGTGAATGCGCTTACTTGTTGCTAGTTGGAGATGCTTCTCGTCAGACTGTGAATTGGGATTTTTGTGTTACGTGTCCACTTAGGGCTTGTTCCCTTCCGCCTGCCAGACTGCCCATCTCTAGATTGTTTTTCTAGAGAAAGAGAGAAGTGGGACAGGGAAGAAACTAGGCGGGAGTGGTTTTGTTTTTCAGATGTGTACTTTTACCTGTAGATGGCCATTCAGATTGTGAAAATCCAATCGTAAAAGCAGTAGGTTCATCCTGAGTAGTTGTTCATCTTTCTGTAGTTAGGAAGTAACAGATGAGTTAACAGGAAGATAAGTCCTGTTGATTTCCACAGAGTTTGTGTGTCTTTGTGTTGTCTTTGTTAACAACAACAACAACAATGCACTGTGTATACTGTATCTTCTTGGACATCGTTTGATTTACAATGAAAATAATGGGTTTCTTTCACTTTCAGTAATTTTATGAAATAAACTTAAAAAATCTGTATTACCTCATGATCCAGAAAAAATCAGCTAAATTGACCTGTGATAAAAAATAATTAACTCTTTCAGTGAGTTTTTAAAATCCAGTCTATGCTTATGAGCATAACTGTAGAGGAATCTTAGAAAATTAATATTTTCATGTAAACAAAATTGTTTGTCTTGAACTTTATAACTCAGGCCCTACAGTGGGAGGTTTTATTCTTTCTGGTTTTTTAAGGGTGTTATATCAGAACTATGTGGCAAATGGGCAGCAGACACTGTTCAAACACAGTTCATTACTCCTTTTTTTAAAATATGAGCAAGACATGGGATATTTTTCCTCATTGACTTTTCCAAGATATGAGAATATGGGAATTTAATTTAGAGCAGTTGCTTAGATCTAGTTGGAGATTTGTGAAGTTTCTTCATAGACTGAAGGAAGATTTTCATTGTGCGGTGCTTTTTTTGTGGGTGGTGGTGGTGGTGGTGTTGTTTTAAGGGCTTGGTACAGGTAGTTTAATCAGCAAAATATTGCTTTCAGCCAAACAGCACTCTCTGTTACTGCTTCCTGTGAATGTAGATAATTGCTGTGATACCACATTGTAGTGGCTGATAGGCCTGAGTTATTATTTTAAAATATGACTTGAAGAATACTATTGGGTGATTCTGAAACTGACATACCCTCAGTGAAAATAATTTGCCCCATTCCTTGAAAATGATCATACTACTAATACAAGTCCCCAGTATTATGGGAAGTCTTTACTTCTTATGTTCATCTGAAGAGGCATCATAAATGCGAAGAGAATGTTATGCAAGTTAAGGACCTGGAAGGAGAAAGTGTGTGCTGTTCTCAGTCTGCTTCTAGTAAGGCTTGGTTTTCTTCTGAGTAGCATGGATCCTTTTGACCTTGTGCTCAGTCTCTTGGAAGATGACCTCAGCGTGTTGAGAGACATGAGTAGCATATAGAGGACACTCGTTGGCGTTAATTCTGCAGTGTCTGGCTTGCACCTGCAAAGCACATGTCCTGCATCATGATAGTCCCTTTGATATGCTGCATAACAGGCTTTGAAGCCTCTGTTAGTGGAGAAGCTGGGATGATCTTGACCGACCAGAGAAACAACCACTTCAGAATTACTTTATTTTGCTCTTCTCTATTGTTTTCCTGGCATCTTCAGTGTTGTCCTTATCCCTTTTGCTGGTTTTGTACTTGTCAAACATTCTTCAAAATATTCTCCTCTAATGAGCAAGTCAGCATACTTAAGAAGTTGGCACAAGCTTATTTGATTGTTTACTTCTTGTCAGAACATGAACCTTTCTATTAATCACAGGCGAGTTTGCAAAAACCTCCAAATGAATGGCTTCCAGCCCTAGCATATTGAATGGCAGACCTTTTGGATTTGAAGTTGGAATTTCTTTGGCAAAAATAACAATTCTGCAACTTTTCTAAAGGCCAGGATTCAGATTTCCTGTGTGTCTGCAGTGGCAGCTTGTTTTAGCTGCTGCACTGCCTATTAGCATATTGTTCCTTCAGTGTTTCCCTGAGTCCCTTCAGACACTGTTGGTTTTTAATCGTAGAGCTCTTGGAAAATAAGTGAGTGCTTCAGTGTGATTTACATCTCCTGAGGTCAGGAAAAGTTGTCCTGTATCACTTTTGAAGAAAACCAAGAAATGGAGATGGGATGCGAAACCATCTTGAGGTCTTTAAGTGTATGTTTTTTGGTAGGAATCCTTTTGCCACATCCGTTACATGTATTTAGAGTAAAATCAATATCAGCAGGACACCCTTCTGCTCTGAGACAAATGTTTCCTTACCACAGAGAAATTTGGTGTCAGGTAGCTGCAATAACAGAACCTCACTATTAAAATAAAAAAAATTTACTAAATAGGATGGGTGGAGCAGGTGGTTGGTGATTTATATTCTAAAACTTCTGCCCCACAATACACAGACATGCACAGGCACAGAAACACGCATGCGTGACACTCACAACAGTCAACGCACCTGTTTTGGTCCACTTGTGGCCTGCCCTATAGTGCTGAGGGAACAGGGTATTCATTCAGACTGCTTGTCATGTCTGCATTCTGGTTGGTGGCGTAGGCTGCCGCATGTCAGCAGTTTAGCATGGTCACATCAATGTAAGCAGGACTCTCTTGTCTTCACTGATGTAGGAGGGGCCTATGTATCAGGTACCAACTGACACAGCTTTTAAGGTGAGCTGGTTTAAGGCAACATGTTTCTGGGCTGCTTTTTCAGTGAGGGATAACAAGCATGCTAAAACTGTAACTTGAATGATTGTAGATAACATAATGGCTGGAAGTTGTGTAGTGGTGGAGCCAAGATTTCCTTCAAAATGTCTGGATAGTGTATGTCCAAAGTTTAGTTGTTGGCACTTAGGGCTTTTTGGGATGCTTAGAGGGAGTGGTTTTGAGTGTGCTGTATGTATAAAGCACTCTACAAATACGAAGGAATTGCGTTTGCAGTCTATGCTAGATGAGAACTAGTCAAGTTAGCAGTACATTTCTGGTAATCTGTTGCAGTATTTCAAAATGTTGGAGTGTAGGTATTTTACATGGAGCTAGTAAATTAAGTTACACTGTTTGACACTGTCCCTTGAGAGTAGAGTTCTGCCGTTTGTGATTGTTTTCATTTCTAGCACTTAAAACTGTAGAGTAGACTCGTAGTTGTAGTACGTTCTCCCATTGCTGTAGCTTTGTTGATGTGCTGCTTATGTTTTCCAAATTTCTGGGAATTGAACTTTATTCTGATGTCACTGTTTCGTCTGTCCTTTTCATGCCTTTTCCTAAATGGATATAGAAATGCAACAATCTCCTAACTACACATCAAGAACAGGAAAATCAAGGAAAGGTATTCTGTACAGTAGCATTTCAAATATGAAACATGTTGTATTATGTACAAATACATGTATGATGTTTTGTATCCTGGAGGACCCTATTTTGATGGGTTTGCTTTTATAAATCAGATTTGTGAGCAGTCTTTGGGCACTTTTTGTTTGTTTGCATGTTTTGCATGAGACATTTGTTATTGAATCGTTTGCTTTGTGTCATCAGTGACAGTTTTTTTTGTTTTTTTTTTAAATATGTTCTTTGATTGCTCCAAAATGGAAATAGACTTCAGTTAAAGGGGAAACATGTAATCCCCAGAGACAGCTTTTCTAGATCCCGTTTCTGTGGCAGGGCATCAAGGTCTGTCTGAAAGCATGCTCATGAACTTCCTCTGTTGCCTTCTAACAGGCAATGTGACCTGGTTTCGATCATTGCTTAAAGTTACTGTACATTGAAAGCCGAAGTTCGGATAACTTCCTTAGCTGATTTGATTAATTATAACTGTACTAATCAAAAATATATCTGAAGTATTGTGTCAAGAGTTTGTAACTGGCTGTTCCTCCCTATCCCCCCAGTTCTAAGAGGCATGTTTTCATTCAGCTTGGGACGTTAGCAGGTAGATTAGACTGTAGAGCACTGAGTTTACAGGAAGCTGCAGAACGTAAAAATAATTACTCTTTTAAAATATTATGTGTTTGTAATAGGAAACATTAAAAATCGGAGACTGTGTTAGTATTTTAGCTAGTTTAGCTTGCACTGGAAGTTTCAGCCTCTAGGTTTTGTCTGTGTGACGTGTCTACACTGAACATGTCTACTGTATTTCATGGTCTGAAAGCCTTGTTCAGGTCAGGAGATGTACTCATCAAAGTTCCTACATAAACCCTGTCTTTAGAACAGACACAATTTGCATGCTTGTTTGTGGTTTACTGGTAGTAGAAGAGATGTCTTCCAGCATGGTATGCCTTTGTTTTCTTTTGTCTTCAATGACTTTGCCCAACACCTCAGTTTGGTTGTCAGCATGTGACTTCATGGGAGGTCACCTGTCTCCATCTCCTGTTTATAAACAACTTCATTTTGTTATGATAGTTAACAAGAATTAGTTATTGAGAACTTGAGGAGTGCTGAAATAGCTGCTCTGTGGAGGTTATATTTGTTTGGTTTTCCCTTTCGTTTTGGGACTTGAAGAGCCCTTTTGTTTCATCTTAGTTGTTGATAGTTGAGATGTTAGCACTCTTCAGGCTGGATTCCTTGAGTGCAGATTTCATTAGGACATCAGCGATGTGCTAGAGGGCACTCTCATTGAGTTTGCAGATGGCCCCAAACTGGGGGGATCATTCTATACGCTCCAGGGCAGCGCTGCCATTCAGAGGGACCTTGGCGAGCTGGAGAAAAGGACTGTCAGGCATGTCTTACAAAATGCAGCAAGGACAAATGCCAAGTCCTGCACACAGAGAGGAACAGCCTCTTGCTACAAAACATGTTGGGACTGCCTGGCTGGAGAGCTGCTTTGCTGAGAAGGACCAGAGGGTCTTGGCAGGGAGTGAGCTGAGCGTGAGCCAGCAGAGTGCCCTGGCGACTGAGAAGCTCGACAGTGTCCCGGGCTGTATTAAGAGCAGCATAGCCAAGAAACTGAGAAAAGTGATTGTCCATCCTCTTTGGCAACTCACTGGAGTGTGTCCAGCTCCCTGGGTACAATTTTGAGCCCCCAGTGCAAGAGGGACTGGTCTTTCAACAGTGAGCAAATTCAGTGGAGGGCCATCCAGTTTGTCTAGGGCAGGAGTACTTGCCCTTTGAGCAGAGGCTGAGGAAACTGGGCTTGTTCAGCCTAGAGAAGAACTGACTTTGAAGGGGACCTTGCCACAGCTTCCAGTACATATGAGGCGAAGACAAAGCCGTGTTCTTCCCAGTGCTGCATGACAGGAGGTGGAGACACCAGAGGCATAAACACAAACAAGAGAGTGTCTAACTGAATGTGAGAAGCTGCGCTGTGATAAGGACAGTCAAACAGCGAGGTTGTACAGTCTCCTTCCTTGGAGGTGTTCAAGACTGGTCTGGATAAAGCCTTAAACAACCTTATCTGACCTCTTCACTACGCCTGTCTTGAAGAGGTGTTGGCTAAGAGACTTCCTGAAGTCCCTTCTGACCTGATTTGTCCTATGATCCTATATCCAAGTTGCCTTCATACCGCTGACGAAAGCTTGGTGTGTAGCATAGAATGCCCTGGTTATTATGCCCCTTTTGTCTGTTGAATGCCCTTTTCTGTGCAGCATAGAGAACTGCTGGTGATTCTTCTACCTGAGGATAAGCTTGAGATCTTAACTGTACTTTGTGGTTTTTTTCTTTACATTTTCAGATTAATCTGTAACTGGGTAGAGCATTAGGTAGTGTAGCATGTAGCATAATGTTATACATGTTACATAGAGTAGTAAAATCTCTGCATGTGATGTGTTCTCATGTGTAATATGAGTACTTCAGAGGTTCATGTACTTAGTATTTTGCTAAACCACCAGCATTATGTTAACGGTTAAGAAACATAGCGTATTCCTACTATGCTTATTTTTTTAGTTTAGAGGTGTTTCTTAAACCGTAGGACATAAGAGTCCAAAGGAGAGAGAACTCTGGTATTTTTGTTGTCTTTTTTAATTCAGTATGGCTTGAAAAATAAGTCGCTTTGGAAATAGATTCATTCATGTTGTCTTGTGTTGAATTGACTGCCCAAAGTTTCGTTCTCTTATGACCTTTAGAGTTGTCCATGTGAGATATTTATATGTATTGGTTAATTTTTCGCATGCCAAATCTAATTTCAACATGTCAATGAATTTTTACACAGCAATAGATGACTCTTCCCAAGGAGACTCAATAAGGTAAGACTTTGAAAATACCTAGCACGTACCTGAGGAATCATTTGAGAGACACAGCACTCATTTTGCTTTGCTTTTTAAGAAGCTCTGAGAAAGAGGAGGGTGATGACAGTTGGCATACCTCTGAGGAAGAAGAACTCGATTTTACCCCCAAGGTACGGTGCCTATACAGGAAAAATGTTCTGCAAAAATAAGTGATTTGAAGGCAAGTTTTCTCTGGGATTGACAGAAGCTGCAGTTCCAGCCAATATTCTTTTCTCCTTAGAAGCAGCCTCTGGCCTGCCAGCCTCTCTTCTGCTGTGAGTTTTTCCCTAAAAGACCTGTAACTGTGGCCAAGCATGCAGTAGATTTGTGGTTTGGGGCAAAAGAGCAATAGGTGACGGGATAAACAACCACATGGTTTTATTTATTCTTGTTCATTTGAGTCAGATTTGCAGACCCTGCAAGTTGATAAGTTACTATGCTAACCTATTCTGTTCTTCTCCAAACATTGTTATTATTTCCTGTAAATTTGGTGATAGAATCCTAACTGCTCAGAAAAAGGGCATTTATTTACCAAGATCTACTGAAATCCTTCATCACCTAGTTCTCCTTTCCTCCTCGTCAGGTTCCTCAAGAGCACTCAATAGATGACTTATTCAAATGGGTCATCTTTTTTCTGCTATGAGATGGCATTCCATGCTTGCATGTAATCTCACACTGCATGTTTTCCCTCTCTTTTGAATGCTTCGGTAGTATTCTTTCTGTCAGCTACAAGCTCTCATAGCTGTTTTTACTGAAGTTCTGAATGGTTTTCAACTTCTGCAGTGATGTCCGGAGCATCTAATCTGTTGCACTGGGACTCTGCAGTGGTGAGGAACCTGAGTGTACTAGTTGAACCCTCTCTGTGATGGTAGAGATACAAGCATGTTTAGTTTTAAATATGGTTTAATTTTCTTGCACTGATTTAAATAGAAATGATGCATTTTTCTGGCATGATTTTTAAATTTAGGGATATTTTAGTAAGTGTACTTGCAGGTACTAATTTATGCATTCAGTCTAGGGATCTTAACAGTTACTTGTGTTATGTGTATTTGCAAGCAAGCATCCTGAAACTGCAATCGTAACTACAGCTGACTTTTAATTAAATATTACAAATATTAAAACCAGACATTAGAACTCTTATGCATCTCAACATAGTTTTGGAAAGAATTTGCAAAAGATGTTTGCGCAGTGTTTTTGGGTGAAATACTTACTGAATTGCATATGTGAGAAGTGTTTGCGTAGTTAGAACTATAGGATGGAGGAAGCACCTGAGCACTATCAAAAGGACAAGCCAATTGTATTTACTGTTCAAGATTTGATGTGAACAAAGGATTTGTTTTTGTTACCGTTTTAAAAAAATTGGTTTGCTTAAATAAATCTTTATTTACAGAAGCTGCAGAAGCCAAACTTGACACTGTTAATGAAAGCTTCCCAGAAGTTCAGGAAAAAGAGTAAGCTATTTGGAAAAGATTGTATGATATCCTGATATATAAAAGTAGACTTGATAAGTAGTGTTTTGGTTTTTGTGGGTGTTCTTTTTTTTTCTTTTTTTCTGTTTACATAACTCCTTTCGTTCACATGCATTTTTCCTTTTCTTATGCTTTAAGACGATGGTGATGGTTCTACAATTGAAAGTCCTAAGTCACCAAAGAAAAGCCTCAAAGAAGAACAGGAGGAGGAAGATCAGGAAGATGAAGAAACTCAGTCTAAAGACATACAGGTGGAGAAGCAGGGAAAGAAAACAAAACCTAAAGGGGAAATTAATGAGAAATTGAAGTATTTTAGTAATGCTAAGTATGAAGGGGAAGCTTGGTGTGGAACTGGAGATGTCTGTGATGATGATCATAAAATAAGTAAAGAACTTGATGAAAAGGTGGAGGAAGCTGTTGATACTCCTGTGTTTTTATAGCTGGGTGTTATGAAAATGTAACTTCTGTGTCTCCAAAGATAATGAATAATGAAGTATCTTGCAAGTCAGTGCCAAAACAAGCTGTCTTTCAAAATCTAAATAATTGGCAAGATTCACAAGAAAGCCAGAATAGGAAAAGCATGATTCAGGAGAAGTTTCACAGAAATGCAGCAAAAAGCCCAAAGCTTGAAAGCCAAAGACCAAACTCTGTTGTTCTTGAATGTGTGGGTGATGAAGATACTGAGGAAGCCCTGAAGCAAGAAAGGGAAAACTTGTGCTTAAATAGCAGTCAAGAAAATTTAAGAGCAGCATTTCACTCAAGCACCAAAGTAAGCATATAGGGATGATCCAATGACAACATTATTTTCTAAGGGTGATACAGGTAAGAAACAAATAGTAAACTGGATTTCTCTTAATACTTATTCTTCACATATACCCATCTTTCAATCATCCTTTTTGGTATTAGAAAATGTCTCACTGCTAGCCAAATCAGTTTCTTAGGTATAAGAATAATATCAGGCAACATTTTCCATATTTTTTTATATTGGTTGCAGTGGTTTTGCAGTAAAAAGAATAGGCGGTAGACTGTTTCTGGAATCAATTGAATTTTTCTCAGGGGCTTTGCAGAACTGGAGGTGAGACTTAGAACATTAGGCATTGCTTTCTACTCATGCAGATTCCCATGGAAAAACTGAAAATCTTGTAAAACAAAGCTCAATAAATTTTCCCTGTTGTCTTACACAAGAAAAGTATTTTTCAAGTTGTCGATGGGTGGCAAAGAAGGTGCTTGTTTCTGCTCTTTCCAGCTGCTTTCATCCATTTCTTTTAGGGAGAATCACCTGAATGGGAAGAAAAGGAGGAGGAGCAGGAGAAAGAAGACACTGGTGAAAAGCTACAAACTGCAGTTCTTGAGGGAGTGAAGAATTCTATTTGTAATGACAACCATCAAGTCCACAACGCTTCAAAAGAAAATGCTGGTGAGAGAAATGAATTAGTAAATACTAGTCCCAGTTATTCCTCTCTAAATGTTAATGCACACTAAATGAAAGAAAATGGTGATTGACCTCTAAGACAGCAAATGTTTCCCTTGCCTGTGAATGCTAGTGGGCATTGGCAGAGAAGGAAAGCAGCTTTTGTTCCTTTTCATTAATTCTTGAAGAACTGCAATTATGATTTTGGATTCCCAATAATGCTATAGGAAGCAAGTACCATTCTTGCTTGCATTGCTCTGTTGTCCCTGAATTAATCTGAACACAACACACACATGATAAAAAATGGAGGACTAAGAAAATGTCTTGGGTGTAACAGCAGTATTCCCCTTACTGGCCCATGTTGTTGGATTGAAAAGCTGTGATTGTTCTTAGCTGAAGGCTAGGAGAGATTTGAGTTAAGCTGAGAGCTGTTTGTTCTAGTACCTCACCTTCTACAGTTTTAAAATGTAGAGGGTCTCTCCAGTGCCACAGCTGTGTGTGCTTGAAAGCATTACCAGCTTGTTCAGAGTTGAGCACTTTGGTCCTTACCTCAGGTCTCAGAGTAGGAGCAGAAGGCATCTTTTGGATGCAGGGCTTGACCAACGGGGAAAGCAGAGTGAAGTAAAACCACTCAGTGTCTCACTTGTTACCTCATTTATAGGTGCCCTGCCAGCCGAGGGAGCAGAGGAAGAGGAAGATAGTGATTCTCCCTGGGATTCCGAGGTACTGTCTGTGGAAGACTCAGAGGTCCCCACCAGAAGGGGTGCATGGAGGGGAGGAGTAAGATCCAGAAGCACTTGAGAGCTTGCTGTTGCCTTGAGCCCTAATGCTGATAAGGCTCATTTCTTCTACCGCTTTTACTCTGCGTTTGTAACCAGGGCCTGGCAGGATTGTTGATTTTTCACCATGCAGCCCTATTCTGCTAACCTGGTCAGTGGTTTCCCTTAGGCTCTATAACCTAGGTGGTTAGCTGCTGCTGAACGGATCCCCTCTAGCTTTTGTAGGTGTACTGCAACCCTTTTTAGAAGTCGGGTAAAACAGAGATATCACACATCCTGGCTGTATGTGTCCTTTTAGTTCTGTCTGTGGTAATAGGCGAGCTAGAAGGAAACAAGCAGGGTCTGTAGCTAACCCCCGTGTGGAGGGGGAGGCTTTGCTTGTGAGAAAAAAAAACAAACTCTTTCCTACCCCCTTCTTAAAAATACAGGAATAAGGACTAAATTATTTTTTTCTTTTTTTGGGGGTAGCCCGAGTTTCTGTAAGCTCTGCCTTGCTAGTCTTCATTCAATCCAAATTGGCCTTGTGACTGGGAGTATCGATGTATTCCGTCACCATGCAGGATACGTGCCTGAGAAACATAAGCACAAACTTGAATGTCAGGTACTAGTTCAGTACAGAAGTTGGATTCACCACAGACCTGCAGCTATTGGTTCGCAACCCACATCTTGAGTTGCCATGTTAGTTTTCCTTTCTGGCTGTCCAGTTTCTCAGTGTGACAGAACAGTTTAGATGAGTTGTAAGGTTTTTGCCTAAGACCTGAAAACACACACAACTGTTGTGATTTTCCAGTATAATACATCTTGGTGTGTCCTTTCCTGGGGTCTTATAAAAGGTGTTTGTACCTCTAATATACTTGATACCATGCTGTGCAAGTTGGCTTTTTGCGTAGAAATGAGTTGAAAATGCATTTGTACCAATTGTCATGCATATGTTTTAGATTATAGAGTCGGATTGTGAAGGTCTGAGGCAAGTATCGTCCGGTGTGTTTCTCCCAGCTGCAGACAGACAAGGAATATACTCCAAGATTGTCTCCGAGGAATGCAACAACGGTAACTTCCTGGGGGACTAGATGTTTGTCTGTAGGCATTTATAGACTAAAGTGAACTTTTATCAGTGTCTGTCTTAGCAATGCTGTTCCGATGTGGGTGCATGCTGTAGCAATGAAGTGCTTACTGTTTGAATTAACACCAGTAATCATAGCGCTTGCTGGCCACTTTGTAAAGGAAGTTGTCTTGTTTGCATTCTGTGTGTTCTTTGGACGTGTTTGTCTTTTTTTGGATTCAGGTTCTTGTTGCATGATGATGAAAGTGTATGTGTTTTAGGACTGACCTGCCTGAACACTTAAACGTTACTGGATGCTAACGCATCAGAAGAAAGCTGTGATCTGGCTAAACATTTTTAGCCCCAGCTTAATTTTTGATATGTTTCTGTTTTGCTTTGCCTAGGAACTAAAATGGGACCGAAAGTTCAGGTTTTGTTGCTAAGGGTTTCTGCCTGTGTTTTGTGATACTGTCTCCCTAGCATCTTGAGCATAGGATGGCAGGGAAGTTTTGCTCTTGGGGTAGAACTCTTTCCAGAAGAACTTCTCCTTTACCAAGTGGTTTGAGGATCCTGCTTCTAGGATAGGTACAATAGGACAACTGAAGAAGCTAATCCAGTTTGAGTTTAGCAAGCTAGAAGCAAAACTTGACAATCTCTTTGGAAGTTGTAAATCTACTTGTTGAGTAGTTGTCATGGAAGTCTGCTTTGTGTGATTCCACTAAGGCACGTTTAAAATCTCTGTGGGAAGGGGGTGAAAGGTCATTATGGTGATATTTCTAAGGTGTTTCCATAGTGCTAGACCACCGAGTGAAGTGAAATGAAATACCGTTTGCTTTTAATTTTTTTTTTTTTTTCCTGATCCATAAATTTTGCTGTGGAGCCGTTCTTAGTAACACTTCACAGACTCATTTCATGAGAGGACTCAAACTCAAAGAATTAAGCAGAGGATTTTAAAAACATAGGTAGGCCAGTAGATTGTGTGGGTTTGGAAATGATTTAATGTTGGACAATATTTAAGGAAAAAAAGTATTTGGAACTATACTACAAATGCAGATGACAACCAAACAACATTTGTTTGTTTCCTTGCAAGCTAAACCAGAACAATTTGATGAGAACTAGCTCGATTTTCTTTTTTCTTTTTTTTTCCTTTCGCTGAATGACACGTGTGAGGTTTCTGTGTCTGCACCCTTGCTTGCCATGTCCCATCAATGGAAAGGAAAATACTCCTTCACAAAGACCACTTGCAGAATTGCAGTCGTAGCGCTGTTGGACTGTTTTGTGATCATTCGCTATAGCAGACCGGATTTGGCTTTTGAAATAATCCTTTTAGAAAACAGAATTCAGCTCCTCAAAAGGACTAAGTATTTTGATTTTGTTCTTTCAACAAGCCTGACATCATTGCTTTACATGAATTGTCCTAGTTTTGTGATTATTGTTTTTTAAATCCAAGGTGCGTGATGGGAAGTGTGTGGTGTCCATTTCTGGTATAGACATACAAGTGCTATATGATGAGGCAAATTGAATGTTAGGTATCATACTCTTGATGAAAGAATGCTTTCAACTAATACTTAGCTGTAAAACTGGTGAATGTTGAATGGAGTAAAAGAGACCTTCAATTAAATAAAATCACATTTTTCAAAACTTTTTTTTTTTTTTTTAACCTCCAGGCTTTTCAGAGAAACCCAGCAATTCGCAGGTAAGTATTTGTTCATGTCAGATTGGCTACTTGTTGTCCTCATTACATAGTATGTGGTTACTTTGAAATTGGCCTATTGTCATTGGATTGTGTCTTTTCTAGCTGAAGACTCCAGAGTCAGCTTTGGAAATGAAGGAAACCTCTCCTAAAAAAAGGCAGCAGGAATCAGGTAACGTTTAGTTCATGTGGTTCTGGGTTTAGCTTCATAATCTTTCTGGAGATGAGTATTTAATAAAGCATCTGATTTATTTGTTTTGCAGATCTCTTGGAGGAATTAGTTTTAGGAGATGCAGACGATATTGAAGGTATTCATAGCAGTCTCTGTAGTGTTTTGGGTTTTTTTGTGGCCAGACACATTGTACTGGCATGTTTTTTTCCTAATATGAAATTAATGGTTCTAGCAAGGTGTTCTGGGAAAAGAAGGTCTACTGAAATACGCCTCTATGCATGTGTGTGCTCCTCCTCTGGTCTGCCATTCAACACTGCAAATACCCTTCCATGATGTGGGCTTCCTCCTCTACACCTGCTGTCATCTCCCCTTTTCAGGGGAGTCCTGAAGTTTGCTTTCCTTCCAGTTTCTCAAAAAATCCCTTCCTGATATTTGTGGTTCCCCGAGCATGTGCCGTAGCTGATTCCGGGCTAGGGATCTGCAATTTAAGCTGTCCAGGTGCTGCAGGTGAGACAGAAAGGATCGTTCTTGGGCTCATCCGGTAGCTGTACGTAGCAGGAATGATTGCTTCCCTGGCTTTTCTCTACCTGTCTGGCAGTTGCTTTGGAACGTGTAGCAAATACATTCCTTTGAGGCTGGAAACTGCCCAGCAGGTTCAGAGGCAGGGGAAGGAAGCGGGGAAGAGAGACAAGGTGGGAGGAAATGACAGTGTCAGCGTGTTGCCAGGAATTCTCTGTTTTTGGAAACAAGGATAAAAGTGACACAGCTAGTTGGTCCACTATAAATTGGAGGGAGGATATATGACTTCAGTGGTTTTTTAGTTTCCTTGTTTTAACGTTTATTGATTTCCATATCTACTATTGAGATGAGTTTTTAAGAGTTGCTACATTCAGCTATCGAAAATAGAAATGAGAGAGAGGTGAACAGATCTGTCAGCAAGTACTTGAACTTGTAACTTTGAAGTATAGAATACAAATGGTTCCAAGTACCTTGCCATCCTCACTTTAGGGGGATAAAAAAGTACCATATTTCTTTTGGCAATAATAGAGCTTAAACTTCTCTCACTCTCTCTCACACGCTCTGTCTCTCTCTCTCTCTCCCCCTCCCCCTTTCTCCCTCTCTCTCTCTCTCTCTCTCTCCTCTTGCTCTTCCAGTCCTCCTCTCCACCACCTCTTCCTCTCGCTCTTCTCGTCTCTCTCATGTCTTTGCAGTGGGTAAGCAAGAGCAGGTCCTCTTGTGCCCTTTGTTTTGTGGTGATAGCGTTTTTGTAAGATGCATAGAGGTTTGTTAAAAGTTGTTCAAGCATGAGTGCTGGTTTTGTCTGTATTACACAATAATGTGAGATGTAGCCCCATAGCGGATCATTACATTATATATACGTTTGTATAATATTACAAACACAGAACAACCACCTTTTCGTAGCTCGTTTCGTGTCAGCTACTTTTCTGGTGTGTCTTTATTCATTTGTGCCATGTTAGTGTTTCCCCAGGTGTTATCGTGAAGATCAAGTGTTAAGAAGTACATGTGACAATTTCCTTCCAACTTTTATGGTTGGCTTTTGGTTTAAGCAATTTAGATTGCTTCAGCAAAGCATCACAGTTCCTGCGGCACAAAGCTGTATGACTCTAAAAGGCCTGAATGCCATCCTTCACAAGTTTATTTCATAAATCTGGAAAAAAGGTGCAGTATCTTGCACATCTGAGTGTTCAATGAGAGATTAGATTTCCCGATCTATTTACTTTGTTACTACTCATCAGAACTTATTAAAATATATTTTTGGGTCAAGAGTGTTGGGTCAGCTTGGATCAGTAGTGTTGTTCCTATCTTTTCTGTATAGAAGAGTAGCTGCTTTGCACTGTAATCTGCACTAAGTCACTATGGAAGACAATTGATGAGGAGGGAAATCTCAGAGGAGAGAGGAGTGGTAAAGGCTCATTGGAGAGAGCACTAAAAGTCACATGAGTGAATCCTGAGTCAGTTTTACCTAATGGAGTAGCTTAAAAGAGCTAAATGAACATAGTTGCATCTGGCCAGGAACCCACTGAGACTGAACCTTTTGTTTGTCTGGTAGAGAAGAGATTTGGATGTTAATCCCCTAAGATAGAAACAACTTTTGCGTGTTTGGGGTGTGTTGGAGCTGTGAGCCCATACTCTGTGTTTCAGTGGCAATGCTGAGGTGTTGAGCGTCTGGGAAGGTGCAGGGTAACACCCCTCTGTCCAGGAAGAGCTTTCTTGCTGGCACTACAAAACGCGCATTGTTGCTTCATGATTTTAGTGTGAGGATGTTTTGGACAGTGTTTCTACATTACCTCCTGTGCAGTGGAAAGTAGTATTAAGTGCCAAATTCTGGAGCTGTGGGTTGGAGAGCGGGTGACCTAAACTCTGTATCTCACCGGACTGCAGCATGCAGGAGTGTCTTCCTGAATTGGGCTGGATGTTGCTTGTAGCTGTGTCAGCTGTTGTGCAGATCCATCTTCTGCTGGAAAGGAGGCAAGAGGAGGTGGCAGTGAAAAGGAAATACCATGATGTGACCAGGCGTGAAGAAACACTCACTTCTTAGGTTGTTCTTAGCAAGAGAACCACTGCGCATCTTTTGGATGCAGGGCTTGACCGATGGGGAAAAGCAGAGTGAACTAAAACCACTCAGTGTCTCACTTGTTACCTCATTTATAGGTGCCCTGCCAGCCGAGGGAGCAGAGGAAGATAATGATTCTCCCTGGGATTCCGAGGTACTGTCTGTGGAAGACTCAGGGGTCCCCACCAGAAGGGGTGCATGGAGGGGAGGAGTAAGATCCAGAAGCACTTGAGAGCTTGCTGTTGCCTTGAGCCCTAATGCTGATAAGGCTCATATCTTCTACCGCTTTTACTTGCGTTTGTAACCAGGGCCTGTCAGGATTGTTGATTTTTCACCATACAGCCCTATTCTGCTAACCTAGTCAGTGATTTCCCTTAGGCTCTATAACCTAGACGGTTAGCTGCTTCTGATCAGATCCCCTCTACCTTTTGGAGATGTACTGCAGCCCTTTTTAGAAGTCGGGTAAAACAGAGATATCACACATCCTGGCTGTATGTGTCCTTTTAGTTCTGTCTGTGGTAATAGGCGAGCTAGAAGGAAACAAGCAGGGTCTGTAGCTAACCCCCTCTGGCTTTGCTTGTGAGAAAGAAAACCAAACTCTTTCCTAGCCCCTTCTTAAAAATACAGGAATAAGGACTAAATTATTTTTTTCTTTTTTGGGGGTAGCCCGAGTTTCTGTAAGCTCTGCCTTGCTAGTCTTCATTCAATCCAAATTGGCCTTGTGACTGGGAGTATCGATGTATTCCATCACCATGCAGGATACGTGCCTAAGAAACATAAGCACAAACTTGAATGTCAGGTACTAGTTCAGTACAGAAGTTGGATCACCACTGACCTGCAGCTATTGGTTCGCAACCCACATCTTGAGTTGCCATGTTAGTTTTCCTTTCTGGCTGTCCAGTTTCTCAGTGTGACAGAATAGTTTAGGTGAGTTGTAAGGTTTTTGCCTAAGACCTGAAAACACACACAACTGTTGTGATTTTCCAGTATAATACATCTTGGTGTGTCCTTTCCTGGGGTCTTATAAAAGGTGTTTGTACCTCTAATATACTTGATACCATGCTGTGCAAGTTGGCTTTTTGCGTAGAAATGAGTTGAAAATGCATTTGTACCAATTGTCATGCATATGTTTTAGATTATAGAGTCGGATTGTGAAGGTCTGAGGCAAGTATCGTCCGGTGTGTTTCTCCCAGCTGCAGACAGACAAGGAATATACTCCAAGATTGTCTCCGAGGAATGCAACAACGGTAACTTCCTGGGGGACTAGATGTTTGTCTGTAGGCATTTATAGACTAAAGCGAACTTTTATCAGTGTCTGTCTTAGCAATGCTGTTCCGATGTGGGTGCATGCTATAGCAATGAAGTGCTTACTTTTTGAATTAACACCAGTAATCATAGCGCTTGCTGGCCACTTTGTAAAGGAAGTTGTCTTGTTTGCATTCTGTGTGTTCTTTGGACGTGTTTGTATTTTTTTGGATTCAGGTTCTTGTTGCATGATGATGAAAGTGTATGTGTTTTAGGACTGACCTGCCTGAACACTTAAACGTTACTGGATGCTAACGCATCAGAAGAAAGCTGTGATCTGGCTAAACATTTTTAGCCCCAGCTTAATTTTTGATAGGTTTCTGTTTTGCTTTGCCTAGGAGCTAAAATGGGACCGAAAGTTCAGGTTTTGTTGCTAAGGGTTTCTGCCTGTGTTTTGTGATACTGTCTCCCTAGCATCTTGAGCATAGGATGGCAGGGAAGTTTTGCTCTTGGGGTAGAACTCTTTCCAGAAGAACTTCTCCTTTACCAAGTGGTTTGAGGATCCTGCTTCTAGGATAGGTACAATAGGACAACTGAAGAAGCTAATCCAGTTTGAGTTTAGCAAGCTAGAAGCAAAACTTGACAATCTCTTTGGAAGTTGTAAATCTACTTGTTGAGTAGTTGTCATGGAAGTCTGCTTTGTGTGATTCCACTAAGGCACGTTTAAAATCCCTGTGGGAAGGGGGTGAAAGGTCATTATGGTGATATTTCTAAGGTGTTTCCATAGTGCTAGACCACCGAGTGAAGTGAAATGAAATACTGTTTGCTTTTAATTTTTTTTCCTTTCGCTGAATGACACGTGTGAGGTTTCTGTGTCTGCACCCTTGCTTGCCATGTCCCATCAATGGAAAGGAAAATACTCCTTCACACAAACCACTTGCAGAATTGCAGTCGTAGCGCTGTTGGACTGTTTTGTGATCATTCCCGATAGCAGACCGGACTTGGCTTTTGAAATAATCTTTTTAGAAAACAGAATTCAGCTCCTCAGAAGGACTAAGTATTTTGATTTTGTTCTTTCAACAAGCCTGACCTTATTGCTTTACATGAATTGTCCTAGTTTTGTGATTATTGTTTTTTAAATCCAAGGTGCGTGATGGGAAGTGTGTGGTGTCCATTTCTGGTATAGTCCTACAAATGCTATATGATGAGGCAAATTGAATGTTAGGTATCATACTCTTGATGAAAGAATGCTTTCAACTAATACTTAGCTGTAAAACCGGTGATGTTGAATGGAGTAAAAGAGACCTTCAATTAAATAAAATCACATTTTTCAAAACTTTTTTTTTTTTTTTTAACCTCCAGGCTTTTCAGAGAAACCCAGCAATTCGCAGGTAAGTATTTGTTCATGTCAGATTGGCTACTTGTTGTCCTCATTACATAGTATGTGGTTACTTTGAAATTGGCTTATTGTCATTGGATTGTGTCTTTTCTAGCTGAAGACTCCAGAGTCAGCTTTGGAAATGAAGGAAACCTCTCCTAAAAAAAGGCAGCAGGAATCAGGTAACGTTTAGTTCATGTGGTTCTGGGTTTAGCTTCATAATCTTTCTGGAGAGGAGTATTTAATAAAGCATCTGATTTATTTGTTTTGCAGATCTCTTGAAGGAATTAGTTTTAGGAGATGCAGACGATATTGAAGGTATTCATAGCAGTCTCTGTAGTGTTTTGGGTTTTTTTGTGGCCAGACACATTGTACTGGCATGTTTTTTTCCTAATATGAAATTAATGGTTCTAGCAAGGTGTTCTGGGAAAAGAAGGTCTACTGAAATACGCCTCTGTGCATGTGTGTGCTCCTCCTCTGGTCTGCCATTCAACACTGCAAATACCCTTCCATGATGTGGGCTTCCTCCTCTATACCTGCTGTCATCTCCCCTTTTCAGGGGAGTCCTGAAGTTTGCTTTCCTTCCAGTTTCTCAAAAAAACCCTTCCTGATATTTGCGGTTCCCTGAGCATGTGCCATAGCTGGACTTGCTGGCTCCAGTTATCCAGCCATGTTACAATGCTAGTAAGAGGGACAAAGACCCATCTACAAAAACTATGCATAACTGTTGGAGGAAATGAAGATTTTGACCTCCAGATTATAGATGTTATTTGTATAGAAGCTAAGTGTTTACTTATTCCAGGTGTCCTGGTATTGATAATTTATAACACTCCCTACGGTACCTATCTGCCATCTACAAATGGTCCTTGACTACCTGCACATCTGTCCTTTATTTGTACTACTGGTTGGAGCCTTCATCTGCACCAGCGAACAGCTTGGTACTGGGATATCTATAAGCATCAGGAAAGGCTAAATCTGACTTTTTCTTGTTTTTCAGGATTGCAGAGTAAAAGTGTCTGTTTTCCTTATGGAATATTATCCTTAGATAATCAAGTATCGTTATTATTATCTTTAATACCTGACAGATTGTCTGAAATACATTATAGTCATCAATAGTTCATCAATAGATCATCATAACAACTCTGACATAAGTGCTATCAGCTCAGTAATGACTAATGTGTGTTGGGAAATGCCTTATGTTAAAATACCCAAAAAATAAATTTACAAAAAATCCAGGAAATTGCACCCATCAGTGACTGAGGTGGGAGGAGAAGATTTTTATTTCACACTGTGCAACCTGAGGTTAGGATTGACCTCTGGAAACCTATATGACTGACTGAGGAGCTTAGGTTCCCAATTCAGACATATGAGTTGTGACTCTAAGTTTCTATCTAATGTAATCCCTTTCAAGAAATGGAACTTGCAAAACGAGTCACTTAAAGCAGAAAATGCCAGAAGTGAGTTTGGCCCTGTGAGTTATTAATATTGGACCCTTTTGTATTCTTACGACAATACCTATTTTCTGCCTGTCTTGATCACTTTTGCTGTAGGAAGAATACTGTGTACCTCTTTAGCAGTGAAGCTTTGTTTATAGAAAGGCTGTTGTATAGAACCCATAGAATTGTGGAGAGGGAAAGGAGGTGCAGAGTGCTCAAGGTGAAAAGCCTCCATCTCTGTTTTTAGGTGCCACACTAAAGCTGCTGGGACTTGTTTCTTTCTGAATACTTGAGACTTCAGAGTGTTGTGTGCCTTCCACAAAACCAGTGGCAATGAGTTGCTGCTTCTAAATTGTGTCTGGGACTATTTGGAGTCCAATTCTCAGATGTAACAGAGATTCAAGGCAGACACCCCATAATGGGGAGCTCAGACTGAGTGACTTCTTCTGAGGTGTTTGTGACTTGTCCAATATTCCTTAGAGATTCTGGGAGAGGAAAGGTGAATCCAGTTTTCAACAGTACAAGTGAAATGTTTCTCGGTATTTCACAGGCCCGTCTTTGATTGTGCCTCACTTGTTTCTTCTGCAAGAGATGAGGCAGCAGTTTGACTGAAATACTCGTTCCAGATCCACGTCTAGAGACAGATTTGTTTCATGCATGGAGAAAACCTGGGGCCTTACTGATTTCGGGCTGTGATTTCGTTGCTTGTGATTTTCTGTGCACAACACACAGGGAGGTTAAAATTGCTGGTGGAATGTAGCCAGTTGCTGCACAGCACACAGTGTGTCAGAGAGAAAGAGAGAGGGATATCACGCACCTTTAAGAAACAGGAATTTTGTTATTTGTGACCATGTATATCGATTTCTTTGGCACATTTTCTTTATACATTAAAAACTAAAATGCCCTGGAAGAAAGGCATTCACACAGATGCATCTTGAATCTGTATGATGATAGTTTTATCTCTAGGAGCTCCCAGATTTGAGGGGATGTGTTAGTTTGCGTTAAGATTTTTCTCACAAATGTGATGATTCAAGATGTACTCTTGGTGTAAATAACTAATCCTAACTCATGCTTGTTATAAAAGTGCTTCTATTTTTCGCTGTAGGTGAGGACTCGGGATCTACCTGTCGTATGTCATCAGCAGCTGAAAAAGAAGACAACAAGGATGCCTTTGAAAATGATGAGATGCTAGTATGTAAAACAAAATATTTTGAATTAGAGCCTGAACTGGTTGATTGTATTATACACCAAGGTAAAAAAAAAAAACCTTACAGTCAGTAAATAATGCTGAAGAGAGAGGCCTGTAGATGAAAGTTGTCTTACAGTCTGAAGTAAATTTGGATACAATCTTCTAAGGGTGGGGTAAAACCTTTGTCATTATGTTGGATGCTTGCTGTTATACTGACTTGTTTCCAGCTGGTTTGCTTATATTTTGACCGGTATTCTTCCTTTTGTGCAGTGCTGACAAACAGTGCAGTCATGCATTTTTTCCCTATACAAAATGCTCATTCAAGTGAAGAGGGAGATTAGTCTATTATATGCTTATCTGCTTGGTTAAACATGCCTGCTCTTCCTCTTTGTGAGAGAAAGATCAAGCAAAACCACTTGAAATATGGTGACCTTTCTGATCCTTTCTCTGCCTCTGCAAAATACATGCTTGTTTGACCATGGTAATAAGTGTTTGAAAAGGTTGTGGGTTTGGTTTTTTTCAGAGGACATTCTAGAATAAGGCAGGCATCCTGTTCGTGTTGGGCGTACAGGACAGGGCTGGATAGAGAGGTCTCGAATCTTCTGTACCACCTCGAGGGACAGTGGAGCAAATGATTTCCACCCCACACCCAGGCACCATGAAAGAGGGACATGCTTAATTTTAACAGGCAGAGCAGAGAACTGAAGCCTACTGTAAGCTGGTAGTAGTTGGGCAATGAGCTTGGGAATGGAGAGGCTGAGACAAGTGGTGACTGGTTGAGGTGCTCCTGCCCTTTTCTGAAGGAGGAATTTGTATAGGGGGGGAAAAGGGCCTGGCTAATGAGAAGAGAGAGCGAGGAGTTGGATGGTCTTAGCCCATGGGGACCCCAAGGCTGCAGGCCCTGTTGCGAAGGCACCAGGAGCTAAGGAGACACATGGGGAGTGAGGATGTTGGGAGGAGGGTGACAGATGACTGGAGCAGTCGGAGCTATTGAGGAACAGAGCGTGGGGTCAGGGAGATGGGCTGGGGTGGACCTGCGACAGCATGGTACGGTTTCCATACAAGCTTGGGTTCCTGATTTTTTGGGGGATGAGGGAAGGAATGGACAGGTTTCCCTAATTAATGCTTCTCTTTGGAGCTTGGAATGGAATTTAATATTTCTGAATATTGGGTGAAGATATAGTCCTAACTCTGCCAGTTCTGCATGTGCTGGACAGTGGAAAGCTTGTCATGTTCATCCAGGCTGTATTAGCTTAGCTGGCAGGGGACTGTAAAATGTCAGACAGCGGAGAATGGTGGAGGAAAGAGGGTGAGAAAATGTAGGCAGTTGTGATGAAAAATGGTAATAAAGCAATACAATGTGAAAAAATGAATTGCATTTTGATAACTGCTACCACATACGGAAAGCAGGCAGGATAAAAGGTAAAAGCAACCTTAATGTCTAAATGAATCTAATCCAAGATCTAAACATATCTAGTCCAAGAGAAACTACAGTAGGTCCTTGCATTTTTAAGAAAATGATGATTCAGTGAACCTTTAATTTAGTGTCACTCAATTTTTTTATTATAAAAATTGCTTTCAAACTTTCTTATTTCTATTATTTCTGTTGAATGCTGAGTTTGCAACAGAAATTACCTAGATTGACTGTAACTTCCTTTTCCTTGGTAATCTTTCTATCTGTACCTGTTTGCTTAAGGGTAAATATATTTTAGAAACTATCAACTTGACACAGAAAACAGCATGGGAAAATCAGACTGACAAAGCAGAAATTCCACCTCAGGAAGCCCTAGTGGCAAATGAGGAATTGCACAGTGCTGACAAGCAGTTAAGTCCAAAACCCTGGGAAGAAAGATACGAAAGAATGTGGGTTGAAAGTGAGAAAAGAGAATTGAAAACAAATTTTAAAAGTATTACAGCAGAGCTGAAGCAGCTGTTTGGTGAAATTAATGAAACTCGGAAAACTACTTCCCTTGCGGGAGAAATGTCAGAAGTGAAGAGTTCTGGTGTTGTTTCATCTCATGCAACAGAATCAGATAAGAAGTTAGAAAATAAAGGTGAATTTGGAGATCTTAAACTTAAGCGAGGTGGCAAAGTATCCAAAATGGAAATTGTCATTCCAAGTCTTGGTGTCCTTCCTGATCAAAATAACTTAAATGCAAATCTGGAAGGCAGCTGGAGTACAGATGAAGACGACAGCACAATCCATACAGATAATATAAAGGTGCCTCTAGCCAAAGGAGAGGAAGAGAAAAGGCCTGCGATGGAAATGGAGGAGAATGAAAATGGAAGTATTTGGAATGTAATGGGAAGACCTGAATATTCCCCAAGACGTAACTTAAACACAAGTATTTTGGATGATGTTTCTACTGTTCTTCCTAAAATACAATGTGTTTCTACAAGCGATGAAAATGCACTTTTTGTAAGAGAAAGGAAACTTGGAAAAAACTCTGGATTTAATGGTGATGTTCCCAGGGAGTGCCTTATCAACAGTCATAAAAGAGGAGAAACAGAAATTGAAAGTCTTCTTGCAAATGCTCAGCCGTTGTGTGGCACACTGAAAAAGAATCTTGATGAAGAACTAAAACAAGATATGGAAAGATTTAAGAGTAAGGTAGGAGTGCTGCAAATAGTATTCCTGGCTTTGGAGAAAGAGAAGGTACAGCTGCAAAAAGAGGTAGAAGTTCACCTGCTACTCCTCATTCTTTAGTCTTTCTCCATATCAATGGTCCTGTTCACTTCAGCTATTCATCATTAAGGGAAGATGCTTTGTGCAAATTGGGTTTTGTTTTAATGGAAATACATTAGTTATGAATACAGAGAGAAGTGGAGAGTTGTCCTTTTTCCCCGTTTTTGGAAAACAGTCTGTGTTACTGTTCCAGTTCAACAGTAGGTGGCACTCAGTTCCAGTGTCAATAATTCTCACTTCTTTGCCAGAAAAAGAAATGCGCACAGTGCTGTCAATTCTGATTCTGAATCAAAGAATGAAAATAGCTTCTGAACAGGGTCTTGAATGATCTATTGATTTGCTGTGGTTTCTGCACGGTGTGTCTTCCTTGTCCTTGGCCAAAATTCCTGTTTGCTGTGAAACCATTTCTGCCTGTGCATTTGGGATCTTTATTCTTTTTACCCTCATTAAGGAGACAGTAGCCCCGCACACTTCCACGTGATTTTTGTTGTTGTGTTTTTACAGCTAACATTGTGCAGTCCTTCTAGCTCTTTGTCCATCAGTAATGCTTTCACTTTTTGTTGTTCGTGTTTTAAAAAACACTGTTGTTTTCTTTCTAAGGGCTGTGTTTTTGTTATCTCTTTAATCATGAGTGAATTCAAAGTACTTTCAATGGCTTAACACACTTTGTAGTGTAATTTTGTGAAAGTGCTTCTCCGTATGAATTTTATTTTTTTTTCTTTGTATGTGATTTCGGAGGTAAACACTGAATTATTCAGTCTTGAGTATGGTGTTTCTTCTAGAAATACTGAGAAATACATGCAGTTTAACTTTCTTTTTGTAGGTTGAGAAGGAAAAAAGCAAATTAAGATGTTTCAGAACTGAGGTGATGGCAAACCAGGAAGATCTTGATAAATTAAATCCACCACCAGGCAACATTACTGATCAGCCAATGAAACAAAAGGTTACTCTAAGGAAGAAGGACTCTTCGAAAATTGAGACTGGAAACACTGCAGAAGTCAAAGACGAAAAGAATTTTTCATCTGAGGAGAGGTCGAGATGCATCAAGATGCCAATGAAAGGGTAAACTAAGGAAATAATGTCTAATTTTTATTTGTAGTACTACTCTAAGTATCTTTTAGGTTTTCGAATATTGTAGTAGCTGAAGTAGTTTCCTCAATGCCGAAAGCCATGCCGAGTAGTCCACTGCTTCTCAAAAATTTAAGAAAAAACAAAAGAAAATTAAAAAAAATTAAAAACTGAGCTCATAATGGAGGTTCAAATGTATTGATTTATTGCGTGCTCAAAAACAAACAAACAAACAAATTCCTGCAGATTTCCTTGTCAATACCGAGGCAAAACGCGTCTTCAAAAGCAGAGCTGAAGACTGAAAAACTCCCTACTTATTTTTGTAGGAAATGGCCAACCAGGAAATAGGAACTTACAGTTTACTTCGCGTTCTCCCTTTTCTAGATTATTTTAAGTGATCTTCATGCAGTTGGTGTTTTCATAAAGTCCAGATGCTCTTTCACAGTACCACAGTATGTCTGGGATTGGAAGGGACCTCAAAAGGTCATTTAGTCCAATCCCCCTGCTGGAGCAGGAACACCTAGGTGAGGTCGCACAGGAACATGTCCAGGCGGGTTTTGAATGTCTCCAGAGAAGGAGACTCCACAACTCCCGTGGGCAGCCTGTTTCAGTGCTCTGTCACCCTTACTGAGAAGTTTTTTCTCAAATTTAAGTGGAACCTCTTGTGTTCCAGCTTGATCCCATTACCCCTTGTCCTATCATTGTTTGCCAGCGAGAAGAGCCTGGCTCCATCCTCATGGCACTCACCCTTAATATATTTATAAACATTAATAAGGTCACCCCTCAGTCTCCTCTTCTCCAGACTAACGAGACCCAGCTCCCTCAGCCTTTCTTCATAAGGGAGGTGCTCCACTCCCTTAATCATCTTGGTTGCCCTTCCCTGTCCTTCTTGAAGGACAACCTGGGCAGGTTGTTCCTGCCCAGATGCAGGACTCTACACTTTCCCTTGTTAAATTTCATTAGGTTATTCCCCGCCCAACTCTCCAGCCTGTCCAGGTCCCGCTGGATGGCAGCACAGCCTTCTGGTGTGTCAGCCACCCCTCCCAGCTTAGTGTCATCAGCAAACTTGCTGATAGTACACTCTATTCCCTCGTCCAAATCGTTAATGAATATATTGAATAATATTGGCCCCAGTACTGACCCCTGAGGCACTCCACTAGATACTGGCCTCTAACTAGACTCTGCACCATTGACTACCACTCTCTGGCTTCTCTCCTTAAGCCAGTTTGCAACCCACCTCACTACTCTGTTGTCTAGACCACACCTCTTCAACTTAGCTGTGAGGATGCTGTGGGAGACTGTGTCAAAGGCTTTACTGAAGTCAAGGTAGACCACATCCACCGCTCTGCCATCATCCATCCATCTTGTTATGTCCTCATAAAAGGCAATGAGGTTGGTCAAGCACGACTTCCCTTTGGTGCAGCCATGTTGACTGCCCCTAAGGACCCTCTTATCCCTGATATGCCTTGAGATGGCACCAAGGATAAGCTGTTCCATTACTTTCCCAGGGGCAGAGGTGAGGCTGACCGATCTATAATTGCCTGGGTCCTCCTTCTTGCCCTTTTTGAAGACTGGAGTGACATTTGCTTTCCTCCAATCCTCGGGCACCTCTCCCGTTTCCCAAGACTTGGCAAAGATGATGGAGAGCGGTCCAGCAATGACTTCAGCCAGCTCCCTCAGCACCCGCGGATGCATCCCATCTGGACCCATGGATTTATGAATGTCCAGACTATTTAATTGCTCCCTAACCCAGTCTTCATCGACTAAAGCAAACTCCTCCATTGACCTGGCTTCATCTGGTGTCTCAGGGGTACAGGGCTCCCCAGGACAGCCTCCGGCAGAGTAGACAGAGACAAAGAAGGCATTCAGTAATTCTGCCTTCTCTGTATCTTCTGCCACCAGGCAGTTTTTTTCCTATCTGTCCTTCAAAGGCATCTCTGCTCTACGTATTTCCTCTAGTGGGGATATGAAATATGTTTCAGCTTACCTGAATCTAGCTCACATTCCACATTTCTTGCTCGTTCCTAGGGGAAGGTTATTAAAATACTTGTCTTCCAGGGTCTTTGGAGTCAACTCTGTATTTTGTCATAGGTATTTTTCATCTCCGTTGTTTCTGGGCAGCATCTTAAGTACATCTGTTACACAGGGCTTTTTTCTGTAAAGCTACTCAGCTGATGATCTCCCTTTCTCTCTCTCTTTCTCTCTCTCTTTCTCTCTCTCTCTCTCTTTCTCTCTCTCTCTTTCTCTCTCTCTCTCTCTTTCTCTCTCTCTCTCTCTTTCTCTCTCTCTCTTTCTCTCTCTCTCTCTCTCTTTCTCTCTCTCTCTCTCTCTTTCTCTCTCTCTCTCTCTCTCTCTCTCTTATGTAGTAAACTTTCCCTGAATGCCAAAGTTTCAAAGAAAAATAAAAGACAGGCTTCAAAGAAGAAGGCTGATCAGCAGATGAGCTCTTCTACTGGGAATCATTTTCAAGTACTGGATGACAGCACTTTCAGTGAAACATCTCAAGATGGAAGAAGGTACTGAATAGAAGGAATATTGTAAATAAAACTTTTTCATGATAAAGGTTGACCTAAAAGCTAACGGGAAGTTTTGTAAACCGGAGTGCACAATGATTCTTATTCTTTCATATGACAATACTACCTGATGCCCTTTGTATTCAAAACCACTTGTTTTTAGCTTAGAGTGCTTTGAGCATACCAGCCAAGTTAATGATAAGGTCAGACGTGCACAAATTCTGAATAATTACCTGAGTGTGAGTGTGTGTGTGTGCATAAATATATATATTTTATCTTTTCCAAAAGAGAGAGGAGAGACTAAGATTACTCTTCCACTGCAGGCATCTTAGTTCTTTCTACCTTTTGAATTATTTTTTTTTTTCCAGCTCTATCCCCTCCCGACTTCTTGCTCGCCCCAAAGTTACTGTTGCGGGAGGCAAAGTGAGAAACAGTAGGTGCTGATGCTGTCCAAGCACTGTCCAGCAACAGCTCAAGCATTGGTGTGTTATCAACACTGCCCTGGTCAGAAATCTAACACGCAGCGGTGTGCGAGCTGCTATGAAGAAAATTAACTCCATCCCAGCCAGACCCAGTACACCAGAGAATCCAAAATTAGGCTGCTTTGACCTGTAAGAGAAGGATTCTCAATACTGAAAAGAGCTGAACCTCTAGATTTAAATAGCAAATGCACCTAACTCTGTATCTGCATATCTCTCTCTATATATCTGTAGCTGTAAGATTTCTGTCACCTTGGGTGAAGTGCAGAGAATAGTAATTTCAGCTATTTGCTTAATTTCTCGTGGCAAAAATAGCCTTCCAATAGACATAATACTACACAATTTTTTTTCAGTCTTCAATTCCATCTAACAAAATTCTCATAATAATTTTTAGTTTAATTCACTACTGACGTTAAGTTTCAGAGCAACCTTAGATATTGTTCATAATGCAATATAAATATTCCAGTACTGAATACTTATGTTTCTGTTTTCCAGACCTGCAGCAAAACTAGGGAGTGAAAAGAACAAGGTAATGTAAAATTAATGTCTTGATAAATAGCTTGTGTCAGCTTTCAATCACTTAGATGGGAACAGTGTTTATGTAGTGATCAACCAGATGCACAAATTACTGCTAGTATGCAGCTTTGTAATATTTGAGCCAAATCTATGGACTGTGAATGAGGGAAATGCATCATTCATGCATTTGTAATGATGTGTAATAGTATATAGCTGTATACAGAAAATATTTTGTTCTTTGTAGGTCAGCACACAAATGGATGTAACTGCTGACCGTGATTTAGCTCGTTCATCTGACACAACTTCAGCGGATGCTGAGTTACCGACTTCAACCTACAAAGAGGCGATGCTGCTGTTAGAACAGCTTCATGTGGATCATACGGGTATGTTTTCAAGTCACTTTGTCTTCAGCTGTTACAAGTTCCTCTTTTCAAACACGATTGCTTTGTATGCTATTTTAGTTTTATATTTTGATCTAACAGTTCTTTATGATTAGAGATCACTCTCAAAAGATGTGAAATTATCTTGCCTAAGCTTAGAAGTCTGCCTGTCTTTTCAGCAAACATGCCTTTATCATTGGTTCTCTGTCTGATCAGAGCTGGAGAAGCAGGTTCTTGAAAAGTACTGTTCAGCTACTCCTAATGCCATCATTGATAGCTACCAAGATCCTCTTTATATCCCCTCAATAGCTAATTACAAATAGTGCAGGAAAATAATGGCTTTGCTTAAATACTTATATATAGGTGTATATATATAAAATCAACTGTCATAAGATGCTTGCATATATACACACAACGTTATATAAGAATAGGCATCACTATATCTATTAAACTATGCAAAAATGGCATCTTCTCACAGAGACCTCCCCACTACCTGCAGTCTTCCCACTACCAAAACCTCACCACCTACACCCAGTGCAGTAAAAGCATTAAATAATGTATACATTGGGAAGTATTTGTGCATATGTGCAGCTTTGGAGGTTTTTTTCTGTCTCCAAATAGGTTCTGCTATTTTCTTGAAACTTCAAAACATACTTCTTGAGTATGAACGGATAATAGAACACGAAAAAAATCGATATTCGGCTGTCTGGAGAGAAGTAAGAAAACTGGAAAGTGAAAAGGAGTCATCACAATTAAGAGCAGAAGAGACTCAAGAATGGAAGAATGATATTGAAAGTCTTAAGTATGTAACCTTGTGTTCTGATAATGTGTTATCTTGTCGGTGTTTCTGTTTCAGAAGATGCTGATGGTACAGGCGATAGGATGAAAAGATTCTAGTCTTCTGTGTTTGGGTTTTTTGCTATAAGGGACACAATGTCAAGGGGAAAAATGCCTGGCTATTTGCTCCATGTAAAAACTTCTGGATGTTGTTTAGACTTCTGTTTTTTTTTTTTAATAGCCAGAGAGGAAAAGAGAGCACCTATGGGAAAATGAGGTTTATAAGAGAGAGAATTGCATGACATCTCTGCAGCTTCTCTTGGTATATAATATTAGGAATTCTGGTAACTCTAGAGTGCGACTCAGAGCAGAGCTGAGAGCATTTTTTTGCTTGCTTGTTTGTTTATTGGAAAGGTGAAATTTGGGATTGCCCCTTCCCTCATACTCCTGAGCTAGACCTGGATGGTGGGGGTTTTTAATCACATTCACATCACTTCGGACAAGAGTGGCCAGCAGCACCAGAGGACATTCAGCAAGGACAAATGCAGAGCCCAGCACTTGGGAAGGAAGACCCCCTTGTGATGACTCAAAATTCTCCAATATCTATCGACTACAAAGAATAAACATTTTCATTCTAAAGAAAGTCTAGGTGTAATGTTAATTTTACACTTGTAGAAGCTATCAGTTTTGTGAAATTACACTAAAAATTGTATGTAAAGCTTTTTCCTTGCAATATAAACCATGCAAATACAAATTGTTACTGTCAGTCTTTCAAATAATTTATTAGTGGTTGCTAATACTTGTTTTGCAGAATTTCTAAAGCAAATTTTGAATTGGCAGCTCTTTATGTGAATACTTTTGTGTGACTGTTGCAAGGATATCAGAAGAATATTGAGAATAATTAACAAACATAGAACTGCTTCCTTGTTTGGTTTCCATGGACACACCATGAACCATTTTATACCATGTTGGTGCTTATTGCTGATTGTTTCAGTTAGTAAAAAAGTTGACATTCCCTAAGGCTTCGTGATAAATGAGCTTCCAAATTAAATTGCCGTTCTTTCTCCTAGATATAGGTCCCTTGAGGTATAAAACTAGTTTTACTCGTATTAAGCTTAAACCCTATGCATTTCTAAGTCTGTTTTTGAATACTGACCTCATTCTTGAGGAAAGAGAAACTGCTTGCTTTTCTTCTGGTCAGCAATTGTTTCCGACTTAGAGAAGGCTTGCTAAAAAACTGTTGGGTCTCTCACAAATAGGTGGCATATTGCTTCATCAGTATGACTTGCAATCACTAAATCCATGACATGGAGGCAATGCTCAGCATATTAAGAGAATGTAAAGAAATCATAGTAAAAGTTGGATGCTTTCATCTGATAAGACAACAAATTCCTTTTGAATGAATTGTTTGATACCATGGATAAGGGAATGAAGTTAGAGTTGTTTAAAACATTAGAAATGGCAGTAAAAATATGAAAACTGAAAAAATTTAACATTTTCATGGCTTGAGTTGTCTCTGCAAGTTCATAATGTGGAATATACTTTTTCTATTGGTGCTTTATTTCTCAAATATTTTTGTTAAACCCAGACGTACTTTGAAACAAGAAGAGGAAAAGAGGCTCAGAGTGGAAACTCTATATGAGAAAACAAGTGAAACACTCAGAAAGAAAGAAGATCAATATTGTAAAGAAATGGAGGAGAAGCAGCAACTTGAGTTACGCTCAAGGAATGTGGAAATGGAGCTAATAACACTGAGAAAGCTCTTGAAACAGGTATGTTAAATGAGTTCCATATTTGTCTTCTTATTTGCTGCTTCTTTTTAATTGGAATTGGATTCCAGTATGCCTAAAGAAAGGAGGCAGTTTGTTCATGCCAGAGGCATTGGATACCTCTTGCCAAATTTTGAGGGCAGTTGGGAACAGTTGGTTCACAGATGGTCTGGTGGTTTGTTTGTGGGGTGGGTTTGGTTTTGTTTTTCTTTGCAAGTTCATGATCCCTCTTCTCTCTTTGAAAATTTAGTTTTCATTTGTATTTCAGGCAAAGCCTGACAATCAGTTCTTCTTCTAAATTACTATAAGACATTCTGTATTCCTTCATTTTTTTGAGAAGAAAATTAAAATTGATTATTTATAGAAGGGTTATCATGACTTGAGAAGCAAAAATATTTGCCAGGATACCAAGGAGAATGTGAAGATATTGCTAGCTCTGATTTTTCTAAAGATGCAAGTAGTTTAATTGTATTTCTGTAGGTTGAAGAAGAGCGTGATGAGACACGGAGACAGCTCTCTCAGGAGAAGAGCGCCAGAGCCCTGCAAGAAGAGATTTTGAACCACCACCTTTGGAGGCAAAAGGAACTAGAGGAGGAGGCAAGAAGAACTATTGAAAAAAATGCAGAGGTAAGCAGATTTTTTTCCGATTTAATTGAATTTCGCCATGTTTGCTCTAAAGTCATAACAGATACTGTATAACTTTTTCTGCTTCTTGGTGGATTATTTACAATTCACCAGCATAACTTAACTTTGTACACACCTTTCCTGTTTTCCCTTATGCCTTTGAAGTTCTGGAAAGTAGCGTTGGTCCTATACGTACCTGAATTGTACATGCAAGTAGAAACAGCATAGTGTCTCTATTAGCTTCCCTTAAGCTATTTGTTATTTTTCATTTGAGAGATATTTTGTCGTCACTTCTTAAGACTTCTAGCATTGAAACACGAGCTACTTGTGTCAAGGGAATGTGACCGGGAAGAAAGTTCTTTGACGCTTACTCTTTGTGTTCCCATTACTTGCTTGTTTTGGTTTTTCTTGGGTTTTTTTAATGACTTATTCTTTTATCGGACTTACTTCAAGTATGCCTTTTGCACCTCCACGTGCTAAAATTTTGTGAAGGAATATCAGCAGTAGATTAAACTCTCTATAGATAGAATAATTGGAGGAGAAAAAGCCATCATAAGCACTGTATAAAAATAATCCTGAAAAGAGTTTGCTAAATTTACTACAAATATGCAGTGCTTGGAAGAATTATTTGTTCTTGGCTGTTGTGTGAGCCAACACAGGGAAATCGCAGGAGCAACCACAAACCACAGATGAAATGCAAAGAGTAAATTTGTTTTCATTCTCTCGCTCATGGGGGTGATCTCCAAAAGGCCCCCAAGCAACCAGCACTGGTCCACAAGTGGGGACGCTGGCACTGCAGAGGTCAGTCCTTGCTAGAAGATCTGCAAACCTGCTGGTTTCACCTGTATTTTAAGGATGGAAGCAGGCGTAGTTTTTATGTGCTTTGATCTTTCTCACAACAAAGCAGGAATCTCAGGCGTATTTGATAAGGTGCCATTGAGTTTCTCGCAGGCCTATTTTATCCAACCACAGAGGGTTCTACTTGTCAAGCACACAAGGCCAAAACAAAATTACTGTGATCTATGTGCTTTTCTACACACCAGCTGCAATCGCTTGGGCATATTTACAATTCATCTCCTCACCAATCTTCCATTATTGGGCAGCAAAGCTGTAGGAATATAAATATAGGCTGAAAACGTTTATGTGGAAAAAAAGCTTATATACATATATATATATATTTATATATATATATTTATATATATTTTTTATATATATATATATATAAAAATACATAATAAATGGCAAAAATAAAAGATGTCTTTCCAGGGATGATTATGTTGTATAGCTGACTTTCAGTAATGCAAAAGGATAAGTTTTAATAAGGCGTTTGAGAAGGAAAATACCCTTTTTTAGCTTTGTTTTTGCGAGATTTGTAACACAGCTAAATTAGCCTTAAAGGCAATATTTTAAAGGCATGCACATTAAAGAAAACATTGTGGTTTTAAAAGCTTTATTTATGAGATGTTTTAAATAATTTTATTATTTGGTTGCTGGTTTAAGAAAAAATGTATTGCATGTTTGGGATGTTCACTTACGTTTTAAGGGTATGTTACACTTCCATTGTGTGCATACATTGTACATGTACATGGGTTCATAGAGTAGCTTGTGTATTACCTGAAATTTCACTCTCATCTTTGAAGTCATGCTTCAGTATTAGAAATTTTAAAATGCAGTTTAGTGCTGAAGTGGGTTTGTATGTTCATTTCCCAACTGGCTATTTATTTATGTTCCCTGTCATTCAGGAATCTGACACGGAGAGAGAAAAGGATCTGTTGTACAAAAATCAGTTACTACAAGATGAGATTACTAGGTTAAGAGTAGAACTGGATCAAGTAAGACTTAGGCATCAGGAGGAAGAAGGAAAATATTTAGAGGAAAATGAGACCTTAAAAGAAAAAAATGAAGATCTCAAAAAGCAACTTAAACTGAACGAGGAAGCCTTAGCACAAACAGTTTTTCAGTACAATGGACAACTGAGCTTATTAAAGACAGAATCTGCAGTGCTAAATTCCAAACTCGAGCAGACGAAAGAAAGCAAAGACAGACTAGAGACAGAAATGGAATCATTTCGCTCCCGCCTGAACACTACAGTTCAAGAACTCGAACGTCATCAGTCATCAAAAAGTGATGTCGAACGAACGTTTCAGAGAGAGCGCGATGAATGGCTTTGCTTGCAAGACAGACTCCAGCGTGACCTCTCTGATGTGCGAGAAACCAACAAGAGCTTGTCTCAGCAGCTGAGTAAAGCTGAAAGCAAGGCTAATAGTCTAGAAAATGAGCTTCACCAGTTGAAACAAACGCTCAGAGAAAAAACATTGCTTTTGGAAATGACACAAAAAGAATTAAGTCAAGCCCAGAGTCAGGCAAAGGAATGTGATCATGCTCGACAACTTGAGAAAGATCAAGTAAGCAAATTCATAATAAAGCAGGAATCCATGCAGGAGCGACTGGCCCACCTCCAGAGTGAAAACCTGTTACTCCGTCAGCAACTGGAAGATATGCAGAACAAGGGGATCCTCAAAGAGAAAGTAGTGAATGATGTGCAGGACCGGTTTAATGATATTTTCAACAAACTCAGAGCTGATACTGAAAAGCAAGTTTATCTAGTAGAAGAGAGAAACAAGGAATTAAATGACAAGTGTACTGATTTAAGAGAACAAGTCTTTAAATATGAGACTGACAAAGTAGCAAGAGAGGTAAAGTATACGCTTACAAAGAACAATTTAAAGTTTGTCAGTTCTTGAAATTCTTTTATGTTTCTAAAATGTATCAGGTGTAAGTTATGTGCATGGGCTCAAATAATGCTGTTTTATTCTGGTTTGCCTTGTTTCTCTTGGAATTATGGAAGGTGTTGGCAAACAGGATGTTACTGCTCAGATCTGAGCAGTGAACAGAACACAGGTATCTAGGTCTAAGCTTTGATCAAGAAAGGTGATTCTTCTCTAGAACTTTTTTCACCTTTTCTTTAGTCCATTTTTGCCCTCTGGAATTATTTTAATTATTTAATGGGTTTTATCTATATATTGCACTGATGACACAAGTAAGAGTGGTATAAAGGGAAGAACTAGCCAAAATGCAAGGGGTGAGAAATGAAGATGCAGACAAGTGAAGCGGTGGGGGATGAATTTATATTAAGCTCCTACATTAAAAAAAAAAAAAAATTGCTTTTCCATAAGTTGCTATCAAAATTGAAGAGTATTAGTAGTGTCCAGTGTTAATTTATGGATGTTTTTTGGGGGTTCTAAGGGTCCTGCCTGGTCCTCAAGAAGTTCATTTCAGACACTGACCTAAGCTTTCTATTCTCTGTTTTATGATGTGTGGCCATATTTAAATGTGTTCTTTCTTTGTGACTCTGTGAAAGACTAATTAACTGGACAGGAGACTCATTAGGACATCTGCTAAACTGTCTTTCTGCAAATTCACACAGTACATGAATATGAAACATGCTCCTATGCAGAGCACTAGCATAAAATTATGTCCCTTAAACATGCAGGACCCATGTGTTGCTCCCATTTCTGCATGCAGATGTTTTTTGTTGAGAAAAGTGGTGGAAAAGAATAAAGGCAGGGAGATATAGGGGGTAGGAAGGGAGGTAGGGGAGCTGTAGGTAATAGGAGAATGCATCCAGACTTTTGTAAATCTAATCTGCCAGTATAAAGGCAGTTGTTATTTTTAAATAAACTCAGTAAGAAGACTGCAAAAGGATGTGCTTGAACACGTACTTAAAGTGTATCTCAAAAGAGCTTTCACATAGATGTATTCATTTAATTATAGAATCAAAGAATCATTTCAGTTGGAAGAGACCCTCAGGATCATCGAGTCCAGTCGTAACCTAGCCTAACTCTAGCACTATATTTGTGTAATGGACGAACAGAACAAAGGACAATCTAATACAAAGTCCTGCCTTTGGTCATCAGAGTAATATCTGCAGTCGAACTATCGCTCTTGTATTGCAACAGATTTTGTTGCTTTTTGTTAGAAAAAAAAAATATACATTATTGCAGCATGTGCTGGTGTATTGTTCCAAGAAGATTAATACTTGAGCCTTTTGTATGTATGAGGAAACACAAGTCCTCATGAACAGCTGCTGATAGTTTGGAGGTGCTCAGCTGAGTAGGATGAAGAGAGGTCACCATCTGTGCAGATGCCTGCTGGTGGCAGGCAAGAGTTCCTACCTTTGAGGTCAATCTGAAGGCAGGTCTAATTGTATAATCAAATAAGTGAAGGCATATTTCAGGTTCTTGTAACCTTCTTCATGCTCATTTACCTGTTTCACTAGGGCATGATCAGACAGCTGCAGCAGGAACTTGCTGATGCTCTTAAAAAGCAATCTATGTCAGAGGCTTCACTTGAAGTTACTGCACGTTACCGCAGTGACCTTGAAGAAGACAAGCTGCGCCTGCAAAAGGAATTGGAAAAGGTTAAAACCAAGGTACATCATATCTGTAACTATATGACTAAATCTAAGGGTGGCTGTTGAAAGTAGGAGTGATTGTTGTTCTCAAAACCCTAGAAAAAACTTCAACAGAATAGATTTAATGTGTGAATGAATTGCAATGTTTTATGAAGTTAATGTCCATGTCATTGACATGAGAATGCTCTGTCCTTACTTGGAAAAAGGTTTCTGTTTCCTAAGTTGCTTTGCAAAATAAACTGATGTGTCCATAGGTTATTGTGTTTGGTTTGGCCAAGCAGGTTGTCTGGTTTCTGATGAACACTAGAAATACCGGACTGCTGCATTTGGGCTTTTTTATGCTGTCTCTGCTTTTTTTTACCTCCCCTGCCACCAGATGCTGTCAATTCTGAATGCTTTTGTAGCTTATTCTGCATGTAATTTGTTTGGGTTTGGTTTTGGGGTTTTGTTGTTGTTGTTGGTTGGTTGCTTTTGTTTTGTTTGGGGGGTTTGATTGCTTTTCTTTATTTTTTAATCTCTTATTCTCTCCCTTCTTTGGCCCTGCTCTAATTTGCCATCCTTAAGCAGCCTTCTTGCAAATGCACTGTAAGCTACTTTCTGAGGCAGGGGCCACCTTTGGCAGTGTTCTTATGACCACTGAAGTATAGAGGCCTCATCTAATCAGAAATCATGTTAATCTTTGTTGTGAAGGCCCTTTAGGAGAAGGATGAACTTTACAATTCATATTTTTAGTGGAGGAGCAAACAAGCAGATACAATAAAAAGAGTGTTACAAGTCACTGAAAGGCTTGGAAGAGCAGTGTTGGTGCTTAGAAATGTGCTGTAAGAAATCAGTGCAGCGATGGGAGAGGCCAGTTTGAAGATGCTGCAGTAACACAGTTTGTGGTCATTTGCAAGTAGAAGCCAAGGTTTGAATGTACTTGAAATGATGATGGTCCATGGAGGAGAGGGTGTGCATACACACACGCAGTACTTGAATTCCTCAGCAGTAGTTGACTACTGTGGATTCTTGCTGTGATTTTTGCAGTTGTGGGAATTGGAAGAAGAGCATCTTCAGTCAGACCACCGTGTTCATGGCTTGAAGATTGCTTTGGAAAATAAAGAAAAAGAAGTTCAGGGCTTCCTCTTGGCATCTTCAGAGGCTAATACAGCCATAAAACAACTGGAAGAACATGTGCAACGGTAAGAGAATAACTCAGTGAAGCCAGACGTCTGTCGCTTTCTGGGACTTTGTGAAAACAACAAGAGAGCCTTGTTGCATCACAGCAAGTTCATAGACAATTTTCAAGGATGCTTTTGGTTTCGATCATGTTATTTCACACTGTTCTTTCACAAGTGGTGCTCTGGATTTCCATAACCAGACCTTTATTTCTTTTTAAGCCTCGAAATGGAAAATGCCAAGTTGGAAGCCACACTCCAGCAGCAGGGCAATAAGATCGAAGCCCTTCAGGGAGACCAGCAAACCTCTGCATCAGTAAGCTGGTCACAAACTTCCCTTTTTGTGAGCTCCCAAGCCTAGTTAACTGTTTCTGTGGGGAACTTTTAAGATGAGGTTTTCCTGGAGAGCCTAGGGGAGTTCAGTTCCTGTGTTCTTCCGAATACAGGCTTCTTACCTCTGAGAGGTAAGGATTTGACACAAATATGCTGGCGTCACTATTGTCTGCATTAGACCTGTTATGACATCAGATGCTGCTCCAGGCACTTGTGGCAATGTGTATTATTAAAGGTATTCATCAAGTTAACTCATGGAAATCCCACAGGGGATATTGCTGCCAAGCACTTTGTGCCAGGGGCCTGACTGGCATCATCAGACTGGGACAAAAAATTATACTCCAGGACATCTGCTGTGCTGGATTGCTTTTCCTTTGGCCACTTGGTATGTGTTTCCATGAAGCAGTGAAGAGGAATGCCTGTGCTATCATTTGCAGAATTCAGTGTGAGCCTTGGAATTGCCCAGTGCCTCTATGCGGTGGTTAATTTTAGCTCAGAGAAGGTGCTTTCATCAGTGACCTTTATGAAGCAAATGATTTTTGTATTGTAACCAGTGAGCTCGGCTTCTTGCTATGACTCCAGCTGTTAGTGCTGAAGAGATTTTGAAAATAACTAGGTGTGAAAGTTGACCTTTGTACTGATACTGTCAAAGGAGGGAAGGGAGTCACAGTGCTGGTCCTTCCCCTTTGGTTAACAGGGCATGATTTTCAAATGTACTGTGGGTGGGAAAAACTTAATACTTGTTTTCATTGAAGATTCATCATATCCCACATGATGTTCTCTTTCCATAAAGCAAAAGGCAGAGGTGATGATTGCTAACAATTTTACAGCGGCATCAAACTAAGGCTGTTTTGATTGTTGGTGCTGGTTGTAAATGCTATAGGAATAAAGGTGTGAAGAGGTATATGTGATATTCATTTTTGGTAATGAGGTGTAAACTTCAGCCTGGAAAGTCATGGTGTGTCGTCTTGTTTTTACAATGCTTACATAGATTCATAACCGCCTGGAAGAGTTAATAACTACCTTACGGACAACACAGGCAGCTGCAGAGGACCACCACCATCAGCAGGTACCTGACTGGCTTTGATGAATGACTTGTTTAGTCTTTGATTTTTTTGTGTGCATGTAGTTGATGAAAACAAGACACATTCCTGTGTGATCTACTCTAGGTGTACCTGCTTTAGCAGGTGGGTTGGACTAGATGATCTCCAGAGGTCCCCTCCAGCTGCAGCCACTCTGTGATATCAGGTGGGCTGTGTAGGCACAGTGCAGCTGACAAATACCCTTCTGGTTTTAGGGCAAGGCAGCCTCAAGGGAAAAGGCTGTGAATTTCTTCATTCCCCTGCTGCTGTGTTTTGTATCTGTGTTGTGGTGTGCAAGATACTTGTGTTCATCAGCATGATTTGCCTGATGAATTATTTCTCCCATGCCACGAGTGGGGAATGAGCAAGTGGCTGTGTGCTTCTTAGCTGCCTACTGGAGTTCAACCGTGGCAGATGATGGACAGAATGAATGTTGTGGGCAGCAGGGAGATCTGTGGTTGAAAACTGAGAGGAGACTGAACTTAGGAGGCCAATCTTTTCTTGGCAGTTTTGTCAGAGGTTGCCCATGAGACCATGTCAGCTTCTGTCATGAGACCCAGTATTTCACCTACTCTGTAAGGATACTTGGAAAGTTGTACACCCTGAGGATTTTTTTATCTAAGCCTTTGTGCTAAGGTTTTCATGACCTTCTGTGTATCAGTAGGCATTTCTTTTTCTTAGAGAATGCCACTAAAAGCTTCTAGTCAGCTTGCATTCTTTATACTTGAACTGAATCAGCAAGTTCTGTTCCACTCAAATGTATCGATCTGTTTGGGGTTTTTTTGTTGTTGTTTTTGTTTTTATTTTTTGTTTGTTTGTTTGTTTCTTTTTTGCGGTCTACAGGTTGCTGAACTTTCCCAGCAGTTGGAGGTACAGTCTAAAAAATGCAAGGAGCAGGAAGCTGAGAATCAGGATTTGCGAGAAGAGTTGTCCACCATGCATGAAAACCATCAAAAACTGGAGACAAACAAATGCCAGCTGATAGAAGAGGTGGCTAACCTGAAACATCGTTTGGAGACTAGCATGGTGGATCACAACCTTATAGAACAATATAAAAAAGAAGTGGAAGAACGAGCCGAACAAGAAATAAGACAAAAACTACAAGAAGTCAATCTATTTTTGCAGGTAAGTGAATTTCTTGTGTGTGCCTGTAGTCTCAGTTATATACTTCTCTTGTGGTGATAATTTTGTAGTATGTTATTTTTGGTTCCTGATTCTGTGTGTTAGTGCTGTACTTCTTCTCCTACTGTCCTTCAGCAAAGACAGGAAATACGGTTGGGCAATGGTGCTTTCACGTGTGAGTAACGTGCCTGCAGGGCGCTGAATGCAAAGCTTGCCCAGGGTGGCTTTCTGTTTTGCAGTTCTTGGGCGGTATCTCTGTCTGGCCTTGTTCTTACTGTTCATCCTTGAACTCACTATTGACACTTAGAGCTGTCATGGCCAGACATACAGGTCCTGCTTTGTCATTGTACAGGGGAAAGCGCTCAGAAAAGAAGTCACTTGAGAAAGTTGTACAGGGGGTAGAGGTGAGGGATCCTCATAATTTCTTGGCGGAATCCTTTTCTATATGTCCTGTCCTACAGAGACAGTGTTATTTCGATTAGTAGCTTTGATGAGTAATGGTTCGACGTGGTAGTTCCAGAGTTCTGTCTTGATTGCTGGTGGTAGCGAGGAGGCACCGTTGCCTCAATGAGTAAAGCTGGGCCCTCAAAATTGCATACAAGAAACTGACTTGCGAGGAGTCTTCTGTTTTCTTTGCGGTGGTTCAAAGTGCATTATCTCCTTCAGACGCAGGCAGCCTCCCAGGACAGATTAGAACAAATCAGAGCCAGTCATCACGCTTCCCTGAGGAAACAGCTGAAACACAGAATTAGAGATCTTGAATTTGAATTGGACAGGATAAAAAATATCCAACAAGACAATATGTTTCAAAAAGAATCCACGCAGGCAGAAGTGAAAAGGTACAAAGAGCTGTATCTGGAGGAGGTGAAAATTAGAAGATGCTTGGCAAATAAACTGGAAAGGTAAGTTCACGCTTTTTTGGAGTGGTAATAAGATACTTTTTCCTCATACATTTTCCTCCTAAAATCCTTTTTCTATATCTGGTTAGCAGTGTATATGTACACATAATATGGCAAATTTGTGAGGAAAGTACCTTAAGACCCTTCCCCTTTATTAGAACTGTCTTAATTTCTCTTTAGTGTTCCAGCAATAACACCACTGATCATGGCATTACCAGGGGATTTTTTAAGTTGTTTGTGCTTTAACAGGCAGCCTTTTTGCTAATCTCTAATAATCTCCTCCTCTTATTCTGTGTATGGCAGAAAAGATAAACTTGATGCCTGAATGACAGGCTCTTCAGGCAGCAGAATTTGATTTTGTGAAGCAAAAGCAAAACAAATCTTTTCTGGGTTCCATTTTAGCACCATGTCTGAGGTTTGAGCTTTCCTTGGGAAAAGGAGAGTAGCCCATAGTTCTTAGGCACATGACATGCCTTTCAGAAGAAGCGCTGTAAACACATGGCATTCACAGGTTGCTTTGAAGCCCTAATGCTGACAAGTCCAAAGTGTTGGTAACTTGCTGGTCCTCGTAGGTAATGTGACTTCTTAGAAATAGGCTCTCCAAAAGACCTCGGATCAAATTATATTCTTGTTTTGGACGGTCTTAATCCCTTCTACTTTCAGAAGTCAAATAATAGCCAAAGACCTGGAGGTTAACTTTGTGGAAGAGTTACTCCCACAGGTCATTCTTTGTATGCTTCTGAATGTTTCAGAGCTAATGAGAAACTCGCAGAAGCCAACGCGCATCTCCTTCAGGAACGCCATCGAAACAGATCTCTCATCGCAAGCAGCATCGTCAGTGGAGGTGTGGCTCCAAGTCCAGTTCTGTATTCAACTGAACTGGGACATCTTGGCAACAATTTGGCACTGAACAGAAGTCTGAGTCTAGGAGGAAGTTTCCTAAGCCCAGCTGGGAGCACATTATCATCAAGAAACAGGGTTGAAGCCTATGTGGCTAAGGTAAGCATTTTGAAATACTGTTGTCAACTGCTGCTCAAGAGTATCTGTAAGCAAGGTTATTCTGCCTTTTAGCCTAAAGCTAGAATCCATTTGTAGTTCCAAACCATATGGTCTAATAAGCCAAAACAACTGCTAATCCCCCAAACAGTACAGAACTATACATGGTAGAAGTGAAGACTTCTGGTCATCAGGGTTGTACAAATACCCAAGACTGCTCAAAGACTGAAAACTACGGAAATCTAAATAATGAACTGTGTTACTACATTATTTTACAAGAGAAACTGTGATAAAGAATACCATGGCATAGGAAGTTCCCAACTAATCCCTTCATTAAATGTTCATGTATAGTGTCTATGACCTACTTAAAATGGCTAACTTGAGGATGAGTGCAAAATCCCATCAGACATCTTTCTTCCCAAAACATTTTCCTTCTTCAGTCATCTTCATTCTACCAATTTCTTCAGTGGAACTTGTTTAGTACATTAACACCAAAGGGATGCTTCAAAATAGGGTGATATGAGCAGGACCACTTTATCCTTCAGTGCAGGATGTATACTATGCATAGGAGTAATTTGGTCTTTAGTTCCTGCTATGTGTTATTACATAAAAAGCTAAAATTAACAACTCCTCAGGAAGTCTTCACAACTTCCTAATTTTGCAGCAATGCCGCAACCCCTGCAATACCTCTGGTCGAAGTCTGCCCTGCCATCAGCAGTCACTGTGACAGCAGATCCCTCACAGAATGGTGAACATTATGTAATGAGATTTGGAAACCAGATGTCAATAGTTGTAATCAGTTTCCTACCTAGCAGAGGACTGAGGCATGGACGAGCTTCTCTGTTCAGTCTGTGTTGTGTCCCCCGCATATTCAGTTGTTGAATGATTGTGAGAAGTATTCGTTCACTTCTGAGTCCATCTCAGTTCAGTGCTCCCAGCCATATTGGAAAGAACTCATTTAGACAGTGTGCACCTGGTTTGAGAAAAAAGGCACAAAGCAGTGTAGGTTATGCATAGCAGTGGCAGCTAGAGACCAATTTTTCTGTATCACTGAGAATGTGGTTCTGAGGTCAAAAAACTCATTAGTCCAAACTGTAGTTAGGACTGCACCATCTGCGGGGGCTGTTCGGTGTGCAAGCAGTAGAAAGGAGAAAAAATTCAGGGACGCGCTGCAAAAGTGAAATAAGGAGAGGGCCGGAACAAGACGGGCAGGGAGCAAGGGACAAGTGAGGAAAAAAAAGCACAGAGCACAGAGATGGGTGCAAGAGGCTAAAAGAAGAAAAAGGCAAAGGAGAAAACCATCCCACTTCTAGGAACAAAGCTGCCCTAGTTGAAAAGAAGAGTGTTGCCAGTTGTGCCTTTTTTGAAAAAGAAGAAACAGGGAAAAAAAGACAGTGAAAGGAAAGAAGCGGGAGTACTTGGTGCTTCTTAACTGAATTACAGCGCCACTCTTCAGATAGTCCTTTCCGTTGTAATTTTCCAGAAGAAACTGGAGCTCTCTGGGCATCTCAAAGTTTTGTCAGTCTCAAGATAGACACCTTTACTAGCTTCCTAGTTTCCCTTAAGTATGTTACAGAAATTGAATGTTTTAAAAGGCTCTTTCATAGCTCATTGGTTTTATCCAGTTGCTAATATATGCAGATACATATTTCAAATCTTTGTATGGGCTGCTTCAACATTTTGTGAAAAATAGTTCCCAAATCTACTTGTGGAAGAAATTTGAGCTGATTCGAAGGAAAGCGTGCATGAGATTGAGAATGGTGATACTGTTCTCATGCGGTGTCCTGACTTCAACAGCATCTTCCATTTTGTGATGGATTGCTGTGCTGGGGAACGCGTTTAGGTTTTGATACTGCGTTTGGAGGTGTCACTTGGAAAGTTTTAAAAAACAGAATGAAAAAAATACCCTCAGCCTTGAGCAGACTTTCCAAGATATGTATGACATTTCCCCAGTCTCCAATTGCTGATATCAGGTATAGGACTTAGTTCTCTCTGATCTCGTTTGCTACCTACAGCAAATTTTAGGTTGGTTGTTGTCATCAGAGGAGCTGAGGATAATTGGCTTTTACTATACACAGTTTGTCTTCTTGGGATTCATTTTGACTTCTAATATAGTATTAAATTCTAAAGTTTTCTTCCTTGAATGAATGCGAGTATAACTCTTGCTGAAACCTCAGAGAACTTATTCATTTCTTAGAAAAAGCTGGAAAACAGGTAGAAATGCTAAAGAGAAACTCAGCATGCATATTCTCCCTCAATCAAAGCAGAAGTCTGGTCTCTGGGACTCGATGAATTTATCTTCCCTGTTACTAAATCCAGCTGCACATCCTTTCATTGATATTTCTTTCTGTAATCACTAGTTAGGGAACAACTGAGACTCATTGGAGTAGCACTGTCTGTAGCCTCAAGTCACTCAATGTCCATTTTATTCAATAAAGCCTTAAAACCTGATATTCTCTTTCAGAAAAACAGGGTTCTGAGAGGTGCAGGGGTTGCTAGAGGACATGCATCTAAGTAGGTATTTCACTTAGGACTGCTGCTTAAGTTCCCTCAACTGGGTGCAGTATGATGTGAGCAGTGTTTGAAACTATACCATACCTCTGAGGAACTGAAATTCCAGGATTTCTGACACGTGCATCTAACAAAACAGGACTGAATTGGAAAATAAGGCTTTAAGTCGGGAAGTAACAAAAGGGAAAAACTGCCTGTATCCCTCTGCAGGCAATAATGGGGGGTGAATCTCATTGAGTTTCCAAATGCAAAATTACCAGATGCACAGTCTGTGCTGTCATTTCTGCAGGAATCCTGTGCCAGTCAGGAGACAAGTTTGGAGCATGAGGAAAGAATTCAGAGATGACCGTTTCAGTCTGTTTTGAGGTGCTTTGCCGTTTGTGCTGCTTGTACTCTGCCTGTTCACCAGGTTATTTAACGACAGAAGAGTTTCTCTGACTCCAGGCCTTCTCTTCATTGTTCGCTTTAGTTATGCCTCAGATTTTTTTCAAGTAACCTTCTACAGAATTTGTCTTGCCTTTAAATTCAAGCTGAGCAGCTTGCCTTTAAATTCAGTCTCTTGGCTGGAGATTCCAAATGCTCCTGCCACTGAAGCTCACCCTGACAGGGAGTTAAGGAGCCTAAATTGCAGCGTGCCTCAGGTAGGCATGTTGGACTTCTTTTTTTTAGTCAGAGCACTCTGTGTGGATTTGGTGTTTCTCCCAGTAGCTTACTCAAGGTGAGAAAGGCTCTTTGAAGCAGCAGAGATGCCATTCGTAAGCGGAGGATGTTTATGTAAATTGGGTTTGTGCAAAAGCTTTGAAATAGCTTCAAGGGCAAGGAGGGGAAAATACTTCACACTGCTCTTATTCAAAATATCGCTTTTAATTCTTTGTCTGTGTTGGAAAAAGTTGTGGTAAATGATGCTGATTGCAAACAAGAGGAAGAAGTGTTCCTCTGGCAAGTGGGCACAGTTGCATCTTTTAGACGTAGTTAGGAATTTGGAGTTTAAAGGCTTGAAAGATTGCAGTTTTGCTAAAGCACTGCTTAACGTGAGAGGTGAATGTCAGTGATCATGCATATAGCATTATGTTTTGATAATTGTCATGTTGCAAGCTAAGCAAAAAATGAGCATTTTTTCTTAAAAAAAAAAAGGTGTTCCTTTAGAGTATAGCCCCTTCCCCCTTATTAAATATATATGCTACAGACATTAATAACCTTAAAATGGAAATGCACAAGTATCTTGAAAAATATGAAAAAGTCCATATCGACACAACCTCATTGACAGTAAAATCCCCATCATGTGCCAATGCCTTTGGGTTTTTTCGTTGTTTTTATTTTTATTAGAGCTCCAGAAATGAGGAATAAATTACAAGCACTTGAAAAATTCTGTGCCTGTAATTAGGAACAGTGACTAGCAGCTGGCAGTTCACTGTCTTCTGGAGGGAGGTGGGCTGAAATTTGTTTCATAGCAGGACTTGTCCTAAGAAGGATGTACGTGTGTATTGCCCGTCCCTTACAGCAGTACAGAGATCTTTGACAGGGCCTTTTCGTCTTTTGATTATATGGTCTACTCATTCCCAAACTACTCACGAATTGGCATGTCACCAGCTGAATCAAGCAGATGAAACACAAATATGAGGGACTGTTAATGGTCTGTGTCTCATAGTTTGGCGCTGCTGCCTTAGTCCAGAGACTAAGGCAAGGAATGTCTGCTGAAAGGTGATTTTGGGGAGTGGAATCCCGTTGTTAGGTTTAACAAATGTCAAGCTTAAATCCAAACAGCTGTGCCAAAGGGTGGTGCAAATTCAAGTGGGTGTCTTGACATAGAAAATAATAGTGAACTCTGCTAGCTGCAACCAGTGTGAATTAATGGATTTGTGAAAGTAGTTTTCCAACACAATATGAGAAAGGGAATGTCTGCCTCCTGTTCTCTCAATTTCCGTTCCTTTTCTGATTTCATTTTCCATCGGCACTCTTGTATTGTAGCAGTCTTTGTATGGTTTGCTTTTTTCACTTCATTTACATGTAGGCCATGTTCTTATTACTCCCTGAAGACCTTTGAACTTAAGGCCATTTTTCTTTCTTCTTCAGCTCCTTAATAAAAAATTTGTTCTTCTCTCTCTTCTCTGCAGCCAGATACATGACAAGGTTTGTAGCCACTATCGTTTAATGTTGATTGCTATTTTATACTGGAAATGTTTTGTCTATTCCTGCTGCTCGGTTTTGATTAAAACTGACTGATGCATTCACATTTTCCTCATACTGCAAATATTTTGAACCTGTTAGTTTGTCCAAGTGAAGGAATGGCTGCTGCAGAGTAGTTTCATGCCTTATGTGTTTGTCATGTTATGGCTTCTGTGGTAGTTAACCGTCTGTAAGATCACAGTGTGTGGATTTCATCTGTTATAATGGAACTTCTTTAAACCATAGGAGTAGTCTGGTTTACCCTTCTTGCCAGTTTACCCTTCTTGTGTGTCAGGGGATTCTTTTTCCCCAGGATTTTGCTGCTGCTTGTACCTGCTTGAAAACAGAGGCTTGGGGATTTGGGGGGACCTTTTCTGTTGTTCTTTCAGCTCTGTGCTCCCCTCTTCTAGCGGCGAAGGCACTGGCTATTCCAACAAAGTACCACTGAGTGGTTCTTCTCCTGGAGGAGCTGGTGTATTTGGTCACAGTCATCCCTGTAGCGCTGGAGAGAGGGCCCTCCCCTCCACTTCTCTGGCCCTTGGAGTTACTGCCTGTTGCTGCTCCTCTTGTGAGGCTCTGCAGAGTGCTTCGCCCCCGAGGCTCTTGCTCTCTGTGGCCTGTTGGGAACATTGTACAGTGTTTCAGTTCTTTTTCTGCTTGGTTTTGTTTTTTGTTGGTATGTTGCTAGATAGCCTCCTCATTTCATAAAATACTTCTTCCCCCAGGAATTCACTAATAAGATGAGAACCATAGAGCGGGTGAGAATAGAAGTGGCCTCTGAAGGTCATCTAGTCCAACCCCATCCCTACTGAGAGCAGGGTGAGCCATCGTGTCCAGACAGGTTTTGTACATCTCCAAGGATGGACACTCCACAGCCTTTTCTGGGCAACTTGTTCCAGTGTTGGACCACACTTACAATTCGGAAAAACAAAACATTATGTTAAAATGAAATTTCCTCTATCTCGATTTGTGCCCGTTCCTCTTGTTCTTTTACCTGGCAAGACTAAGAAGAGTCTGGCTCCATCTTCTTAACTCCCCCACCAGCTATTTATACACATAGATGAGGTCCCCTGAGCTTTCTCTACTCCACTCAAGAAGCAATCGCAGCTCTCCAGCCTCCCCACATAGCTCACCGGGTCCAAGCCCTTCAGCATCTTCATGGAAGATGCGTGGTATCTATTTCAAAATTCACTTCCATGTGTCATAGTCCTGATGGGAAAAGATGTATGAGTCACACATTTCATCAAATGTAAACAACGGCATATAGTGCTTGGACTATGACTCTTTGAAAGATCCTATTTCTTCTTACGAAGACTTTGAAGTCAGAATCCTAAGTGAGAATAAGTTAATTGGTACCAATAACCCCCTTCTAGGGGAGAAACGAGTAAGTGCTCCTTTCTAGTGGTCCAACTTGATTTTGGTAACATAATAAAATACACAGCACTTGCTGTGCGGAAGCTGTAGCTGTTGCTATCTTTTCTTGGTACAAAGGTGTCAAGAAAAATGTGTGGGTTTATGTTTTCTATATATGTATGTCATGATATTTGCAATAACAATAGAGAAAAGTCTCGGCGTGATCTGTAGGAGCTCTTTCCATTTTCCATCTTAAGATGGAGAAAAGAATATTGGGGCATGCTTTTTTCTATACAATAGGACATGTCAATCCTGCAGCAGCTGCTGTTGTGCCTCTTCTCTTAGGAAGTTCCAGAAGGGAGCCTTGACTGAATTTGTTCTTTGGATGATCTCTGTGCATATCTCAGCATTTAGCTGACACTCTGCTCATGTGTTTGATGACAGACTTTAGCCAGACCTTCATTGTAATAATTCCCCTGTGCTTTCTTCCTGTATATTTTTTAAATGCCCAGTTATAATCCAGCAGGTGAGCTACAGATTGTTTTGTGCTAGTTAATGTTGCTCAGTAATGGGAATGTTACAACCTGCCTGACCAAGAGTTTCTCTTCATTAAAAAATCAGACCCCAAACCAAGACGTCTTTATTTGTTAGGATCTTTTAAGGCTTTTTCATGTTATGTTTGGGTTTTAAGAATGTTCTAGAGCTTTAGTGTTACAAAAATGTAGCTGTTAAAATATTAACTATATATTTTCTGTATAATTCTAGGTACGACAGGAACTGGATGAAAGAATCACTAAAGAAATTGAACAGGGTAATGTGTCATTATATCAGGCATGTTTTGAAGGAAAAAGATGACTGTTCCTAACTCTTGAAAAGAATGGCTTGGAAGCTGTGACGTTCCTGTTCTAAGCACAGATTTTCTTACTTTTTTTCTGCTAGCTTTCCAGTTTAGACTTGAATGTGAGACCTTCCTGCTCACCAGAATATTGTGCAGGAAGTTATGCGGTTGCCTGAAAAAAAGGCACAAAGACAACTAACTCATTTGCCCCACACAGATCCACTCAGCTTAAGCTAAAATCACCTTTCACGAGTGTTAATCCTCAAGCACAAACATCAAACATAAAAACAGCCCTGGGATAAGATTTTCATAACTTTGGCCATCACTACTTCTTCCCTGTACCTCAACTGCATTCAGCTCTAAACCACACCATACACGTTCCCTGCTGTTAGTTCTTAATGTTTGCTGTCGACTATTCATTGCTTCTATTTGTAGCTTATGTCTTGCAGTCTTTTTTGAAGAATATAATCAGTGACAAAATACACCCTTTCTTTAGGAAAAGTTGATTCCGTAGTGTTTAGGCACACACGAGTTTCAATACTTGTAATGCATAGCATAAAATACGTGCTCTATAATATGAGGCCAGGTGTCCAAAGAGGAATTTCACCTCTTCATGATAAGTGGTCCCCCAGAGTCACCACTTTGCAGTGACTGGTGCTATTTGAAAGCAAGTAGGCCCTGAGAACGTTTCCTTCTGTTTCTGTGTGCTCTGAATCACACAGAGAGTGTTCAGCTGTGGCCTCAGAGCTATTTCCATGTGTCTGAATGGACACAAAGTCATTGCATCGTGTCCGCGTGCGTTTTGAACGTAGTTGTGCGTCTGACAGGAGACATAAAGTGTGCTTGGTTTGGGCACCTTGTCTAAAAAACGTGGCTGGAGAAAGATGGCAAAGGTGTCTTTGCTTTCACGGATTATGTGTTTTCATGGAGGAAAAAGGGTTTTGCCAGGGTGAGTTACAGAAATGCCCCTCAGAGAAGGTGCCAGGCTGGGAGACTTGTCCTGACCTGGCTGCGCTGGACAAGCGTTGGTGTTTTCACAGCCAGATTCTTTCCAGTTTGTCACAGTGAATGCAGAAGCTGGTTTTTAGGAGTAGCGTTCCAGTAAATTACTGGTTTGAACATTTAAGGAAAACAGACACTTGATGCTGAAGAGGCCTGCAGGGGGCTGAATTCAGCACTGGCGTAACCAGGTGGATTCCCTGAAGATGTTCAGCGTGGAACCTCTGGAATTGCTTTCACCAGCTTTAGAAATACTGCTGACTGATAAGCACATGAGGGGAAAAAAACAACAAAAAGTATTTCTTCCTTTGTGCCTGGCCCTTTCATTGGTATGTTCCTTTGGAAGTTTTCAAACCTCTTTCTGGACTGTAGTTTCTTCAGTTACCCCTAATGTTTTTACAGTGATTTATTTGGCTGTGTCTACTGGAAAAGTAACACCAGCAATCTTGTCTCTTTTCTCCCCAGCCACTGCTGCGCTTGAAACTGGATCTACTGGAGCTTCTCCTGTGGGATCCACTGATAGATCTTCAAAAAATGTCCATGTTGACCAGGATCCACTTTGCAGGGCAATACAGGAGTACCGTGATGTTTTAACCAAAAATTATATGATCTACTAGGGAAAGGCTCTGGAAATCCACTCTGGTTTCCCATCCCATGGTTCAGATGTGAAAATGTGTTTATTGCAGTTTGAATGCAAACGTGTTTATTGCGGTTTGAATATAAGTTCTAAGTCTATTAAATGGATGTCAAGCACATTGCACTTACCTGTTGGTTTATTGATGCAAAGTTTTATTTTGCACTTGCAATAAAAACCATATCTATTTTTTTTTCTGACTAGCAGATTGACGAATATTGATTCTTGAGCTTGACAGAACTGTCAGATGTTTCTTGCTAAGGTAGATGGATTATTTTGCTCTACTCTTATTCTGCGTTTTAACAAAAGCATTCCCTTTGTTCTGTTTAATACTTTGTGTTTTCAGTGTTCTCAGTGTTATTTCAATGCTTAGGGCATTATGTGATGTGCTTTGAGCCTGCTGCTTCAGTCCTGATGCAGTGAATGTTTCTGCTGATGAAATGGAAGTTTTACCAGTATTCGAGCTGGAGAACAGGGCACTTTGCTGGCACTTTATGCACCTTAGCTTTATAATTACTCTGTGTGTATAGTAGTGCCGAGAAAGTTGTTACGTGGTCTTTTTGGTATGTTGATTTTTGTGTGGGCTGTCTCCGGACTTCCGCCTCTGTCGAGAGGGCAGGAGGTCCATCTCCTTTTGGGGGGTACCCTTCTGGGGTCTTTCCGACTGGCACGTCAGGGTGTTACTCCACTAGTCGATCTCCCTTTCGCACTCCCTGATGGTCCTCAGTGTCTCAACCTCCTCCTTAAGTTTCACAACCATGTCGAGCAGATCTTGCACCTGCTCACACCTCACACAGGTGGAGTGCTGGCCTCCCTCCCCCGGCAGCAGCAGGCTCTGGCACTCCCTGCAGCCGGAGACCTGAACAGCCACTGTTCGGGACAGAACCTCCGTCTGCGTTGCCACAGTCTGTTTGAGACAAGCTCTCCTTCTGGAGGTGACCATGGTCATCAGCAGTCTGGGACGCTGGCAATAAGTTAGAGGGGCTGACAAGCAACAAGTGCCCTCTGCACCCTGCTGCGCAAGCTACCACACCCGCTGCTGCAGCACAGTGTGGGTGGGACTCACCCGCTACACAAGCTGGTTGCTCCTCCCTGCACGTGGTGGGCAGCGACTAGTCGCTTCCCTCCCAAAGGCTTTTTCAAGGCAAGGGGAGGGGCTGTGGTGTCCCTGTACGTTTCCCTCTGAGCTTCCTAATCTGCTGAACCTCGTGGTCGGCTGAACCTGGCCGGCTCTGGCTCTCGCTGGGCTGGCTCCGACCAGCTGACTGAATTAAAAATTGCTGCTATGTTCGTAGTTCTTACATCAACACTTGCGGTGCACCTGAAACACTTCATATGGGGGTAAAAAGAAATGTTAATATATCAACTTTCAGTCTCCTCGGTACTTTCAGAAACATGTGTGATAGGAGAGTCAATCTTTTTGTTGCTGCTACCAGCTGATGATACAGTGGCTGTAGCCCAGATGTGAACCCATGTTGTGGGACATTTGTGTCAATAAAACAAACAGTTTTACTTATTTCAGGAAGTTACTTGTTGTTACTGAAGATCTCCAGTTGTTACGTCCTGTCTGTGATCAAAAGATTTGAGAACGAAGTCCCAATTGTGAGAAAGAATGGTTGTACTGAGATGAACTAAGACTGGAAAAAAGCGGGAGTTTTTACCCACTAATTCAAGGACTTGAGTTAACAGGCAGTGAGGAAAGCAATGAACACTGCTGTGACCTTGTTCCTCTTTATATGAATACATGTTTGTGAAGCCAATACCCTGTTCCTGTTTATATGAATACGTTTGTGAAGCTAATACACTGTATTTAATTCCAGTATTTCATTACAACTTGATATTTAATAAAATTTGTAATCTAGTACATCTTTGTTTTATTGTTCTCCTTCTTGACTTTTGTTTCCACCCCCGTTCCCTGGGCAGAAGGTAGTGGCTGAGCTTCTGGTAGCCATGAAATGCTGGCAAATGCCACCACTTATTATTCTCCTGTCCCTGCCCACCCCCACTGCTGCCACCACCATGGTCTCTCTGCCTCCTTTCTTGGGCGCAAGCAGAAGAGCTTTCATCACATAACCCAACAACTCTGCCTCAGTGCCTCAACCCCTTCCAGCGTGCACAGGGATCAGGTGTCTCAGCACTATGTTGCTTGTCCCCATTATTTACCCATAAAACCCCAAGTAATGGGCAAGAAGACCTTTGACTGGTGTCAATTTACACTCTTTGTGGCTGTCCCAATCTTTCCTCCTACCAGTATTTGTTAATGTTGCTGTTTGCTCACTGATTTCTTTTAACTTCTAAACCAGATTAACAGTTCAGAATTCTTAAAGAAATAGCAGTGTGAAAGACGTCTTCATCTGCTTATAGTTATAATGTCTTTGCATGCCTTTTCCTAGTGCAGTTAGTTTGAGAAAACTCTGGAAATGAGCATTGCAATGGACCCTTTCTAAATGACAGCCTGAAGCACAGCAGCACGAGGTATCAGGAGAGCTGGAAAAGGCCCTGAGGACAAGGGGTTGATAACCAGTTTTTCAGCTTTTACTGTACCAGCAGTTTGACTTAGGCTTCCTTGCACCCTCCGTTATATATTGACAGCAGCAGATGGTGTTCACTGTTTGCACCCGCAAATCAAGTTGATAACTGTATTTCTTGACACACTGCCAACGGTGAATATGCAAATTGCTTTTCACTGATAGCACCACCGTTCCCTACCCTTAAGCACTGCTTTAGCTGAGGGTGCTGTTATAGCTGACCTTTCGACTACCTATTAATAATAATAATTAATCACTATTGATCACTGCTACAAGCACAATTAGCACAGTTACTGTTACACAGGCAAGAGGGCAGTCCATGCTTTACTCAGGATAATTTGGACCACATACCAGTTAGGCCTTATGGGCACAGCGGTGGATCACAAATGACAAGCACAATTTTCACTTTTGATCTTCCCTTGCCACTTAAGGGAGCACAAATTCTGCTCCCACCTCGTAGGGCCATTCCCAGATGTCTACTGCGGTGTCTGCATGTAGAATGGAGCTCTAGGCATCTTTGTCAACAAAAAAAAACCTCCCCTTCACATTTATAAACACTGGTGGCCTCTACATGAATTCTAATGCCAGTCACTTTTTCTCTCAGTTGTATTATCAAAACGCTGTGCATACAACCACATTCCTGTTGCAGGAATGAACAGACAGTTCTTATCCAACCCAAATGTTCCTCTTTAATGGCTTTTCACAAAAGAGCATCAATCATGCTGGAATATTTCTGTATTTCCCAGTACAAAGCCAGCAGGCCTTTCACAGCAGCTAGGCAGCCACAGCAGAAATCACTTACCAAGGAATCCTGAACCACACAGGCCCAATCCAGCTCCCTTTTCCATACAATTCTTCAGATGAACTCCATCAACAATGTGCCTTTGTATTTACTGTTTTTACCGTTATGAAACACAAATTGGTTTATGCTGTCCTCTAATTTTCATGAGTTGCAGGGCTGTATCCTGGAAATGCACCAACATTTTGGAGAAGCTGGGCTTTAGAACCGGGTTTGCTTCCTGACATCCATAATGGAGCTGATCCTTCTTCCAGAATAAAAGGACTTTTTTTTATTACCCATTTATTTTGGGGCAAGGAAGAAGTTACTTTAAACATGGGCTGAATTTAATCTCCTCTCTATAAATGACTGGCTGTATTACTTTCTAGCTCTATTCCTTAAGCAAAATCCTGCACCTGCATTTTGCCATCTGCCATCTGAGGGGCCCGAGTCACTGTGCGAAAAATCAGCTTTCACTTTGGACACAGAAGACATGTAGATGTTCTGGGCATGAAGACAGGAGCAAACAGACAAAAACACATACCAGAAGCACAGGGAAAATTGATGGATCCCTCAGAAGTCTCTCTCTCTCTCTCTCCATTAAGTTATTGAGGCTCAGGTGGCTCACAGCAGAGTGCATGAAAGCCTCAGTGCTTCCATAAATAATGCTCAGCTGCCCAAAGGCCCAAGCTGCTGCAGGGCATTGCCCTGGGTGCATCTGTGCGCTGCAGCGTGGCACTGACAGCCAATGGCAGGACAAGGGGTAATGGGTGCAAACTGGAACACAAGAGGTTTCACTTACATTTGAGAAGAAACTTCTTCTCAGTGAGGGTGACAGAGCACTGGAACAGGCTGCCCGGGGGGGTTGTGGAGTCTCCTGCTCTGGAGACATTCAAAACCCGCCTGGACACGTTCCTGTGTAACCTCATCTAGGTGTTCCTGCTCCGCAGGGGGACTGGACTAGATATCTTTTGAGGGCCCTTCCAATCCCTGACATTCTGTGATTAGCGGTGTGGTCATCCGGCAATTCCCCTTCAGCTAAGGGCAGTTCTGCTGGCACCTGCGCTTTGCTGTTGAAACTCAGAAAAAGCATCACTAGAACAGAACCCAAAACTACCACCATACACAACATGGTTGTAGAGCGTCATACATGTCTTATCCACACATAAAATGTTATGACTCTCAGATTCACGTTTGTCTTTCTTACTGCTTTCTGCACTGGCTGGGCTTCTGAAAAATGGTGGAATTAGAAGTTAAAGAGCATAAACTCCAAAATTACTCGGTGGATGTTATAAACTATGCAAGATGTTAAACCAGTCTCTAGATAAAACCCCTTCACCACATAACAATAGTCACTTAAATTATAACAATAGCTAACCTTACCAAATATTTTAATTCTTTTCCATTTCTCATCAGAGACTGTTGCCGCTCAGATCCTGACAATTTTTAATGGAATGTGAGCTGATGACTTTTCAGGGAAGCAGCCCTACTAATCAGAAGTGCAATTCCAGAGAGCAATCCTACCGCGTTTTAGTTACACAAAATAAGCTTAAGCTTGCTTTTTCAAAGATGTTGAGCATTAGCACTTCCTAGATTTAAGGTGCACTTACACCTGACTCTTGTATCCAGGATGAGTTAGGACAAGCAGCAGAAGAAACACGGCAAAAAGCAAGAAGGCTGTTTCCGTTTGGCGTCGATGGGCACACGCTTTCACGCACTTTGCACTTGAAATTTAATGATGGAAATCATTCTGCACCCTCCTACTACTAATGATCCAATTGTTAGCAGCAAGGTGGGCCCCAGTCCTATTGACTGTTTACATCTTCACGTGCCCTGGGTTTGAAATCTATTTCCAAACTAACTGAGGTTCTATTGTGTGATATTTCCTCGGCAGCATCACACATTTTCAATCGGCATCAGCTCCTCAGCCGTGATCACTTCCTGCCTTGGCTTCTGTTCAGCACCGCAACTCCCAGCAAAACACAAGTCCCGTAGATCCAGCCTGTGTACATGAAATTGTGTAGATGAAGTGCTATTTAAGTGGCGGGTGGCAAGAACTGTTTTTATTCCCTGGAAATGCCATAAACTGAGTTTGAAATGCTGGTAAATGGCTAGAGTTTTTATTGCTACATTCTTTTCCTGGTCTTTTGTATGTATATTGCTTTGAATACAGCTTTGACAATCTATGGCCTGTATCTGACTGAGGACACTACGGTTTGCAGAAACATCCCAACGTTCATCCACAGTGGCGTCCATCTGCATCATAAGCCGAGTTGAACTCTGAAATTATACAAGTGAGAATTCCCAAAGATTTAAGCACAAAAATCCAAAGCAAGAGCCATCATTTTAAAATTATATTTTAGGATAAGAAGGTTCCATATGAAATGTTAGTGCCCTAACATATGTCTGAGAATGTTTTCTCACAATTTCTCATAATATGAATGACATGCACACTAACTGTATTTCTGTTAAAAAGAACTCCACTATAACGAGCGTTGCTATAAAACCTAACTTTGCGCACGTTCAACAGGATTCTATCCTGCTTGCTTCATTTTTGTATGGATTTCACTACTTCAAACTGAGCTTCTTCGATTACTCCACTTGTATAATTTCCACTGCAGTTTCTATGCAGAGCACTGGAATCACCACTGCTGGAAAAATAAACATTCAAGATAAATCTAGAGCATAAACCAAAAATAAGATGATGGGACAACTGCTGAAGATGTTTCAGTGGACAAAACTGGTACCTGCTGTCACGGAGGCACCCCGAGGTTAGTTTAAGGGACAACAGGGTCCAAAACGACTTTTATTAAACCGGTGAGAAACAGGGTTTTAGCGCTCCAAAAGTGACTTAAATACAGGTTCGGATATCAGTTGAGGAAAATTATTAAGGGGCAGCAACTAATACAACAGGCGGTCCACAGAGCGCATGCACACGGCTTCACCCAAACAATGCCGGAGCCGTCTCTGAGTCCGGGAGGAGTACACACTTGCCTGTACACGGTGTGGGATTATTTTAAAGGGATACACGTACTCGTCTTGAGTACGGGAAGTGCACACTCGCGATTCTGCGAGGGTAAATTTATAATACACTCGCAATCCTGCGAGGAGAAATACACGTGCAAACGTGCATGGAAAGTTACACGTGCTTATGTGGAAGCACAGGAGGAAAATACACCCACCATTATGCGAGGATTAAATTTACACGTGCTCGTATTGAGCACGGAAAGTTACGCGTGCAAATGTGCATGGAAAGTAAATACATTCGCAATCCTGCGAGGAGAAGTTTTACTCACACCCGTGCGGGCACGGCAAGCGGAGTCTCCATCCCGGGGGGGGCGCTCGGCGGCAGCATCTCGCTCGTGCTCCGAGCGACCCGCGACAATGGGCGGAGTCTCGACGAGAGTCCTGTTTTTTATTGGCTGATCAGATCTGACTGTGGGCATTCCAGAAGCTTCTCTGCACCCCCACGCTGGCTGTGGGTGCCCCTGAAGCCTCCAAACATCCCCCACACTGGCCGCGGGCGCCCAGTGGCTCCCTGGCGCCTCGGCACTCCCTTCTCCTAAGGGTCCTGGCCAGGGGGCTCTGGGGACAAACCAAAGCTGTCAGCCTCCAAGAGCAGAGAGAGAGGGAGCTGTGTCTGCTCCTTCCATATCGAAGGAGGGAGGAGGAGAGAGGGGGGTTTGCATCCTGCCACACATGCACATGCCCTTGTGCTCCCTCAAGTAACAAACAGCTTTTATCGAAAAGTGCAAGTGGCAGGAAAGAAGTTCAGCATTGAATGAAACTTGTTGGCACCAGGTAGCACCATTAGTGATGTAATGCTGAACGGCAGCAGCATGTTGTTCAACACAAGTTCCAGAGTTCCGGGAACGTGCTGCAAGGCTGCAGGAAGGAAGATATCACCGCCTAGATAAGGTCAGGCTTTAGCACTAGCTAGAAGCTCTTGGCAGAAGTCTGAATGCTATTGTGTTTTCAACTTTGATTTCTACCTTTGTCAGCGGAGCTTTTATTTTCTTCAGGGTAAATGCTGCTACTGGAGCAAATGTCAACATTTCTGCCATTATAGTAAAAAAAAAGTCCCTGAAAAGGACCCTACAACAGAACACAGCACACTGGAAGAGGCTATCGGAACAGGATTTCTGGACAGGTGCCTGGCTCTTCACTATCTTCTGTCATATGTTTTTAATCTAAGCCTGGTACATTTTCCCTCTCCCACCTCAAGGCTTGATCTGTACAGATATCACCTTCTGGCACATCTGGCTTTTCATCTGTGAATCCCTGATACATAAAGTATTCCTTATAATTTACGCATCAGGGAAGCTAAGACTGATTGATATAACGCTGCTTTTCTGCATCTGTAACGCTACTGAAGAACTCTCTTCCACTTAAAAAAAAAAATCCAGAGACTTATGTCATCATTCTAATCAACAAACTGCTTTCTAGCTTTCTGTTTTAGAATGACTAAAACAGGGCCTTCACTCTATGTCCACCTTCTGGTTTCAATCCCATTTATTTTTCCTATGAAAGTAAAGGAATGATATTAAAAAGAGTATCTATATTAGCTTTCACTGGTGACCTGTTTTTCAGCTAAACTGGACTACATGTTTGTTTCAATAAAAATACTGTTTCAGATGGGTTGTAAAAAAAAAAAAGAAAACCACCACCACCAACAACAACAACAAAACAACCCAAAAAAAAACCAAAACAAAAAGACAAAAGGCTGTGGCTGGAGCCTCCACATGGGGCATGGGGAAGCTTGTCTGGCTGCAAGAAACTGTAAAGCCCTGAGGAGATGCAAAAGAAGGGGTCAGGGAGAAATCCTTCACTATTCAGAAAGATTTACTCCACAAGACTCCTTGTTGTCTTGTGGAGTGATTATGGGACACACCACGTGATGTGGACAGAGGCTTAACACACGACAAATCACCTCACCCACCCTAGGCCTGGGGACATACTGCGCTGTGGGAGTCACCTGGGAAAACAGTAGCACCAAACACTAACCACCACAGGGATGGTGTTGTAAGATTTGTTTCCCAAACATATGGAGGAACAAATTCCCCAGTCTGTCGTCCCCATCTATATGGCACCGTCTCCTTTGAACACCAGGCTGGGCAGTGATTTCTACTACCATTGCATCTCTGTGAATAGAAAACAAGCTGTCCTTGGGGGCAGAATGACTGCAAGGTACGCAAGTTCCATGGCAGCAAGGAATCATTCAATACATCCCAGCAGGTGTGCTACAAAGGACTGTGTTACTGGTAAGCTTCATTTCATCCGGCACAGTGCTACAGAACACAGTGGTCCTCTTTTTGCACCCACTAACTTTCTCCACCACAAAATGCCCTTTCCATACTTCTTGGGTTTAACAGCCTTCCTTGTGCTGACCCCTTTAGCAACACAAAAGCTCAGTCCTGAGCTTCCCACCGTGTGGCTGAGGAGGAGGAATTCCTGGCACAGGAGCTGCTGGAGGTGGCAGCCCCTTACAGAACCCCTTCACAAACACCAGCTCATCATCACCCTAGTATCTCCTTATTTTCTCCATTCATAGCTGCACCGATCCGCTTATAGTTAGACTTGTTCAGTATGATGTAATTTCACACGCTGTTGCATTTTCATACTTCGGTACCTTCCGTATCCTACTGTGCATTTGGACACCTGGAAGTACAGAGCGATGGTCGTGTTCCAGGTCTGGCCAGGTAGCCGTAGCAGCAGCCATCTAACCAGTACCCATGTCTTCAAATGGAAGGAGATACATAAGCACTACAGCTTTGACAAACCACTCTGGAGAAACCCCCTAAACCCTCTCCAGGAACTCAACTTGCTGGGGTGCCTCTCTGAAGTGCCTGTATGCTAATGAACACAGTCTGGGGGGATAAAGGTGATGGGTTAGAGATCTACCTGCTGTTGCAAGACGATGAGCTTGTTGGGATCACAGAGACATGGTGGGATAGCTCCCATGACTAGGAGCCTCCACTCTACGAACGAGGACAGCCATCAGGAATCCCAGGGCCTGGAGACCAGGGGAGAATCTAAAGCAGGGAAGATGTACTCTTGGTGGAAGAGGATCAGGTCCAAGAAGACTTCAGCAAACTGGACATACATAAGACCATGAGCCCTCACAGGATGCACACATGAGTGCTGAGGAAGCTGCTGATTGTCACCTTTGATCAATCATGGCCAGTGGATTGAAGTGCCCAAAGACGGAAGGAAAGAAAAGTCTCTCCTATCTTCAAGAAGGGCAAGAAGGCAGATACAGGGAACTACAAACCACTCAGACTCACCTCCATCCCTAGGAAAGTGATGGGGCAGCTAGTCCTGGAAAACATTTCCAGGAACATGACAGACAACAAAATCATCAGGAGACGTCAGAATGCCTTCAACGAGGGAAAGTCATGCTTGATAAACTTCTGCGATGAAAAGACTGGCCTCGTAAACATTCTGAGAGCAGTGGATGTTGTCTATCTGGATATCAACTTCAGAAAAGCCTTTGAAACTATCACCAATAAGATCCCCATAGACAAGCTGTGGCATACACTGGCAGGAGGAGCAGACAACAGGGTGGACTGAAAACTGACTGAACAGCCAGGCACAAAGGGTGGTGATGCAAGGGTGCAACATCTACTCAGAGGCCAGTGACTAGTGGTGTACCCCAGGGGTCAATACTGGGTCCAGTCCTGTTCAAAATCTTCACAAACGATCTGAATGACGGGGCAGAGTGTACCCTCAGCAAATTTGCTGATGACACAAAACTGGGAGGACTGGCTGATGCACCAGAGGGTTGTGCTGCCACCCAGAGGGACCTTGACAGGCTGGAGAAATGGGCTGACTGGAACCTCCTGCAGTTCAACAAAGGACAGTGCCACGTGCAGCACCTGAGAAGGAACAACCCCAGGCACCAGTACATGCTGGGGGACACCCACTTGGAAAGCAGTACTGCAGAAAAGTACCTAGGTGTCCTGGTGGACACCAAGTCGACCTTGAGCCAGCAATGTGTGCTTGAAGCAAAGAAGGAAAATGATCTATGGGGCTGCCTTAGACAAAGTATTGTCAGGATGTCAAGGGAGGTGGTACTTCCACTCTACCCAGCACTGGTGAGGGGAGTACTGTGTCCAGTTCTGTTTCTCAGTACAAAGAGACATGGACATACCAGAGAGAGTCCAACAAAGGACCACATTGTTGATTAGGGACCGGAGCATCCCACTTGAGGAAAGGCTGAGAGAACTGCCACTGTTTAGCCTGGAGAAGAGAAAGCTCCGGGGGAATCTCATCAGTGTCTAGAAATACCTGAAGGTGGTGCGCAGTGACACAACAAGAGGCAATAAGCACAAACTGAAACACAGGAGGTTCCCTCTGAACAGCAGAAAATGCATGTTTATTGAGAGGGTGACAGAGCACTGGCAAAGGTTGCCCAAGAAGGTCACCGCCGCTGTGGTAGTGGCAGCACTTCCTGCGCTGGGAGCATTGGTGTGTCCTTGGCCCACCTTGGTGCTCCAGGCCATGGCCACTGCTTGGGGAGAGCTCGTCTCCCTGTGCCTCCACTTTGTTTTCATCCTCATCCTCACCCTTGTCCTTGAATTTCTCTTTGTCCTTGCCCTCATCCTTGTCCTAGTCCTTGTCCTCATCCTAGTCCTTGCCCAGAGCCCAGAAGAGTTCGCTGGGTGCCTCCTCCTGCTGGTTGCTCCCAGCAGTCCATGCTTGCACCGCTGGCATGCAGAGGGTCATGGGGCTCTTCAGCAAGAAGCGGCAGCGCTCACCCTCCGGCAGCCATTCTGGGCAGCCCTGCGCTGCCACCACCACCACCAGCACCCACCTGGGCAGGCTGCACCACGCGGCTCCCCACGGCGACCTGGCCTATCTGAGGTGGTGGTCCTGGTGGCCGAAGAAGTTTGACATCGACCGGCAAGACGAGGAGAAGCGGTGAGGGGCTGTAGGCCGCTGATGGCAGGCGGGAGGTTCTGAGCCAAGCCCCGCTCCTCCTCAGCAGCCCCCTCTCCAGCACAAAGAGTTTGTTACGATGCAGAGCTGACTGCTCCAGCGAGCAGCATGGCGCAGACAACCCCCTGACAGCTTTTGGGTGCCATGTAGAAGCGTCCGCCCTTAAAGCTTTGTCTGGGATCACATTCAAGCTAAAGCTTGAGAAGTGAGATTTGTCTTGTCAGCTGGGAGACTGAACTCCAGAGCTTTTCATTGCTTGTAGCTGCTGGGTTGGCTCCAATGCTGTTGGAAGTCCTGTCGCTTTCCCGTGATCTCCGTGCAAGTCTGTTTTGTGTTGCTCAGGCATCGCCAGTTCCCTTCTGCCCCGTGGGTGACCAGTGCAGGGCTGCAGCAGCTGCAAGTGGCAGCAGCAGAGTCTGGGCAGGGTCCCCAGGCCTGGTTGGTGACACAGCTTTCCTTCTTCCATTGTCTATGTTATGCTCATGAATTTAATTCTTAGGACGCCTCTGCATCTTGCTTGCGAAAATGGCCACGTGGATGTCGTTAGATTTCTAGTCCAAGCCAACTGCCAGCTGAACCTTGCAGACAATTTCAGGAGATCACCACTAATGAAGGTATGTGGAACTTTAGGCCCTTCTAAGCGGAACATATGGCCTATGCATTAAATGAGAGGCATCTGGCAGGATTCTTTACACAGACCTGTGTAGAAACATGCATGTTGTAGTCAGCCTGGAATAGGCATATACTAGGTAATCTCTGAAGATGCTCTTCCTCATCCTTTGGATGCTGGGCTTGGATGATAGGAAAAAGCAGAGCGAGATAAACACTCCGAGTGTGTAACTTCTTACCTCCTTTCTCAGGTACCCTGCTAGCAGGCGGAACAGAGCAAGAGGAAGATGCTGAACCACCTGGTAATTTCGAGGTATTTTCTGTGAGGGATGCAGCAGGGTCCCCCTTGGTGCGCTTGCTCTTGGGCTTATGTACCTCATTGGCTGCCACACATTTGTAACTGGAGGCCCTTGAAATACTTGTGCTCTAGACCAGCTGTTGAGTTAGAACTGGGACAAAGGCAGGTCAAGCAAATGACCAGGGGCTCATAGCAACTGGCCTTTGAGTTTTATTTTGAGGATAGCACAGAAGCAGCCAAGTTTCCTGCCTGCTTCCCTCTTGCAGCATGGAAATGCTCAGCTGAGAAAGATGGACGGGTCATCAGTTTTGCAGGTGCCTGCTGGTGGTGGGCATCATTTCCTATCTTTGAATTCACTCTGAAGACTGACCTAAATATGTAACCTAAGATGTAAACGCACATCTCCTATTCTCATGTTCTTATCAAGTTCTTCATGCTCATGTACCAACATTCCTTTAGGATTTGGTCACACAGCTGCAGCAGGAGCTTGCTGATGCTCTCAAAAAGCAAACTATGTCAGAAGCTTCACTGGAAGCTACTGTGGACTAATGCAGAGAACTGGAGGAAGAGACTCTGCGCTTGCAAAAGGAATTGGACGGGGTTGAAACTGAGGTATGGAAAGCCTGTCACACAAAGAGTGTCACGAGTCACCGAAAGGCTTGGAGGGGCAGTGTCAATGCTTAGAAACGTGCTGTAAGAAATCAGTGTAGGGATGGGAGAGGCCAGTTTGAAGATGCTGCAGTAAGACAGTTTGTGGTCATTTGCCAGTAGAAGCCAAGGTTTGAATGTACTTGAAATGATGATGGTTCTTGGAGGAGAGGGTGTGCATACACACATGCAGTACTTGAATTCTTCAGCAGTAGTTGATTCCTCTCCATACCAGTTCACCTGACTACTGTGGATTCTTGCTGTGATTTTGCAGTTGTGAGAGTTGGAAGAAGAGCATCTTCAGTCAGACCATCGTGTTCATGGCTTGAAGATTGCTTTGGAAAATAAAGAAAAAGAAGTCGAGGGCTTCCTCTTGGCATCTTCTGGGGCTAATACAGCCATAAAACAACTGGAAGAACGTGTGCAACGGTAAGAGAATAACTCAGTGAAGCCAGATGTCTCTTGCTTTCTCGGACTCCTGAAAAAAAACAGGAGAGCCTGTTGCATCACAACAAGTTCATAGACAATTTTCAAGGATGCTTTTGGTTTCAATCATGTTATTTCACGCTGTTCTTTCACAAGTGGTGTTCTGGATTTCCGTAACAAGACCTTTATTTCTTTTTAAGCCTCGAAATGGAAAAAGCCAAGTTGGAAGCCACAGTCCAGCAGCAGGGCAATAAGACTGAAGCCCTTCAGCGAGACCTGTTTCAGTCATGCTTCAGTATTAGAAATTTTAAAATGCAGTTTAGTGCTGAAGTGGGTTTGTATGTTCATTTCCCAACTGGCTATTTATTTATGTTCCCTGTCATTCAGGAATCTGACACGGAGAGAGAAAAGGATCTGTTGTACAAAAATCAGTTACTACAAGATGAGATTACTGCGAGGGCGAAGAATCATGGACTCCACACAATCCAATATGAATTCAAGCGAAGCCGTTTATTACTTGTTATAACTCTCCTTAAATATCTTTTTGACCTGTCCACGCGCTGTCCATGCATCAGAAGGCTACTTGTAATTGGTCAATAGCTGCTGTTCATGCGCCGCAAACTAATAGGTGATTGGACTATACAATTCTTACATAAACTCTAATATTAAACAAAATGTATCTATATTATCGCTGACTTGCTGATTCTTTTCTTCACTAGACAGTTTTTCTTTTGTTTTACCCAAGGTTGTATACAGTCACGCACGACACGTAGGCTGCTCGACTCTTGCTCTCTTGCTCTCTTGCTCTCTTGCTGGACACATAGGCCTCAGAGGCCTGTTCAGTTCAATTCCATACAATGTCCATTAACTTCAAGAAAATCACTCAAATCACCCACAGATTACTAGGTAAAGAGTAGAATTGGATCAAGTAAGACTTAGGCATCAGGAGGAAGAAGGAAAATATTTAGAGGAAAATGAGACCTTAAAAGAAAAAAACGAAGATCTCAAAAAGCAACTTAAACTGAACGAGGAAGCCTTAGCACAAACACTTTTTCAGTACAATGGACAACTGAGCTTATTAAAGACAGAATCTGCAGTGCTAAGTTCCAAACTCGAGCAGACGAAAGAAAGCAAAGACAGACTAGAGACAGAAATGGAATCATTTCGCTCCCGCCTGAACACTACAGTTCAAGAACTCGAACGTCATCAGTCATCAAAAAGTGATGTCGAACGAACGTTTCAGAGAGAGCGCGATGAATGGCTCTGCTTGCAAGACAGTCTCCAGCGTGACCTCTCTGATGTGCGAGAAACCAACAAGAGCTTGTCTCAGCAGCTGAGTAAAGCTGAAAGCAAGGCTAATAGTCTAGAAAATGAGCTTCACCAGTTGAAACAAATGCTCAGAGAAAAAACATTGCTTTTGGAAATGACACAAAAAGAATTAAGTCAAGCCCAGAGTCAGGCAAAGGAATGTGATCATGCTCGACAACTTGAGAAAGATCAAGTAAGCAAATTCATAATAAAGCAGGAATCCATGCAGGAGCGACTGGCCCACCTCCAGAGTGAAAACCTGTTACTCCGTCAGCAACTGGAAGATATGCAGAACAAGGGGATCCTCAAAGAGAAAGTAGTGAATGATGGAAGAACCATCCAAAATGCAAGGATTGAAAAATGAAGATGCAGACAAGTGAAGCGGTGGGGGATGAATTTATATTAAGCTCCTATATATGAAAAAAAAAAAAAAATTGCTTTTCCATAAGTTGCTATCAAAATCGAAGAGTATTAGTAGTGTCCAGTGTTAATTTATGGATGTTTTTTGGAGGTTCTAAGATCCTGCCTGGTCCTCAAGAAGTTCATTTCAGACACTGACCTAAGCTTTCTATTCTCTGTTTTATGATGTGTAGCCATAGTTAAATGTATTCTTTCTTTGTGACTCTGTGAAAGACTAATTAACTGGACAGAAGACTCATTAGGACATCCGCTAAACTGTCTTTCTGCAAATTCACACAGTACATGAATATGAAACATGCTCCTATGCAGAGCACTAGCATAAAATTATGTCCCTTAAACATGCACGACCCACGGGTTGCTCCCATTTCTTCATGCAGATGTTTTTTGTTGAGAAAAGTGGTGGAAAAGAATAAAGGCAGTAGATAGCGGGTAAGTAGGGAGGTAGGGGAGCTGTAACTTTTTCTATTGGTGCTTTATTTCTCAAATACTCTTGTTAAATCCCAGGCGTACTTTGAAACAAGAAGAGGAAAAGAGGCTCAGAGTGGAAACTCTATATGAGAAAACAAGTGAAACACTCAGAAAGAAAGAAGATCAATATTGTAAAGAAATGGAGGAGAAGCAGCAACTTGAGTTACGCTCAAGGAATGTGGAAATGGAGCTAATAACACTGAGAAAGCTCTTGAAACAGGTATGTTAAATGAGTTCCATATTTGTCTTCTTATTTACTGCTTCTTTTTTAATTGGAATTGGATTCCAGTATGCCTAAAGAAAGGAGGCAGTTTGTTCATGCCAGAGGCATTGGATACCTCTTGCCAAATTTTGAGGGCAGTTGGGAACAGTTGGTTCACAGATGGTCTGGTGGTTTGTTTGTGGGGTGGGTTTGGTTTTGTTTTTCTTTGCAAGTTCATGATCCCTCTTCTCTCTTTGAAAATTTAGTTTTCATTTGTATTTCAGGCAAAGCCTGACAACCAGTTCTTTTTCTAAATTACTATAAGACATTTTGTATTCCTTCATTTTTTCAGAAGAAAATTAGAATTGATTATTTATAGAAGGGTTATCATGACTTGAGAAGCAAAACTATTTGCCAGGATACCAAGGAGAATGTGAAGATACTGCTAGCTCTGATTTTTCTAAAGATGCAAGTAGTTTAATTGTATTTCTGTAGGTTGAAGAAGAGTGTGATGAGACACGGAGACAGCTCTCTCAGGAGAAGAGCGCCAGAGCCCTGCAAGAAGAGATTTTGAACCACCACCTTTGGAGGCAAAAGGAACTAGAGGAGGAGGCAAGAAGAACTATTGAAAAAAATGCAGAGGTAAGCAGATTTTTTTCCAATTTAATTGAATTTCGCCATGTTTGCTCTAAAGTCATAACAGATACTGTATAACTTTTTCTGCTTCTTGATGGATTATTTACAGTTCACCAGCATAACTTAACTTTGTACACACCTTTCCTGTTTTCCCTTATGCCTTTGAAGTTCTGGAACGTAGCGTTGGTCCTATACGTACCTGAATTGTACATGCAAGTAGAAACAGCGTAGTGTCTCTATTAGCTTCCCTTAAGCTATTTGTTATTTTTCATTTGATAGATATTTTGTCGTCACTTCTTAAGATTTCTAGCATTGAAACACGAGCTACTTGTGTCAAGGGAATGTGACCGGGAAGAAAGTTCTTTGGCGCTTACTCTTTGTGTTCCCATTACTTGCTTGTTTTGGTTTTTCTTGGGTTTTTTTAATGACTTATTCTTTTATCGGACTTACTTCAAGTATGCCTTTTGCACCTCCACCTGCTAAAATTTTGTGAAGGAATATCAGCAGTGGATTAAACTCTCTATAGATAGAATAATTGGAGGAGAAAAAGCCATCATAAGCACTGTATAAAAATAATCCTGAAAAGAGTTAACTAAATTTACTACAAATATGCAGTGCTTGGAAGAATTATTTGTTCTTGGCTGTTGTGTGAGCCAACACAAGGAAGTCACAGAGGCAACCACAAACCACAGATGAAATGCAAAGAGTAAATTTGTTTTCATTCTCTCGCTCATGGGGGTGATCTCTAAAAGGCCCCCAAGCAACCAGCACTGGTCCACAAGTGGGGACGCTGGCACTGCAGAGGTCAGTCCTTGCTAGAAGATCTGCAAACCTGCTGGTTTCACCTGTATTATAAGGATGGAAGCAGGCGTAGTTTTTATGTGCTTTGATCTTTCTCACAACAAAGCAGGAATCTCAGGCGTATTTGATAAGGTGCCATTGAGTTTCTCGCAGGCCTATTTTATCCAACCACAGAGGGTTCTACTTGTCAAGCACACAAGGCCAAAACAAAATTACTGTGATCTATGTGCTTTTCTACACACCAGCTGCAGTCGCTTGGGCATATTTACAATTCATCTCCTCACCAATCTTGCATTATTGGGCAGCAAAGCTGTAGGAATAGAAATGTAGGCTGAAAACATTTATGTGGAAAAAAGGTTATATACAGATAGATAGATAGATAGATAGATAGATAGATAGAGAGATAGAGAGATAGATAGATATAAAAAATATATAATAAACGGCAAAAATAAAAGACGGCTTTCCAGGGATGATTATGTTGTATAGCTGACTTTCAGTAATGCAAAAGGATAAGTTTTAAGAAGGCATTTGTGAAGGAAAACAAACTCAGAGCTGATACTGAAAAGCCAGTTTATCTAGTGGAAGAGAGAAACAAGGAATTAAATGCCAAGTGTACCGATTTAAGAGAACAAGTCTTTAAATATGAGACTGACAAAGTAGAAAGAGAGGTAAAGTATACGCTTACAAAGAACAATTTAAAGTTTGTCAGTTCTTGAAATTCTTTTACGTTTCTAAAATGTATCAGGTATAAGTTATGTGCATGGGCTCAAATAATGCTGTTTTATTCCGGTTTGCCTTGTTTCTCTTGGAATTATGGAAGGTTTTGGCGAACAGGATGTTACTGCTCAGATCTGAGCAGTGAACAGAACACAGGTATCTAGGTCTAAGCTTTGATCAAGAAAGGTGATTCTTCTCTAGAACTTTTTTCACCTTTTCTTTAGTCCATTTTTGCCCTCTGGAATTATTTTAATTATTTAATGGGTTTTATCTATGTATTGCACTGATGACACAAGTAAGAATGGTATAAAGGGAAGAACAATCCAATATGCAAGGGCTGAGAAATGAAGATGCAGACAAGTGAAGCGGTGGGGGATGAATTTATATTAAGGTCCTACAGTAAAAAAAAAAAAAAATGCTTTTCCATATGTTGCTATCAAAATTGAAGAGTATTAGTAGTGTCCAGTGTTAATTTATGGATGTTTTTTGGGGGTTCTAAGGGTCCTGCCTGGTCCTCAAGAAGTTCATTTCAGACACTGACCTAAGCTTCCTATTCTCTGTTTTATGATGTGTGGCCATATTTAAATGTGTTCTTTCTTTGTGACTCTGTGAAAGACTAATTAACTGGACAGAAGACTCATTAGGACATCTGCTAAACTGTCTTTCTGCAAATTCACACAGTACATGAATATGAAACATGCTCCTATGCAGAGCACTAGCATAAAATTATGTCCCTTAAACATGCAGGACCCATGTGTTGCTCCCATTTCTGCATGCAGATGTTTTTTGTTGAGTAAAGTGGTGGAAAAGAATAAAGGCAGGGAGATATAGGGGGTAGGAAGGGAGGTAGGGGACCTGTAGGTAATGGGAGAGTGCATCCAGACTTTTGTAAATCTAATCTGCCAGTATAAAGGCAGTCGTTATTTTTAAATAAATTCAGTAAGAAGACTGCAAAAGGATGTGCTTGAACATGTACTTAAAGTGTATCTCAAAAGAGCTTTCACATAGATGTATTCATTTAATTATAGAATCAAAGAATCATTTCGGTTGGAAGAGACCCTCAGGATCATCGAGTCCAGTCGTAACCTAGCCTAACTCTAGCACTATATTTGTGTAATGGACAAACAGAACAAAGGACAATCTAATACAAAGTCCTGCCTTTGGTCATCAGAGTAATATCTGCAGTCGAACTATCGCTCTTGTATTGCAACAGATTTCGTTGCCTTTTGTTAGAAAAAAAAATACATTATTGCAGCATGTGCTGGTGTATTGTTCCAAGAAGATTAATACTTGAGCCTTTTGTATGTATGAGGAAACACAAGTCCTCATGAACAGCTGCTGATAGTTTGGAGGTGCTCAGCTGAGTAGGATGAAGAGAGGTCACCATCTGTGCAGATGCCTGCTGGTGGCAGGCAAGAGTTCCTACCTTTGAGTTCAATCTGAAGGTAGGTCTAATTGTATAATCAAATAAGTGAAGGCATATTTCAGGTTCTTGTAACCTTCTTCATGCTCATCTACCTGTTTCACTAGGGCATGATCAGACAGCTGCAGCAGGAACTTGCTGATGCTCTTAAAAAGCAATCTATGTCAGAGGCTTAATGAAGTTACTGTCCAAGTCTTTGACATGGGAATGCTCTGTCCTTACTTGGAAAAAGGTTTCTGTTTCCTAAGTTGCTTTGCAAAATAAACTGATGTGTCCATAGGTTATTTTGTTTGGTTTGGCCAAGCAGGTTGTCTGGTTTCTGACGAACGCTAGGAATCCTGGACTGCTGCATTTGGGCTTTTTTATGCTGTCTCTGCTTTTTTTTCCCTCCCCTGCCACCAGATGCTGTCAATTCTGAATGCTCTTGTAGCTTATTCTGCATATAATTTGTTTGGGTTTGGTTTTGGGGTTTTGTTGTTGTTGTTGGTTGGTTGCTTTTGTTTTGTTTGGGGGGTTTGTTTGCTTTTCTTTATTTTTTTATCTCTTCTTCTCTCCCTTCTTTGGCCCTGCTCTAATTTGCCATCCTTAAGCAGCCTTCTTGCAAATGCACTGTAAGCTACTTTCTGAGGCAGGGGCCACCTTTGGCAGTGTTCTTATGACCACTGAAGTATAGAGGCCTGATCTAATCAGAAGTCATGTTAATCTATTATGAGGGAGTGGTGAAGTCACTTTAGGAGATGGATGAACTTTTCAATTCATATTTTTAGTGGAGGAGCAAACAAGCAGATACAATAAAAAGAGTGTTACAAGTCACTGAAAGGCTTGGAAGAGCAGTGTTGGTGCTTAGAAATGTGCTGTAAGAAATCAGTGTAGGGATGGGAGAGGCCAGTTTGAAGATGCTGCAGTAAGACAGTTTGTGGTCATTTGCCAGTAGAAGCCAAGGTTTGAATGTACTTGAAATGATGATGGTTCTTGGAGGAGAGGGTGTGCATACACACACGCAGTACTTGTATTCTTCAGCAGTAGTTGACTCCTCTCCACACAAGCTCACCTGACTACTGTGGATTCTTGCTGTGATTTTGCAGTTGTGGAAGATTGCCTTGGAAAATAAAGCAAAAGAAGTCGAGGGCTTCCTCTTGGCATCTTCTGAGGCTAATACAATAATACGATACAATAATACAATAATTTCCCTTTTTGTGAGCTCCCAAGGCTAGTTAACTATTTCTGTTGGGAACTGTTAGGATGAGGTTTTCCTGGAGAGCCTAGGGGAGTTCAGTTCCTGTGTTCTTCCGAATACAGGCTTCTTACCTCTGAGAGGTAAGGATTTGGCACAAATATGCTGGTGTCACTATTGTCTGCGTTAGACCTGTTGTGACATCAGATGCTGCTCCAGGCGCTTGTGGCAATGTGTATTATTAAAGGTACTCATCAAGTTAACTCACGGAAATCACACAAGGGATATTGCTGCCAAGCACTTTGTGCCAGGGGCCTGACTGGCATCATCAGACCGGGACAAAAAATTATACTCCAGGACATCTGCTGTGCTGGATTGCTTTTCCTTTGGCCACTTGGTATGTGTTTCCATGAAGCAGTGAAGAGGAATGCCTGTGGTATCATTTGCAGAACTCATTGTGAGCCTTGGAATTTCCCAGTGCCTCTATGCAGTGGTTAATTTTAGCTCAGAGAAGGTGCTTTCGTCAGTGACCTTTATGAAGCAAATGATTTTTGTATTGTAACCAGTGAGCTCGGCTTCTTGCTATGACTCCAGCTGTTAGTGCTGAAGAGATTTTGAAAATAACTAGGTGTGAAAGTTGAACTACGTACTGATACTGTCAAAGGAGGGAAGGGAGTCACAGTGCTGGTCCTTCCCCTTTGGTTAACAGGGCATGATTTTCAAATGTACTGTGGGTGGGAAAAGCTTAATACTTGTTTTCATTGAAGATTCTTCATATCCCACATGATGTTCTCTTTCCATAAACCAGAAGGCAGAGGTGATGATTGCTAACAATTTTACAGCGGCATCAAACTAAGGCTGTTTTGATCATTGGTGCTGGTTGTAAATGCTATAGGAATAAAGGTGTGAAGAGGTATATGTAATATTCATTTCTGGTAATGAGGTGTAAACTTCAGCCTGGAAAGTCATGGAGTGTTGTCTTGTTTCTTACAATGCTTCCGTAGATTCATAACCTCCTGGAACACTTAATAACTAGCTTACGGACAACACAGGCAGCTGCAGAGGACCACCACCATCAGCAGGTACCTGACTGGCTTTGATGAATGACTGGTTTAGTCTTTGAATTTTTTGTGTGCAGCTAATTGATGAAAACAAGACACATTCCTGTGTGATCTACTCTAGGTGTACCTGCTTTAGCAGGTGGGTTGGACTAGATGATCTCCAGAGGTCCCCTCCAGCTGCAGCCACTCTGTGATATCAGGTGGGCTGTGTAGGCACAGTGCAGCTGACAAATACCCTTCTGGTTTTAGGGCAAGGCAGCCTCAAGGGAAAAGGCTGTGAATTTCTTCATTCCCCTGCTGCTGTGTTTTGTATCTGTGTTGTGGTGTGCAAGATACTTGTGTTCATCAGCATGATTTGCCTGATGAATTATTTCTCCCATGCCACGAGTGGGGAATGAGCAAGTGGCTGTGTGCTTCTTAGCTGCCTACTGGAGTTAAACCATGGCAGATAATGGACAGAATGAATGTTGTGGGCAGCAGGGAGATCTGTGGTTGAAAACTGAGAGGAGACTGAACTTAGGAGGCCAATCTTTTCTTGGCAGTTTTGTCAGAGGTTGCCCATGAGACCATGTCAGCTTCTGTCATGAGACGCAGTGTTTCACCTACTCTGTAAGGACACTTGAGAAAGTTGTACACCCTGAGGATTTTTTTATCTAAGCCTTTGTGCTAAGGTGTTCATGACCTTCTGTGTATCAGTAGACTTTTTTTTTTTTTTCTTAGAGAATGCCACTAAAAGCTTCATGTCTACTTGCATTCTTTATACTTGAACGGAATCAGCAAGTTCTATTCCACTCAAATGTATCGACCTGTTTGCTTTTTTTTTGTTGTTTTTGGTTGGTTTTTTTTTTTTGGTTGGTTGGTTGTTCTTTGGTTTTGTTTTGTTTTTTTTTCTTTTTTCTTTCTTTGCTGTCTGCAGGTTGCAAAACTTTCCCAGCAGTTGGAGGCAGAGTCTGAAAAATGCAAGCAGCTGGAAGCTGAAAATAAAGATTTGCGAGAAGAGTTGTCCACCATGCGTGAGAACCGTCGTAAACTGGAGACAAGCAAATGCCAGCTGATGGAAGTGGTGGCTAACCTGAAACATCAATTAAAGACTAGCATGGTGGATCACAACCTTATAGAACAATATAAAAAAGAAGTGGAAGAACGAGCCGAACAAGAAATAAGACAAAAACTACAAGAAGTCAATCTATTTTTGCAGGTAAGTGAATTTCTTGTGTGTGCCTGTAGTCTCAATTATATACTTCTCTTGTGGTGATAATTTTGTAGTTTGTTATTTTTGGTTCCTGATTCTGTGTGTTAGTGCTGTACTTCTTCTCCTACTGTCCTTCAGCAAAGACGGGAAATACGGTTGGGCAATGGTGCTTTCACGTGTGAGTAACGTGCCTGCAGGGCGCTGAATGCAAAGCTTGCCCAGGGTGGCTTTCTGTTTTGCAGTTCCTGGGCGGTATCACTGTCTGGCCTTGTTCTTACTGTTCATCCTTGAACTCAATATTGACACTTAGAGTTGTCATGGCCAGACATACAGGTCCTGCTTTGTCATTGTCCAGGGGAAAGCGCTCAGAAAAGAAGTCACTGAAGTTGTACAGGGGGTGGAGGTGAGGGATCCTCATAATTTCTTGGCGGAATCCTTTTCTATATGCCCTGTCCTACAGAGACAGTGTTCTTTTGATTAGTAGCTTTGATAAGTAATGGTTCTAAGAAGGGGTTTCTTTTGGAATGAAAAAAGCAATGTAACGTGGTAGTTCCAGAGTTCTGCCTTGATTGCTGATGGTAGTGAGGAGGCACAGTTGCCTCACTGAGCAAAGGTGGGCCCTCAAAATTGCGTACAAGAAACTGAGCGGTGGGGAGTCTTCTGTTTTCTTTGCAGTGGTTCAAAGTGCATTATCTCCTTCAGATGCAGGCAGCCTCCCAGGACAGATTAGAACAGATCAGAGCCAGTCATCACGCTTCCCTGAGAAAACAGCTGAAACACAGGATTAGAGAACTTGAATTTGAATTGGACAAGATACAAAATATTCAACAAGACAATATATTTAAAAAAGAATTCACGCAGGCAGAAGCAAAAAGGTACAAAGAGCTGTATCTGGAGGAAGTAAAAATTAGAAGATGCCTGGCAAATAAACTGGAAAGGTAAGTCCACGCTTTTTTGGAGTGGTAGTAAGATACTTTTTCCTCATACATTTTCCTCCTAAAGTCCTTTTTCTATATCTGCTTAGTATTAGATATGTACACATAAGATGGTGTATTGTGAGGAAAGTACCTTAAGACCCTTCCCCTTTATTAGAACTGTCTTAATTTCTCTTTAGTGTTCCAGCAATAACACCACTGATCATGGCATTACTAGGGGATTTTTTAAGTTGTTTGTGCTTTAACAGGCAGCCTTTTTACTAATCTCTAACACTCTCCTCCTCTTATTCTGTGTATGTCAGAAAAGATAAACTTGGTGCTTGAATGACAGGCTCTTCAGGCAGCAGAATTTGATTCTGTGAAGCAAAAGCAAAAGAAATCTTTTCTGGATTCCATTTTAGCACCATGTCTGAGGTTTGAGCTCAGAGAGAGAGCCCAGAGTTCTTAGGCACATGACATGCCTTTCAGAAGAAGCGCTGTAAACACACGGCATTCACAGGTTGCTTTGAAGCCCTAATGCTGACAAGTCCAAAGTGTTGGTAACTTGCTGGTCCTCGTAGGTAATGTGACTTCTTAGAAATAGGCTCTCCAAAAAAACCTCGGATCAAATTATATTCTTGTTTTGGACGGTCTTAATCCCTTCTACTTTCAGAAGTCAAATAATAGCCAAAGACCTGGAGGTTAACTTTGTGGAAGAGTTCCTCCCACAGGTCATTCTTTGTATGCTTCTGAATGTTTCAGAGCTAATGAGAAACTCGCAGAAGCCAACGCGCATCTCCTTCAGGAACGCCATACAAACAAATCGGTCATCGGAAGCAGCATCGTCAGTGGAGGTGTGGCTGCAAGTCCAATTCTGTATTCAACCGAACGGGAACATCTTGGCAACAATTTGGCACTTAACGGAAGTCTGAGTCTAGGAGAAAGCTTCCTAAGCCTAGCTGGGAGCACATTATTATCAAGAAACAGGGTTGAAGCCTATGTGGCTAAGGTAAGCATTTTGAAATACTGTTGTCAACTGCTGCTCAAGAGTATCTGTAAGCAAGGTTATTCTGCCTTTTAGCCTAAAGCTAGAATCCATTTGTAGTCAAGATGACAGTGTGTGGATTTCATCTGTTATAATGGAACTTCTTTAAACCATAGGAGTAGTCTGGTTTACCCTTCTTGCCAGTTCTGATATTCAAAAAGTTCTTGGTAGTAACAGCGGTTGTGTCTGAAGTACCAGGACTGTGCTGAAATTGAGTTCCTAGGCTCCG